>NC_133104.1:5308824-5645890 GCF_022965805.1 Primulina eburnea
TTGTTTTCTCCGGTGAAATTCGATACAAAATTTGAAAATTTGATACTAACATATGATATTGGAGTACAAAATGTTATAGATATGACTCGAATATATGATTTTTGAGTATTCGAACATATATAACAAGTATTGATATTAATGAAACATATTTTATTAGATGATAATCGATACAAAATATGATATTATATATGATATTCGAGTATAAAATATTTCAGACGATATATTACTAATATATGATTTTGAGTATCCAAACATGCATAAAAAGTATTGATATTAACAAATCGTATCTTTTTTGGATGAAGATCAGTACAAAACATAAAAAAATATGGTACTGATATATGATATTTCAGTGTCAAATCTTTCATATATGATACTAATATATAATATTTGAGCATGCAAACAAGTATAATAAGTGTTGATGCTAATATAATTGCTCCAATTTTATAATCAAAATTTTATGTTTTGTGTCATATCTAAAACATTTAGTACTATAATTCAAAATAAAAACATTAAGTACTCAAATATATTCAAAATAAAAACATTAAGTAGTCAAATATATATCATTTTCAGATTCTCAATATTTTGTATTGAATTTTATCTGAAAAATATATGTGGGCTTATGAAGTGCATAAACATTTTTTGTATGAATCAGATACGGTAAAAAAAAATTAGTCTGACTGAGATTGAACAAAAATATAATTATACTAATGTGGATTTAAGAGCAAGTCTCCCTCAATAAAACCTAGCGCATACAAAAAGATTGAAAACAAGTGAAACATCGTACCACAAAAAATCAAATCTCCAAAATAACCAAACCAAATCAAACCAAACCGAGTGATGTGATCTCGCTAAAATGGGTAAGCCGGGTAAGGAGCTCCAACAAATCAAATCAATAATTTATAATGTTTGGGAATTTGAGTGAAGATAATGGCTGTGATAACACCTGCAAACAAGAAAAGGAACTCGTGAATGGGCGTCGAAGGGGTGTCCGGCGTAGCCACTCTGATGCTTAAGTCAGCAGATTCGGGATGAACACAAGCAATATTTGAGAAAAAAATATGTATAATGCTTGAGAATTCAAAGATTTTTTTGAATCCTTAAATGACATTAATACATGTTATTTATAGTAGAAAATGAGTAGTTACCTCATTTATCGTGCCACCTACTAAGTATGGTAAGTTGGTTGCCCTTACTAGCTTCTGATGACTTCTAGGACACTCTAAGTCCAAGTAGTTCTGACAGATTAGACAGCCTGTATCCATCACACTCGAGTATGATGCAGCTTTCGAGGTGGCCCGGTTAGTAGAGTACTTGGATGGTTGTGTGAGAGCCCGGGCTGTTGGTTGATCACTCGGGAAGAGGCGTAGTGCCCGGGTATCTGAGGAGAGTACCCGACATATAGTAATAACTAATAAGCCATGTTAATGATGACCGTGGATTCTTACAGAGGATATCACCGAGTTTTCTGAACCAATTGCTCGCTCATGGTTTATTATATTCGAACTGTGTATATTACGTATCCTATAAAATAAAGCAATAATGTTCTGATGGACAATATACGATACAGATTTACTCACAAGATTTTCTATAAAATAATTCAAAAAAGGTCATCTTTCTCCTTGTTTGAGTGATATTTGGCAATCAAGGGCTGAGGTGCAAGATCCCAACACAAAATGCCACTTTTTACTGTTTGGTCTAAGAGATTCATTCCAGTTAATAATATAATAATGATAATTATTGATTGGGATCCCTACTTTTTCTCAGTGGTGGGAGAGAATTTGAACCCACATTCATGTTTTGTCTGCAGCAACTTGCTATATAATTGTATCGTAAATTTGGTATTTGTTTAAATTTGATCTTTCAGAACCACAAAACTTCATAAATATTCATTTTCTTTCATTTGATCAACCTTTTTATCAATTTCATACTTTAGAATATGTGCAAACTCAAAATTGGATCAAACTATAGAGTCTGCTTTACTAATTTTTGAAGTTGCTCTTGAATTTATTCATGATATTTATGAATGAATGAATGAATGCCAAGTAGTGCGCCATATATATTAGTAAAGCCGCGTGGCGCTTATATATATATATATTTTAGTTTTGATATCTTGCACACCTTTGTGAGTACCGATGAGGTGTCATTCATTCATTGGATGTGATGAAATATAGAAAAATTGTGCATCCAATGAGTGAGTGACACTTCATCATTGCTCACAAAAGTGTACACGGTAGATGTGCAGGATATCAAAAAAAAAAAAAAAAATATATATATATATATATATATATATATATATATATATATATATATATATATAATGAAGGAGCACAAATGTGCAATAATTAGGGGCAGATGTCAGATTCCATTGTGGTTCTGTTGGGCTATGAACCACAACCGGAACTATATTTCGAAAATGTAGTCCAGAAATCCAAAGCTGGTTTTCAGTTCCATAACTAAAATTGAACCGAATCGACGACTTCTATCAGTTGCGTTTCCTAAAGGCTCCATCACAATCAAAATTGAAAAAAAGATTCATGGAGAAGACAAAGTAATGTTATGTTTCTAAAATCTTGAAATACATGGAGAAAATTAAATTTTACATACATCAAACTGCTTAGTACCTCACAGTTGACCAATAATATATTGTGACTTTAGAACCAAAACTGTTGATCTATGGAGACATTTTGCTCATGCTAACTAGTTAGTGGACACTTTAACCAAGAAAAGGACACGTTTTTGCAAACAAAGGTAATTTCTGGAATGGTCATTACTAATTAGTTCCCACTACATGGCTTTAAGAATGTATAGTTTCAATCAAGCATAAGCATTAATTAATGATACCTTTGAGGCTCGATATGGTTCAATTCTTTTACTTCAAACAGTATTAGTGATATGAAATTATTAAATTCATGACGTCCTAAATCTTGTGATTCGAAGTTTCAAAGAATTCGACATGTATAACAATGAAATTGGAAGATATTTCAATGTTACTCAAGTGCTAAATTATGAAGAGGAAGTCAAATTAAGACCCTGGACCCGAGAGCCCCGCGCTAGGGCGGCCAAACATTACCGTCCCAACGCGCCATGTACTGCTCAAGGTGAAGTCCAGAGAGCCTGACGCTAGAGCGGCCAAACATTATCGCTCCAACGCCCCACACATTGTTCAAGCTGTGAAATTCCAGAACCCTCCCATTTGGGCGGCCAAACATTACCGCCACAGCGCGCTGCCTAATTTTTTGCCTAGTTTAGGGTCCTAATTGTTTATGTAATTAGATATTTCATATCTTTTAGATTTTGTAATAATATATGGACGAATTTCATCATTATAAAAGAATTATTCTGGAGTTTTAATAATATTTTGTGAGTTTTTCTATCAAATTCAAAGCTTGGCTTTGTATACACCTCTGTTTGTTTCTCAAATCAAACTTATCAAAGTTTAACACTTTGTGGCATTTATCGATTATTTTTTACTCAGATTATCAAAGACGAGTTCTTTAAAGGTTTGCTTGAGATCGATTGTTTATCTCGTTAATATTTTTTGCTTAATTTTTCGTAATTTAGTGACGAATATTACAAACTTATTTGTTCAAAAAGATCAAAACAACACAACTGTTTCTTTGTTTCATCGAATCGAGAGCGTAACTCCATTTTTTAGGTGTTTGTTTTTGTTGGTCGAAGAATTGCATCAATTAGCTAGCTTCGTTTTTTTGTTGAGAATTATCTCCTTCACAGAACCAATTTCAGACCATCTTGTCTCAATCACCAAGTTATCTAATATCTTCAATAAATAAATACGCCATGTATAATTGTATTTAAAATATAGGATGAAGATCCAACAAAATTATATACCAAAATATGCCAAATTGGCTAGAAACTTCGTTTTCTCAAAAAACAACTGTTTCCTACATCATGACAGTCTCGAAGACATTTTTGGTTACCGTCGATCTTGTTTGTCTATGCTATGCCTGGAGTTGCAATCTACATTGGCTGGACATCACAGGAAGCAGTCGTAGATCTAATGATAATCAATGATTTTAGACAGTACAACACATGTTTTCGAAGGGCTAATGACATGAAGTCATTACCCAAATTCCTTTCACTAGGTCATTCTATCAGAAGAAAACAAAAGACAAAATGTGCTCTTGACCCATTGAGTTGACAACCCACCAAGGAGTCGTGCTATCGAAGGAAAATGTTGTTTGCCATCTTCCATTACTATTATTCCTCTGGGGAATTCAATAGAAACAGATGGCGCAAAATCGAGAAGTTCGAGCAATTCGATACAGCTATGGGCGCCACTCGGGATATATGAGAAGATTAACAAACCTTTGAAAGGAATTTATCTTTCAAGTTCCAGTGAGTCAGTAGATATATGAGCGCCACTAAACCATGACTCGGTTAAGGCGCATCATAAGAGGGACCCATGAATCAAATTTAACACTTCATTAGCTTACAAATCTCAAATACCTTCAAGATTACAAGAATGTTGAAGAGTTGAACCCAATAAAAGGAAGGTAGTAAAACACCTTTTCTTAGGAAGTATAACCAAAAATTCCAGAATGGAACGGGATATCAAATATTTTGGCTTAAAATTCGATTAAGAAGATGTAAGCTTGAGGAAGATTGAGCATTTAATATCAGAAGTCATAAAACATGAACAATAATATTATATAGCATAAACCATCAATAGATGCTGTGTCCTAAGACAACACGAAAGCAGGAAGGAGCACTCAACTGCAGATTTGAGATTGATTTTACTAAATCATTACATTTACTCACGAAAAAAGCCAGTATGTATTCGCACAAGTGACATATACACTCAGAACTATCAATAACACATCTTTATCAGTAAGGAACGTTTCGAGGAGAAAGTCCTCACCTGATCTAGGGTAAAATGAAGAAGAATTCTCAAGCCCCTGCATTCAATAAATCATCGCAAAAGTTGCCATAATATGAGGCCTATGTCATAGTTCGAGCTTGACAGGCCTGAGGCATTCACGATTTTTGCATCCTCTTGCAGCAATAGAAATAAATATTTGAACAACAGCCGGCTAGAATCATGCCAAGTACTTGAACAAGTTAGGATTATCCTTGTCTCTTTCCAGATAGTCACGAGTGATTAAATCTTCAATTCTCTTCTTAATTGCTTTGACGTCAGGCTGCAGAGTGCAAAGTTAAAGATCTATATGTTATCTTATGTATAATAAATATCAAACAAAATAGAAAACATTCAAACAGTCAATGATACCTTGAACATACGGCCTAATTGCTCGACACACTCCATTACCAACTGTTGATATCCTAAGACTTTCCGACTCTTCATGATTCGCACGATTGAGGCATCAATTGCATACCGTCTGTCTTTGTCAACATCTTCAACTACCTTCTTCTTCTCATCCACTGGAGGGAGAGGTATCTGAGTTCACATTGCAAGTTAGCAACAGATTCATGTACAAATAATACTTTGATTGATCTAACATCTTATTCTAACCCCTCCACGCCCCCACACCTTTTACAGTTGATAATTACGTTTTCCAGCCTTTTCTTCTCATTTGGTCGGTAATCTCTTTCCTAAAACAGGAGTAAGTAGAGAAGCGTACCTTGATTCTTCTCATTTTGTCCGTGAATTTTGAGTTAAACTCGAAAAGGTCAGTGGGAGAAACAGTTTTGGTGTTTGGCTCCTTGTTCAGAATCTTATACTTAGCACATGAAAGTGAATGAAGGAGCCTAACAACATCATCATCCGATAGGTTTAACTGAGTCATGATTTCCTGATAACTCAATTTATCCGAAGCATTGAACAACAGCAAGGCAGCAGCCTGGAATAAGGAATTGCAGGTCTAGTCACTATCATTATCAGTTACAGAAACAACGACTCGTGCATAAACAAGGTATCGCTGTGTTGCCAAGTTACCTGGTATGTCGTCACAATAAGCTCTATCGTTTTTGGTTCGAATTTGCCATTTATGTTACAAGTACCCAAAGAATATATCCACGTAAGTTTTCTATGCTTTGTTTTTGTCTGGTAGAACTCCCTAAACACTTCAACGCACTTAACCTAGCACAAAAGTCAATTTGATGATTAAAAGAAGTCAGCAACAAGATAAGTTTCAAGACAAACACGAAATCATTCAACACAATCGTACCATCTCAGCCGGAAGGTTAAGATCAAAGGACTTGTAACTTGGCCAAAAACCAGTCGTTAGGACGGTTACTGTTAGGTCTATCCCTGGACTGGCATTTGAATTGTTGCTAAGATATTCCTCAAAGCTGGCTTGATTTTCCCTAGCTAGTGTCAAATCCGTGACCTAGTTTAGTTCCAAAGAAGGGAAACTTATGCAATGTCCTGATAAATGAATCCTGATTCACAATATAAGACTAATTAATGTGCCAGCTCACCATCCCCTCCATTTTTGAGGTAAATTGCCCACCACATTGTTGTTTCAATTTTGTCAGGATACTTCTTTCATGCTCGTCATTAGCACTTTTATCAAATAACAGCCGCCGAGCAAGCTTTTTCCTGTTTGCAGCAGCATACGAAAAATAAAAGGTAAATCGTTATAAAGCACAGTAAACACACCAAGCAACTGCCTAGCTGGGGAACTCACCGATAGAATTCAGCAAATAAATCCTTATCGCTGATATAAGCAAGTAATTTTACCACCTGCAGAATATTTAGAGCCTCAATCACAGCTTTCAACATACTTCAATAAAACAGTTGTTAAACTTAAAGCATGATATACATGATATGCACCTTCTCCAATGTATCTTCAATAGCTTCATCGCTCAATTTTTCACTCCCTCCCTTTTTAAGGATGTTGTCACAGAATGTGGCAAGGAGTTCTGCACTGGAACTTCCAGTAACACCCTTATTGCAGAAAACCTCGAAGGCCTCTTTAAGAGCCTAGAATGGATGGACAAAAATGGGAAAACATATAACTGTCTAGAGCCCTTCAAAAGCATGATAAAATAAGTCATGAATCAGCTATAAATTCTAACCTTGTGGAAAAGAGTGTGATTCAGAAAACAGTCATTCACATATGCCATGAATTTATCGTGGAGCTCGATTACTTTTCTGACAAAAACCTGAGTTCCAAACATAGGTTACTTTCATTATTTCATCGATGATGAAAAACCACGAGAATTCAGAAATATTTACCTGTTCCTGTAATCCAACGACATCTTTCTTTTCTGCCTGTAACAAAAGGTTAGACAAATTTTCAACTATCAACATAGTATTTGAAAGTTACAACGGCGTCTTCAACTATTATTGCAACATAGTATTTGAAAGTAAACCAACAGCATAGTTTAGGGAGTGAGTCTCATGTGAGACCATATAACAGATCATAATCTGTGAGACGGGTCAATCCTACCCATATTCACAATAAAAAGTAATACTCTTAGCATAAAAAGTGATACTTTTTCATGGGCGACCCAAATAAAAGATCCGTCTCACAAATAATACCCGTGAGACCGTCTCACACAAGTTTTTGCCTAGTTTAGGAGATACATGAATGAGTAACCAAACAGAAGGAACACCAAAAAAATCCACATTGGTTTCCCGGTGCAAGAATACATGGATCATTCTAAACCAAATAATAGATTTTAGACATATCCTCCAAGACTTTTCACGCATTTGTTCTCTAATGACACTCGTAACCTAATAAGCCTGAATATTCTATGGTCAGTTTTGAAATAAATGAGAATAAGAAACAGATCGAAAATTGTCTTGAAAATTTGACACAAGAACTTGAGAAAAAACATGCTTCTATATTACTCAGCGAGAAATCATCCCACTTTGAACTATTCATTAAGAATAAACACAGCTTTGTTATTTTCCATTTCTTTTGCAACAGATGCTGCTTCTCTTCCTGAATACTGAATCAAACCCATAATTATGCAGGCAAACACAAATATTGCTCAGAAATTAAAGACGATACAACTAAATGTATGACAATATGATTCATACAGCCACTAGAGGACAGACACCATTACAATTCACTCCCAAGTCTGGAGCCATGATATTGAATAAAATCACTTTTATATAGCACTCCACTTCCCATAATGTTAGTAGACACATAAAACAATAAATCAACGAGAACGATCCATTTGTTCAATTAACTTTTCATATCCATCAAATATATTTTATCATACCACAGTACAGAAGATTAAAAACTTCAAGCCTTTAGCAACACATAAACACCGTTCCGTAACAAAAAACTTACATTCTATAAATTAATTAAATAAAACAAGCACTCAGTTAAAAGACCCAAAGAACAAACCTTCTTGTTGCTTGCAGCATCTTCTGCTTGTTTAACCAAAGCTGTGCCTTCAGCAGTAACATGCTGAGGTTGGGAAATATTATTCGTTAAACTAAAAATAACTCGGTAAATATATGGGTAGCATGGAATTACAGATTAAAATACTTTCCACGAGAAAAACTCAATATTTACTCACTCCTCACCTGCTTAAATATATTAGCAACAGGGTCTAAGCCTCGAGGTATTTTTGAGAAGAGTCTATACATCCTAGACAAATCCACCACCTAATGGATTAAATGCTAGGATTAGCATCAAAGAATGGCAAAAAATATAACATTCAAAATAGCAAGGACATCGTATTGCAAGTACCTTGTCATCCCTCAGCAACGCATGACAACCTGAGTGCTCCTTCTCCAGCAGTTGGGTGGCATACACAGACAATAGCTCATGTTGTACTTTCTACCAAGAGAATTAGGTTCAAATGTGTCAGAATAGATCTTACTAAAATGAATCAGAAACACCATGATTGGAATGAAACACGTCATTCATACACCCACTTCGAAAAACTGATTAGTTAAGAGCAAGAACACACCTCAAGCAACTTTGTCTCACTACTCGAATGAAGGTAATGAGAAACTCTATCCTTCTCTCGTTTCAGACACTCCTCCGCCTGCATTTCAAACAACTATAAGCAACTAAATTTAAAAGCAATTTGGTTAGGGACACCTCGTTTCCCAATAAGGTAAACTTTTTTCTTAGCAAATCCCAACTAGTTTGAGAACATTTTGATAATGAATGCAACGCGTGTATTTTTTCCACATATTTTTTCGTTGAAGTCAAAAGGACTAAAGAATTCTGAATCAAAAGGAAATTGTACTTTCAACATATAGTCTGGACATGAATCATCTAAGATCCAATTGGAAGCCTTCCGAGAATAGTAAGCTGCAGTGGAATTCAGCATTGCTGCTTCAAAATCATTTTCATATTGATCCATCTGTCCCATTCCAATTTCTACAAAAATATCTAATACATTCTTTAATAAAGCACGATCAATTTGCTCTCCTTCCCGTTCTTGATCAATCTGGCAAAAAGAATTGCATATAAACCTCAAAATAACATGTAGATCGATATTAATAACGTATTCAACAAAACACAAACATACCAGAGATATAACAGCATCTCTTACTTTCCCATTTACCTCTTGGTACACCTGAAACCATAAGACCAGTTCCAAATAACCAAAAACTAAGAGAAAATGGTAAAACAAAAGGATGAAACAAAGCCCTGGAGAAATGAAAGAAAACTAGAACGTAGAAAAATCAGCTCAAAGTTTTTTTTCACTTAAAGCAAAAGAGTCACATAACAAAGGATGAAACAAAGCTGAGGGAAATGAATAGAAAACTAGAACATGTGAAAAAATCAGCTCAAAGTTTTTTCAAGAGTCACATTTACAGATAAGAAAATCAAGAGATGATAAAACAAGATTGAAGCCAAAAGTTACCAGGTCACGGAAGCATGTCAGGCCCACTTCTTTAAGAGCCGGGAGTGACCTTCTTGCTATGAAGTACCGGTCAAGGTAGTAAAAGAATCGTGAAAGCCATCGCACCATAATTTTATGATTTAACCACCTATTCACAAGTTCCCTCAACATGAATTCATCGTGCTTCTCTCTCAAAGAAGGCAATACCTAGAAAGGCAAAAAAAAAAGCCAATGCTAAAGCAAGGACACAGTCAAATAAATGCAAAATATATTCTAGAAGGATTTATCAAGCCATGGTAACATGGATCATGGTTAATTGCGCTTGAAGTTCATTTTCAAGGTAAATGCCCTCAAAGCTTGAAATTTAGCACATGTCAGAATAGAGAAAATCGACCTCGTACTCCAGACGTGTTTACGGTATGCTATACCACTAGCCAAAATGTCTATTTAGGTTAAATTCTAAAATGTTTGTCACATAATGCCGAAGCAAACCTAAGTTCTCAGTGACTGCGGACGTAGTCCACGGGCTGAACAAAGACCAAAAACCAATTCCTTGCTTCGCTCTTCCTGTGGAGCTAAAAAGTAAGATACAATAGGAGAAGGGAAAGTATTTTCCTTACTCTCACTATCTGCCAAGACACAATGTTTGGGACAATTCCACCCAGAAGGTCTGATCTGGATAGAGGCCTATAAGAGGTACTGACATTTAATTCCCTAGAACAATTCGTTTCCACTGTCTACATTAATTGAAATTGGAGATCATTCTGCAAATGCATAGATTCAAGCTTAATTCACTAAGGGAAAAGAAACCATCCGGAATGACTCAAGTAAATCACAATATTTCATAATCAGTACCCAAAACATGAATTAACACTTCCATCTAAATGCTTGTAATAAAGTTCCTCATCACGATCTAAATTCATCCTTACCGTTGATGTAATATACTCTTCAAAAGACTCCCTGTACTTGTCATACAATTGCTGAGAATAGTCATGCGGAGGTTTCTGAGTACACATGTTATAAATTGTCCTGTTCAAGGTAATTAAAAAAGAATATTATGAACACTTGACAAGTTAGTAATAGTCTAAAAATTAAAGTTTAATTATAGTAAGTACTGAAGTACAACGTGTAGAGCATCATGTAGTCCTCTGAGCTGAATTGCGGCTCGGGTAACCCTTCAAGAATATTTTTCAATTTAGTAATCCCTTTTTGCATAAAGTCCCATCCTTGTTCTAAATCAATGGTATTCCGCTGGTTCATAGTCATCTTCGATAATAACTCAAGATTAACACTAAGCCGACAAGTAGTTCTAGTCCAAAGCCTGCTAGGACATAAATGAAAAAATAAATCAGCGGAAAGACACCATCTGTGATCATAAAAATTCAGTACTTGGGAGAAGAACAAACAGAAAATTGCAAATGGTAAAACACGATGAAAATCGATCCTCGTTGAAATGATTGAATCTGATCAGATATAATAAAACAGCAACTAATTTCAGCAAAAATGCCTTCAATAAAAAACCTAGGCATAATAAATGCACTTAGAACAAATAAACCAAACAATCAGAGAACGGCTTGGCATTGCACTAAAATCATGAAACAGAGAGTAGAATCATTGATGCAAAACATGAAGAGACAAAACTAACAACATTATTTGTTAAAGTATCTCCAGAACCTCAACATGAAATCAACTATATTTCCGATCACAACATATTACCATACTGGGCAATCGCATATTCACACTGCTCAACAATGAGACTAATAATTTATTTTAAAAAAAAAAAAGAATTTCACAAGAAAGTGTGATAAAATACGCTGAAATATTTCCCAAACAAGTGTTCCATATGTCAGAATTGAAATCATTCGCGACATCACAAGTAAAACAATGATAAGAAAAAGGCTCTACTATAGCCTAGAAATTTGACATAGGCTAAGAATATCATCATCAACGACCCAACACAACCCTACCTCAACCAACAAATAATAATTTGAACAAATAAAACCCTAACAATCAGCAGAAACAAATAACCTCGTAAAATTCCATATAATCCCAATCCAACAATCAATTTCAAACAAAAATTGTTAATAAATTACCTCGAAATCACGATCACCTACGAAACAAAAACCGGAAATTCGTCGCCGACGGAGCACACCGACAGCGAATTCAGGCGCAGCAGAAAGACTAGCACACACAATAATCACACACAGCGCAACAATATCGCCGGTGTATGCATGCGCCTACCTGAGGAGAGAAATTTGGGAGAATTGTGAATCTTTTTTTTTTTAATTTTTATTCGCCCTTTTTTCCCTCTATTATCTGGGCGGCCTCCCTTTCATAAAGATTATAATTGTTGAAAATAATATATTTGAATATTGAAAAAGTAATAGTTGAATATTTGAATGTTGAAAATAATAGTCGTAAAGTTAGAAATTTGTGTGTAATGATGTAGGTAATGATGTATTTTATTTTTTGGATTATGTGTAATGAAATTTTATAAATAGATCTCTCATTTGTGACGAAAATCACAATTGAGTAGAGAGAAAAATATTATAAAGTGTGTAGTTTGGTAAATTTTGAGAGTTTGAGATTTTTACTTTTTACCATAAATTTTTACTTTTTCACAACACGTTATCAGCACGAAGCTCTAGAAGTCTCCTATCCTTTTCCAAGCTCTAAACAGAAGAAAAAGGTAACAAAAGTAATAATATTTATTTTACTGTTATTTATTTATTGTGTATATATTTAATATAATATAATGTTATTATTAATAATAAAAATAATTTTTTCAAAAGCTTGTTATAAATCCTGGGAGGATGTTAAGACGACATCCCACACTCCCGGTAAGGGATACGACAAGTATAAAAGCATGTAAGATTTTTAAACAAAATAAATTATGGCACTTCATTATAATAATGTGATATGATATACATAATTATTTAAACATGTCTAATTATTACCATAAAATTATACAAATACATACATTATTTTTTTGTACACCAACGGTCATAAACGGTAACAAAACGGATAGTTTTTGCCCTATAAATATGATCTCACAAACTCTTTCAATCACTCCAACTTTCTCTTCTTCTCTAAAAATTATTCTTCATTAAAATTTTCGAAGAAAAAAGAAGATGGCTTTCTCAAGGATATTTTTAATTATTTTGGTTATCATACTCACGAGTTTTGTATTTATCGGAGAATATCCTCCGTGCGTTTTCTTTATTTCTACAAATACTTGTACTTGTTGTTTATCCGTTACTTTGTATTGCAATATTTATTAACTAATAAAATGCTATCGTAATTTTTTTAGTACCACCATGTCAAATTTAACAAAGCTCGAATTTGTTGCGCTCGACATCACGAGAAAGAATTATATGCCATGGACTCTAGATGTAGAAATGCATCTTGAGTCATTGGGTCTAAGCGAGACCATTAAAGAAAATGACATATGCACGTCACAAGAAAAGGCAAGAGCCATGATATTTTTGCGTCGACATCTCGACGATGGATTGAAATGTGAATATCTGACTGAAAAAAATTCCATGGCTTTGTGGAAGGGATTAAAAGAAAGATTCGAACATATAAGAGAAGTTATACTTCCGACCGCCCGAGATGAATGGAATACATTGAGATTCCAAGACTTTAAAAAAGTCAGTGATTACAATTCTGCGATGTATAGAATAATCTCGCAATTAAAATTTTGTGGACATGAGGTCACAGAATTTGAGATGCTTGAGAAAACATTTTCCACGTTTCATGCATCAAATATTACTCTACAGCAATAATATAGAGTACGTGGATTTGCGAGATATTCTGAACTCATCGTCTGTCTTCTTGTGGCGGAAAAGAACAACGAGCTATTAATGAGAAATCATCAGTCCCGACCCACAGGATCAACAGGATTTCCAGAAGCAAATGCTGTAAGTAAAAATGAATTTAAACCTGGAAACCAAAATCAATTTCAAAGACAAGGTTTTGGTCGAGGTCGAGGTCGTGGAAGTGGACGTGGACGTGGACGTGGAATTGGTCGTGGTCGTGGACGCGGCCGTGGTTTTGAAAATAATAGAGATAGTTATTTTTATAACTCATCTCAAAAGAGCGTCCCAAACCATCCACTGAAAAGGCATCATGAGAATACAAGTGTTAATGAGAATCACTCAAAAAGATATGAAAGTTCTTGTTACAGATGTGGTACTCCAGGACATTAGTCCAAAGTTTGTCGAGCCCCTGAGCACCTTTGTAAACTTTATAAAGAATCATTAAAGGGGAAAGAAAAGGAGACCAACTTCACTGAACGCAGTGACCGTTTGAGTGATTCAACTCATTTTGATACTGGTGATTTTATGAATGATTTCTCTGGAAATGATCAACATGTTGGTGGGATAGAAATGAACAATTTTGATGCTACAGATTTTCTCAATGATTTCTTTGAAAATGAACAATATAATGGTAGAATATAAATGTACAATAATTTATTTTTCATGTATTCATAGAATAATGTTTTATTGTATAATTATGATATGTGTTATATTTAAATATATATTGCCAGTAATTTATTTCATTGCATATTTTTTTGAAGTTCAAATATGGAAAATGCTATGAGCAAAACTAAAGTTTGCATACCCGATAGTGGTACAACGCACACTATCCTCCGAGATAAAAGATATTTCTTGGAACTAAAACCAACAAAAACAACGGTGAATACAATATCAGGTCCTGTAGACTTGATTAAAGGATGTGGTAAAGCACAATTTTTGTTACCTAATGGTATAAAATTTTTGATCAATGATGCTTTATATTCACCACAATCGAAAAGAAATTTGTTGAGTTTTAATGATATATATTCCCATGGGTTTGATACTCAAACAATGAATGAAGGGAATGAGAAATATATGTGTCTTATCACATATAAATAAGGAAAGAAATATGTGATTGAAAAACTACCAATGCTCCCTACTGGATTGCATTATACACATATAAGTCTCATTGAATCAAACATGGTAGTTGATAATTATTCGATATTAACCAATTGGCATGATCGATTGGGACATCCCGGTTCAACAATGATGCGAAGAATTATAGAAAATACACATGGTCATCCACTGAAAGACCAGAAGATCTTTCAGAATAATAAGTTTCAATGTAAAGCATGTTTTCTTGGAAAACTTATTATAAGACCATCACAGTCAAAATCCAAACTGAATCACCAATGTTTCTTGAACGTATTCAGGGTGATATTTGTGGACCAATCCATCCACCATGTGGACCATTCAGATACTTTATGGTATTGATTGATGCCTTCAGCAGATGGTTACATGTATGTTTATTGTCAACTCGAAATGTTGCATTTGCAGATTACTTGCTCAAATAATAAAATTGAGGAATCAGTTTCCGGATTATACAATCAAGAAAATTAGACTTGATAATGCTGGTGAATTTACTTCCCAGACTTTCAATGATTATTGTATGTCTATGGGAATCATTGTTGAGCATCTTGTTGCTCATGTACATACACAGAATGGATTGGCTGAATCATTGATTAAACGTCTGCAAATGATTGCTAGACCAATGATTATGAAAACAAAGCTCCCTATTTCTATATGGGGACATGCAATTTTACATGCTGCTTCATTAATTCGCATCAGACCAAGTGCATATCATAAATACTCCCCATTAGAGCTTGCATTTGGTAAAGAACCAGACATTTCTCATCTGAGAATTTTTGGATGTATGGTGTATGTGCCTTTTGCACCACCACAACGAAAGAAAATGGGACCTCAAAGGAAAATGGGACCTCAAAGAAAGGTTGGGATTTATATCGGTTATGATAGTCCATCAATCATTCGATATCTTGAATCTCAGACAGGCGACGTGTTCACAGCACGTTTTGCTGATTGTCATTTTAATGAGGAAATCTTTCCAATGTTAGGGGGAGAACAGATACATACCGAAAAGAAAATTACATGATATATATCATCATTGTTACATCTGGATCCAAGAACAAAACAATGTGAAAAAAATGTACAACAAATTGTACACTTGCAAAGAATACCAAATCAAATACCAGATGCATTTGCAGACACAAAAGGGGTAACTAAATCATATATACATGCTAAAAATGCCCCTGCTCGAATTAAAATTCCAAAGAAACAAATGAAAGATACTCATGATGTCATTAAACGCCTGAAGCGTGGAAGGTCAATCGGTTCCAAGGATAAAAATCCTCGAAAAAGAAAATTCATAGAGAAACACGATGATCACAAAATAAAGAATGATGTTTCTGAAGAAACACATGATGATCACAAAATAGAGAATGATGTTCCTGAAGAAACACATGATGATGAAAATATTCTGTCAGAACCACAAACTGACGAGAATCATGAAATCTGTATCAATTACATTAATACTGGAAAAATATGGAACCGAAAAGATATAGATGAAATTGATGATATATTTTCTTATAATGTGGCAATCGACATCATAAATGATTACGAACATCATGAACCAAAATCTTTTGGTGAATGTAAAAATCGGCAGGATTGGATAAAATGGAAAGATGTCATCCAGGTTGAATTAGATTCGCTAAATAAACGTAATGTTTTTGGACCTATAGTCCTTACACCTGAAGGTGTAAAACCTGTTGGATACAAATGGGTTTTTATTCGAAAGCGAAATGAGAAAAATGAAATAGTAAGATATAAAGCTCGACTTGTTGCACAAGGTTTTTCTCAAAGGCCTGGAATTGATTATAAAGAAACGTATTCTTCTGTTATAGATGCAATTACGTTTCGGTATTTGATTAGCTTGGCGGTGTCTGAAAATTTAGAAATGCGTCTTATGGATGTTGTTACAGCTTACTTATATGGATCACTTGATAGTAATATATATATATGAAAATCCCTGAAGGATTTAAGATGCCTGAAGCACAAAGTTCAAAACCCAGGGAATGTTATTCTGTGAAATTACAAAGATCATTATATGGGTTAAAGCAATCAGGTCGAATGTGGTATAATCGATTAAGTGATCACTTGATGAAAAAGGGATATGTAAATAATTCAATATGCCCTTGTGTTTTCATTAAGAAAACAACATCCGGATGCGTAATTATTGCTGTATATGTTGATGATTTAAACGTCATTGGAACGAATAAGGAAATTCAAGAAGTTGTGTCATACTTGAAGGAAGAATTTGAAATGAAGGATCTTGGAAAAACCAAGTATTGTCTGGGTTTACAAATTGAACAAAAAGAATGTGGAATGTTTGTTCACCAGACAAATTATACAGAAAAGATCCTTAAACGTTTTAATATGGATAAAGCAAATCCTTTAAGTACTCCAATGGTTGTTAGATCATTAAACATAGAAAAAGATCCATTCCGTGCATGTGAAGATGATGAAGATATTCTTGGTCCAGAAGTACCATATCTAAGTGCCATCGGTGCCCTTATGTACCTTACAAATTGTATAAGGCCTGATATATCTTTTGCCGTGAATCTGTTGGCAAGATTTAGCACATATCCAACAACGAGACACTGGAACGGAATTAAATATATATTCCGTTATCTACGAGGAACGACAGACTTGGGACTTTTGTATTCAAAAGCTGCTAATCCAAGTATAATTGGTTATGCCGATGCTGGATACTTATCTGATCCACACAAGGCACGTTCCCAAACTGGATATGTATTTACTCGTGTAGGCACTGCAATATCTTGGCGTTCACAGAAACAAACGCTCGTAACAACTTCATCAAATCATGCCGAGATTATTGCACTACATGAAGCAAGTTGTGAATGTGTGTGGTTAAAATCAATGACCCAACATATCCAAATCTCATGCGGATTATCATTCGATGAGAAGCCTGTGATACTATATGAAGATAATGCTGCATGTGTTGCTCAAATGAAAGAAGGATACATAAAAAGCGACAGAACTAAACATATTCCTCCTAAGTTCTTCGCATTCACCAAGGAGCTTGAGAAGAATAAATGTATTGATGTTCGTCACATTCAATCAAGTGAAAACTCATCAGATCTCTTCACAAAGGCACTTCCTACGTCAATATTCAGAAAGCACATATATAATATTGGGATGCGCAATCTACGAAATTTGTGAAGAATTGTTCATGTCAACATCAGGGGGAGTTTACGTGACTGCACTCTTTTTCCCTTGCTATGGTTTTTATCCCAATAGGTTTTTCCAAGTAAGGTTTTTAACGAGGCAGTACAAAACACGTAATGAAGACATCATCGTATCATGATCATCATCACAAGGGGGAGTGTTGAAAATAATATATTTGAATATTGAAAAAGTAATAGTTGAATATTTGAATGTTGAAAATAAGAGTTGTAAAGTTAGAAATTTGTGTGTGATGATGTAGGTAATGATGTATTTTATTTTTTGGATTATGTGTAATGAAACTCTATAAATAGATCTCTCATTTGTGACGAAAATCACAATTGAGTAGAGAGAAAAATATTATAAAGTGTGTAGTTTGGTAAATTTTGAGAGTTTGAGATTTTTACTTTTTACCATAAATTTTTACTTTTTCACAACAATAATATTATTATTCAATTATTATTTTTCAATCTTATTTAATTAAATAATAATATATTTGAGCATCTTTGATCGGTTTTCTCTTCGTATTTTCTAAAATATTTGTATTAAACACAACTTTAGACTTTGATTATTTTTTATTTTCGGTAATTGTTTTGAATTAATTGGTCCAAATTGATTTTGCTAAGTATTTGATCCAGCTATTTTATTATATTATATTATATTATAATTTTCTCCAAATTTTTTTTAAGTTTCTGGATTTTTTTAAATGATAATAAAGTAAAATGCTAGTTTGAATTTACCAGATTTTCTAATACTTTTAATTTAAATCATCACCTCCAAACACAAACACGAGTTTATTCTTGTTATATGAATTATGCAGAAAAATATCGATGTTAAATAAACAATATTTGAAGGAGTTGCCGACTTTTGACAAAAAAAATGTCAGAACAAAATAAATCTAAGTTGGTGAATGAAAACCAAATATTAACAAAATGTGATCCCAGGTTTACTCATTTCATAATGAGTAGGTCTCTTGTGAGACGGTATCACGAATCTTTATCTGTGAGACGAGTCAATCTTACCGATATTCACAATAAAAAGTAATGCCCTTAGCATAAAAAATAATATTTTTTCATAGATGAGCTAAATAAGATATCCGTATCACAAAATACGACCCGTGAGACCGTCTCACACAAGTTTTTTTTTTTCATTAATACCCAAATTGGAAGACGGTATTTATTTACATTTATTTTAATTTTATCAAGTATTGCTTAGTTTATAAATTCTAAAAATAAATTGAAAAAAAACTTATAAACTGTCACAAGATATATGGAGTCGTGTCGTTGTCGAATTTATTGCGTAGAGATTTTATAATTGATTATATTCAATTTGGGGATTCTTTTTTTAATTCTTCGATCCCTGTTGAGGATATTTTGTTGAAGTGGGCCGATGAGATACGGCCACATTAAACTTCGAATACAGAAAATATGGGCCTATAACGCCAGAAGAAATCTCATAATCCTTTGCTGACGTGGAATTTTGATATATTGCACACCTAATCTGTATATTTACGTGAGTATTGATGAGATGACATTATTTATTGAATTTATAATTTTGATATGTTTTATCATGTCCAACATGTATGTGTCACCTCATCGGAACTAACATAAGTATGTATTGTGAATGTGCAACATATTAAAACTGTATAATATTAATTGTCTTATTTCAAATCGTCCCATAGAATAAGTGAACAACCCAAATATCATGTTCCGTTCTCTCGGAACACTTGTTAATTCTCAAAAATTCTCTTTTCGATAATCTTATTACCTTGCAATTCCTGAATTGGATCATTGACATGATCTTCATATCAATTCTAAGATTGAAAGCTTGTTGGTTTTCATTTAAAGGTGTTATATAAAACAACTCAAATATTTTGAGTCTAATAACAATTCAAGTACTAACTCAATATATATATATATATATATATATATATATATATATATATATATATATATATATATATATATATATATATATATTGAGTTGTAGTGTTCTTTGAGCTTTTGGGACTTTGAGTGGTGATTTAATACTTGTCTTTATTCTACGAATAAATAAAATTAAAAGGACAATAATTTATTGAAACCTTTCAATGTCATTTGCAATTTTGTAAAAGCTAGACTCTTTTTATAAAAAAAATAATTAAAAAGATAAATTATAATTTATTAAAAAATGTGTTAATTTTTTTATTAAAAAAATTTGGATAGAACGAGTAGCTAGTGTCTGGAACGTTGTAATTTGTGAATCAAAGTCAACAAATAGACCATCACTTTCAATTTCTCCCACACCTTTATCACTAATAATAATAATCAACTTTTGAAATATTGCAAAAATAATGGTGCACTTTGGTATATATATATAAATTAAGCACAAAAATTAATTTCATTTCTCATTTTTGTAAATTATATATATATATGTACACACACACATACACACACTATCAAAATTCAAGGAGAAATATAAAACGTAACTTTATGTTTCATCTAAGTTGTGTGTATTTGTAAGGAGAGTAGGTCTTTTGTGAGACAGTTTTACAAATCTTTCTCTGTGAGACGTGTCAACCCTACTGATATTCACAATAAAAAGCAATACTTTTAACATAAAAAGTAATATTTTTTCATGGATGACCCAAATAAGAGATCTGTCTCACAAAATACGACATGTGAGATCGTCTCACACAAGTTTTTGCCTTGTAAGTAAATTGATCTAATAAGTCAGAAGTTGCTATTAATGCAATAAGTTTTTTGTACAATTAGTCTGATTTTTACCAAAGCGACGGCATGACGTTGGAAACTGTCAACATATCTAACTGAAATTGAGAACTCTGGCGAAAATCGAATTAAATGTGTGAAAAATACCAATGTATAATTGCAACAAGACCTATATATATACTGACATTCGAAACATTGAAATTATAAATAAATCGAGAAAAAATGCCAAGATAATTAAAAAGGGCAGAATCTGCTCATCTCCGATCCAGCCTGATTGATTAATTTGTTGATTTGCTGCACGTTTATGTATAACAAAGAAAGATTTAAGAACCAAATCAGCGACCAACTTAATTTATATATGAGAAGACAATATTAATAAAAATACTTTTTTCTAGAAAAAAAAATAAAAAAAACATTAAATGATAATCTTGTTAAGATTGGAACTTGGACCTAACTCAACCTCAAAAGCTAGCTCAAGGGAGGAGGATTGTCCAAGCCAATATATATCACTCAAAGGTTATTTATCCAACCGATGTGAGACAATTAACACACCCCTCTCACGCCCAAGAATGAACATCTGGAGCGTGGAGTTTACAAATAAGCCAATTATGGGCAGAACGGGTGACCTAATTATAGGCAGTCCAACACATAACGGTGGAACCCGAGATCTGATACCATGTTAAGATTGGAACTTGGACCTAACTCAACCTCAAAAGCTAGCTCAAGGGGGAGGATTGTCCAAGCCAATATATACCATTCAAAGGTTATTTATCCAACCGATGTGAGACAATTAACATACCTTACACAAAATCAATAAAACCCCACAAATTAAAATTAATTTCACCTTCAAGAAAAGTATCTTTAATTTTTCAACTTGATCCCTACGAGGGTTTATTACTCGTATACAAGAAAAAATTCTCCTCCATTTGATCTTCAGTACCACTAGCCTTGCTTTGATTAACTTTATCCCCTTCAATCTCTCTATATCTATTCAAATACCTTTTCAAAGGTCCTGCATAATCATCGAACCCTAGCGTCTCCAGAGCGCAGCAGATATCGTCGCCGTTCACCGTCTTTCGCCTCTCCGTTCGGCACTTTTCCGAGGCTTCACTCGTGACAAATCCAATGAACTCAGACACGCACTCTTGCATAGTTTCTTTAGCTTCTTTCGAGATCTTCGCATTCGTCGGGAGAATATTTTTCATGATTCTACCGACGTTGGCTATTGGAAGCAGTCGTTCTGGCTCTTTGAGGTCATTTGAAGGGCTTGCTTCAGAATTATCTACCATTCTCAGAGAGAAAAGGGGATTTGGTTCGGAGAAGTTTAGGTTGTTTTTTGAGGATGATGACATGAATATAGGTGTTGGTCAAACTATAGATTATATTAATAATTTATGTTAATAATTCACACACACACACCTATATATATATAGGCAAAAACTTGAGTGAGACGGTCTCACGGGTCGAATTCGTGAGACGGATATCTTATTTGGATTATCCATGAAAAAGTATAATTTTTTATGCTAAGAGTATTACTTTTTATTGTAAATATGAGTCGGGTTGACCCGTATCACAGATTAGTATCCGTGAGACGGTCTCACATGAGACCCACTCATATATATAATATATAGGTGTGTACTCTGTGTATGAAGACAAAAATGTCGTATCTCATCTATATATTGTAAATTTGTCGTTTACAAGTTGATGCTATCAAGGCTTATATGTAGGGGTTGAGTCACGTTTTTATTTTTATCTGACTAGAATTTTTTAAATAATGGTTGAGCTAATATTAACAAATGAAATCTCGGACTACCGGAAAATAAGACAAAATTTTATGTATAAAAAATATAAGAAAAAAATGTTTTCGGGCGGACCGTGCTTGAATGAATTAGTCAAAACTGCCCAAAATCTCTTTCATGAATCTGTCATTAAAAGGTTCGATTGTTTTGTTAATAATGGTAAGATATGAAGTATATTTTGTTTGACAGTAAAATGAGTAGGATCGTATGTGACCGTAAATTTGTGTTTATCAGAATTAAGTGTTATGTGAAATTTTACAACATGTATCAGAATATATAAGTTTGTGACACAAACTGACTTTAAATAAATAATATGATAGATAATAAAATTTGCGCAAGTATGCCTCAGGCAAAAATAATCACTAGAAAATCAACGAATTTACACAAAAACTAACACTAAACCAAATGCTTCTTAAAAAAAACACATTAAAACAGTATATAAGGAAGCAAAACACGATGTCAAAACTGGAACAACAAACACATATCTTCATCCAGCTCCTTCACAGTTGTTTTCTGCAGATGTCTCCAACAATCATGATAACACGTGAAATCAGCACTTCTTCGATCAGCAGCAACCTTATAGATTGTTTTCTTTAAAGTTTATGACATGCAAAGGTGCAAGAGTATGTATATGTTTCTGCGTAAATCACCTTCTTTATTTACAGCAAAGTTTATTAACAAAGAAAGTATGGAAAATAAGAGTTTTATTATAAACAAATTCTATTTAAACAAAGATACCACATGACAAAAAATCTTAGCATAATTATCTCATTATCTAGAAAGACAAAAGCATAATTAGATTTAAGATCATATCAATAAGGAAAAATTAATCTTGAAAAATAAATTTAGTACGAAAATTATATTTCCATTCAATCATGATAGTGTATATAATTCATTTCACTTCAAGAAAATAGATTATCTATTTACGAATATCATACTTCGGTCTATTGTTAATGAAAAAAAAACATGTTATTTGTTAATTATTGCTTGGTTTTATGATCTCGATTCAACTAAAATTTGGTTTTGTAAATGCCAAATAATTAGATTAAAGTATCGTTTGGTGCAAATATAATATATTAATTGATTAGACATATTCATTTATACTGACTCAAGTTCTGTATATGATTAGAGTTATAAATCATTGTGTTATTTTTATTTGATTATCATCTATTTATTATACATCATTCGTCATCCCATTCTTCGAACCAAACCATATCTAGGACAAGATTCAATCTGTAAATTTGTTGAATTAACCAAGCTTCGCTAAGATCACTTCAAAAGTGGGTTGGGCGGACCATAAACACAATCAAATTGTAGTATAATTGAGAAAATCTCATTAATATATATTATATTTATATTATTATCCAATTTAAATTTAAAAATTTGCATTTTTTCGTTATGTAAGTTTGTCTATTTGCTATCTGGTCATTTAAATCGTCAAATTTCAGTTCTAGTATATCATCTTCCTATTTTTGACAGTTTTAGTCGTTTTTCTCGATGTAACGCTGATGCGACACCAATGTGACGTTGATTTGTGTAGTGTCACATCAATATTTTCGAATAAAAAAGATGACTTAAAACCGGTCAAAAATAAGAATATACATGATTAAGATTTAGGAATGAAATTTTATTACATAAATAACCAAAATTGCAAAAAATCTCGTTTGTATATTGAGAAAGAAACTTGTGAAGTAATTCAAATTTCTATTTCGCAACAATAATCTTTTAATTAAGCACTGAAAAATGCAATCAATGAGAAGATCAACCTTTTAATTAAAATCCACATATAATATTATATAAAAAATATTAAAGTTTCTTGGTTAGGCATAAGAAGCAATTTATCATTAAGGTGAGTCCGACCATGGAAGCTGACAGGGCAATAAGACACACTCCAATACATAGTATACGTACTAAATGCATATTAATGGATCGATCTTCGGGGATTCTCCAATGAGTTTTGTTGGATTTTCTTAGATCGATGTGGGACATTAAAATCTTCAAAAATAGGTTTTTATGATGGATCATGTTTATACATAGGACTCGAGACTCGAACCCAACTCAACCCCCAAAACTAGCTCAAAAGAAAGATTGTTCAAATCCATATATTCAATTCTCGGATATTTTATTCAACCGGTGTGAGACAACTAACGGTTAATCCATCCACATGGCAAAAAATGTGTGCATATAGACCGAGGTTTTATATATAAATCGGTAGAAGTCTGCCAAACCTCCCGTTGACGGTCATGAATTTTGTTTAAATAGTTGATGTGTGTTACTTGAGATGCATGCTTTTGCAGGATCAATGTCAACGTAAACAATTATAATTTATGAGCTTAATTAAATAGCTAATTGCGATGATCAAAATTTATGAAAGTAATTAAATAGCTCGTTGTGGTTTTCTGAAACGATTCCACCATTTAACTAATTGGGTTTGGTGAGGTAGCTAGTCATCTTCAATAACTTAGCAAGTGGGCTCTGACAATTAATGTATAATAAATGCGATCAGATTATCTAACGTATTAATTTTGTGAAATATATTTTCGACTCTATTCATGAAAATGTATTAATTTTTATATTACAATTAATAATTTTCACTTTAAGTATAGATTGAGTTGATGTGTCTCATATTGATTTTGAAAATTTCTTGATTATTATCATGATCGGTAACTTTGGTACGTTTATTTTTCAGATATATTTTTTATGTTCTAAATGTGGTTAAGTTAAATAATGATACTTAACTACGTACATATATTTAAAAAATGGATATATATGGTAATTAATGCAATAAAAAGATCGCTTTAAAATTATAATTTTTTAATTAACACTTGTTAATTAGAGTAGAGTGGGTCGAGAAAGTAGAGAATTTGTTCACTCGAATCAAAAGACTTTTGTATCAAAAAATAAATAAATAACAAAAAAATTAATTTTTTAATATTCATGTTGTGCAATATTCAATTGCTCTTAATTGTTAAGACATATCAATTAAAATATTTAAATTTTATCATTATCACTAATTATAAGTCTGGTAAAATAGTAGAAAAATTGTTCAAATTTTAATTTTATATCAAATTTAAATCACGTGTTCGATTTCCAAAATTTCTAAGTTGGCGTAATTAGTAAAAATGATGATAGTTGGGAAACAACAATTTTCTAGATAGAAAAGTAGTATTTAGACGGTTCACTAATATAAACTCCAAAATGATTAATTCTCGATCTAATACATCTGGATTCTAATATTAAAATTTAAGTATACTCGTCTCCGTTCTTCCAAATCAAGACTGTTAGGATCAAACATTTGTCACTAAGTCAAATGATATAGGTGTTAACTAATACACAACTTTATTTTGTTATACTTGTGTCAACACAGAGTGCACATACTTGAATGTTAATTGGTCAAGTTGTTATGTTCATGAGCCAATCGAGGTGCATACTTATATGCTGATATTGTTTCTTATACCTTAAATATCAATATTATCATTTTTATACCATCGGTCATGTCCCCAACAGAGATAGAATTACTCTTAAGATCTGACGTCACTATTTTGTAGCCCATCTAGTCACATATCTTGATAATACTCTCACTCATACACGTTTAACCTAATATTTCTCCAAGATGTTTTTATAGAAAAATGTTTATTGAGAGACTGAACTCATGACTTTGCTCTGATACTGACTGTTTGGACCACTAAGCCAAAAACTATAGCTGTTAGACAAGGGGCGACTTTATTTCCTTATACATGTGACAACGCGAAGTGCACATACTTGAGTGCTAATAGGTCGTGCTCTGAGGCCCATGAGTCAGATGAGGTGCATGTCTATCTGGCGATGCTGTCTCATACCCTTTAGAGATCGATCTTACCATTTTCCTACCGTCGCTAATGTCCCCAACATAGATAATATTATTCGTTAGGATATGACATCATTCTTTTACTGCGCATTTAGTCAACCAGATCAAAAGGCACAACATCGGGGCCTTGACGCACGAAAACTTCTCAAGAGATCATTCATATCAGTACTACTCTCTTTCATACATGGATAACCCAACAAAATTTTTTTTGTAACAAGTATCAATATAAAAATACACGAATTTATAAAACTTGACAAATGGTTAAGATTCAGAATCTTATAATCAGTGTCCATATTATAAATTACAAACAAACATACTTAAACATTAGAGAAGCAATTAAAAAAATTATAAAGTTTCACCCACCCAATGATGTAATAATAAATGCATTTTTTCCTAATTACAATAAATAAGATTCGAATCTGAATGAATATTCTTCCCGATGAACCCTAAAAATCCCATTATACTATGAAATAAGAGATGTTGTTTTCATTCATGTTTATGTCGTTTTATGAAACTTAATTGCATGTTCCAAGACACTCGGACAAACCAACGTTATTTCTCGACAAATTTTTATAACTTATTTAAATAATATATTATATAAAATTTCAATAAATAATTTAAAAAAATTACATTGTTTTTGGTTCTATCTCGCTTCATGTACCTACCCATGTGTGGATAATTGTGACGTTCAACCAAATCAAATCAAAAAAATTTAAGACAATAGATTTTGTTTCTTAATGAGTATTTTTTTTATTGGCAAAAATTTGTGTGAGACGGTCTCACGGGTCGTATTTGTGAGACAGATCTCTTATTTGGGTTATCTATGAAAAGATATTACTTTTTATGCTAAGAGTATTAGTTTTTATTGTGAATATGGGTAGGATTGACCCGTCTTACAGATTAAGATTCGTGAGATGGTATCACCACTTTATTTTATTAATAAAAAGATGCAAGTGAATAATTACAAATGTCGTGCCATAATAAAAGACATTAGTTCCATATATATAATTTTTAGTTAAAACCCAACCCTTAATTCCGGCCTATTTTTAGGTATTCCAAGGTTGTTCTTTTGTCTGATTCCTTGCCAACTTCTAATTTATTATTAACCGAAAAATCGACCGTCCTAAATTATAGTTTAATTTTTTAGAAAAAGAAATTATAGTTTAAGCTCTCAATGCAATATATTAGTTTGTTTTACATTTGAAGTCCTTTGTCTCTCGTAATAGTCATCGATACGATGTTGAATATCCCTGACATGACATGATATTGTATTGTATAATGTTGATATTAATTTCCGTGAAATGGGATTTAAATTGAATAGAAATCGAGTTATTCCACCAGTATCATATTGGCAAAAACTCGTGTGAGACGGTCTCATGTGTCGTATTTTGTGAGACGGATATCTTTTTGAGTCATCCATGAAAAATATTATTTTTTATGCTAAGAATATTACTTTTTATTGTGAATATCATTAGGGTTGACATGTCTCACAAATAAAGATTCGTGAGGTCGTCTCACAAGAGACCTACTCTACCAGATTTTGAATGATTAAAACCAAATTTTATATAATACAATTTACGTGGCTATTTTTAGTTTTTTTTTTTTAAAAAACGCGTGCACATAAAATATCATTTTAAATATATTTAATTTTTATACACTTTAACTATTATTTCATTATATGATAAAATTTATTTAATTACTCTAAAGAACTTACATTTAATAATACAGTATAGAAATACACATGTAAATGAAAATGTTAATACAAAATATGATTTTACATAAGTTAAATTTATGTGTAAAATGTAATTTTATTGAAGTTTCTTCCACACCAAAATTCACACTTCAATTCTTATATATAATAAAGATGGTGTGGACACTTTAAACTAAATAATCAAATATAAAACATCACGAGATTCTTGATTTGAATTTGAATCTTGGAATGTGGAACTAGGACAATTTGACCAATCCATTTACGTTGTAAAGATATATCGCGACGTACTATATTATATTATATAAATCTTGTAATACACACAAAAATAATGAGAAAAATGTTAATTTTAGTCTTATATGTACTAAGACGTAATATTTTTAATTTTTTTAATCAATTATAATCATGTATCATTGTTTTTTTTTTTTTTATAATCAATGGTTCCACAAATCTTTCGTGACATATATATAAATGAATTTGTCACTGACATTATAAAAATTAATAATGATATTAATAATTTATTTACGTAATTTTAGCTAAAATGATTAAACAAAAAATACAAGACGACGGTGTAGCGATAATTAACAAGAGTATGAATTTGGCGTAATGAAAGATATAATTTATTGTGAGACCGAATCTGATCTAGATGACTGATTGGTCCCGATGTGCACACACTTTGCCCGATTTATGTTATGATAAAAATAATTTATTTTTTTTATTACAACTCACGCGGTGAGGGGATCGAACCCGAAGAACCGACTAATCCGACAGAGGTGAGACCATTGGGCTACAATCCCGGTCTCGATAAAAATAGTTTATTATGACCTAATAATTGGTGTTTTTTCTTACTTGTTTGGCATAAGTTTAATGATTATGATACGTCGACAGTAAGTGGATGTATTGTGTGTATATATATATATATATATATACCAAACTAATTATCAAACAAACTACACAAATATATATATATATATATATACCAAACTAATTATCAAACAAACTACACAAACACACAATACATCCACTTACTGTCGACGTATCATAATCATTATATATATATATATATATATATATATATATATATATATATATATATATATATATATATATATATATATATATATATATATGAATAATATCATAATTTAAAAAGTAATTAAAGATCATACTCTGATTTGAAATTATTATATTTAAATGAGATTATATCATAATTATAAAAATTAATAAGAGATTAAACTGCAATTTGAAATGATAAAATAAAAAACGAAAAAACAAATTCATGACACCGTCTTTTGTTTCTATTATAAATATTATTAATAATATATTAAAAGATAACTCATTTCTTGCATATATTTACATTAAAAGTATAAAGCATGAGTATAATTTTTATGTATCCTAAGTTTTTGTATAAAATATAATTTAATTGGAAAATGTTTTTCCTTCAAATGTTATACATATTTTCTATATAAAAACAAGGGTATTATAGGAATGGATGTTTGGGAAATATGTTTTAGATATGGTATTGTAAGAATCGTGAATATCGATAATTAATCCATATAAACCCACCTAGTCATTTTACCATGCATATAAAATCAAGAGAAAAGTATTTTTGGTAATGTATGTTTAATTTTTTTTTGCGATTTTGGTAGTTTGAGTCTTGGTCATATATATTTTTTTATTATCAAAAACTTGTGTGAGACGGTCTTACATGTCGTATTTTGTAAGACCGATATCTTATTTGGGTCATCCATGAAAAGATATAACTTTTTATGCTAAGAGTATTACTTTTTATTGTGAATATCGGTAGAGTTGACCTGTTTCACATATAAAGATTCATGAGACCGTCTCACAAGAGACCTACTCTTTTTTATTTTATTTTTGCAATTTAAGTTTTTTTATTTTTTTGGAATATTGATTGACAGCAAACACTCTAACGACAAAATGATGTCCCAGCATCGTCATATCAGAAAAAATGACTAAAATTGCCAATAGTACAAGTATAACATACTAAGAATGAAATTTGACAATATAAATTATCAAAATCGTAAAGAGACAAACATACAATACCAATAATGCAATTTTTGTATTGGTTTGTTCAATAGTTATAAATATCTCAACAGCTAAATCATTTATTAAGTAATACCCACCAACTTATCTTCTTATCACAACTAAAGTCAGATTAAAATGTTTAACAAGTTAGTAATGATAGCACAATTAAGGTCAATAAACCCAAACTTCCATCACCCTCTAGCTTCTAATGTGTAGAAAACAATAAATAATAAGTATGGTAAAGCCAACCCATGAAATACATATCAACCACAAACAAAACATGTCATTTGGAAAATAATACCAAAATACTTGGAAATTAGAGGGTTCAAGTTTTTTTACCAATATCTTAAATATTTACAGTTCCAGTTGTGTTGCAAATCATGAAGTTCTTAACATACTCAAAATTTACTGGACCAATAGTTGAAATCAAGGTTCCCAGTTTTTCTACCAAGAAAAATAAGTTTCATGCTGTCCGGAAGACGAGACGAGAAGAGACGAGACGAGACGCCAAAACCCTTAGGCAGAACTCAGACATGATTTTACATGAATTTATGCCAGAATAAGTTGTCCACCATCTCATCCAAAGCAGTCCTAGCAACAGCTTAGAATCTACTCCCACACTGATTGACTTGATCTTGCCTCGAGTTTTCCTTTACTTTGAGAACAATGTCTTCGATCACCAAAGAATCTAATAAAGAACCAGTGAACCATAGATTAAAGCTACATGACTAGTGTTCACAAAACTCCTGTTCTTTCTAGTCTAGATCGAGGAGTGGATTGTTGCGACTCCTCAAAGAATCGCTCGAGAACTTATCTTCCAACAGCCAGAGCTTTTGGAAGCTCTACCAGATGGATATCTAAGCGCATAAAAGAGGTGGAAAGGTAAGGATTCAAGTTCACACGATGATCCGGATTTCGGTTTTTGAAGCGAGCATATCTTGTGGTATGTCCAGTTACTGAGTCTAGACACGGTTGTGTAGCTTTCCAGATTCAGAAGCTCCTAGTTGTGGTTGCATTAACTTCAGCCAATCTCCATTTTCACCCGAAGCAAATCAGGAATTCGTCTGGGGACATCTGAGTTGGTAATATGAACCCTCCTTATATTAAGTTTTGGGAATTAAAATCATATATACGAGTGCTTCTGTTTAATACTTTTTGCATAGTGAACACATATTGATAAGATATGTGCTGCCATGACAGGCAACTCGAACTCTTGCAGTTAATACTTTCTTTTTTCTGCAGACGTATTCCATGATTATTATTATTTGATATTATGTTTCATGTTTGTTACTTCACAGATTCATTTTCTTTCTTTCTTTTTTTTTTTTTTTTTGTGGAGAAAAACCAGATTCATTTTCTACGAACAAGGAAATTGAAACTATTGCTAGTTGATATAAAAAGCTACATTTTCCAATTCAATTGCATCAAAAGAATTATAAATATCACGTAATTAATTACATCCATCTAGTTCCAACCAAAACTTCAACCCACAACTATACCTACAAACAATCTCTAAGTCATAAATGGGATCATTTCATGTATAACTGGATTCTAACCAGTGTGATATAAATTCATAAGCAACGAATGTTACGGCGCCAGCAGGTGCCGCTTTGACAACAGATGGGACAATGCCCTTATAAAGACCAGCCCAACCCTCTGCAAGAAAAATCTGACGAAGGGCATCGGTCATATTTTTGTAAGCTTGATGCTCGACTCTAGCTCCATATCTAGGATGTCTTTGCAGACCTACAATCTAAAAGTGAATTTCAAAACTACCTTATGGCATATATCAACTGTGGAAGGTGATATTTGCTTGTATATACCAAAGAGGCTGATAAATTACCTGAAATCTCTTCTTCACAACATCAAGTGGATGACAGACGGCTTTAGCACATGTTCCAGCAGCCAATCCACATAGGAAAAGCTGGAAGCTCGACAGTGCATCCTCCGATTGGCTGGCATAGGAAGATCTGTACCGGTTCCAAGCCTATAGAGCATGTGGAACAAAAATATATCAATTTGAGAGCGTATCTTGGAAATGGAACTGGTGACATGGATGCCTCATTCAATGAAAATCAAAAGTACAAGAAGACAGAGACAAATAATGAGCCTCGATGTGAGTACATCAGATACCACCACCATAACTTGAGAGCTCTAATTTCTTTAACATATCAAATAACAATCTACTGATAATGAGTTTCATTTGATATATATACTCATTACTCACAGTTATGATCAGACCATATTATCTAATGACCACATATTTTAGGCAAAAATGCAGAGATATTTAAAACCTATATTATCTCACTATAATCAACCATGCCCATTCAAGACGTATGATTCAAAACGGAACTATCACTACAGTATGTCCCTTTTTATCCGAATACGTCTGAGAGAGGGTGGGCTGGAACCAAAATCATTATATGGAAGATGGAAATAGAAGTTCACCATTGTCCAACGTTTGAACGTATCATATGTTCCAAACTGCATCCCCGCGTAAGGAATTATCTCAACCAGTGTAGGCGTCAATCCAGTGTACAGCCCTCGAATGCCACGGGTTTCAATTGTATGAACAAATGCAGACCGCATATTAGGATAAACCTGCATATAAGCAAAGCCTAACTACTAGAATTCCATATCCATGTCATTTAAACAATAAATACTGGCATTCAAGTTAGTGCTTTAGAATTTGGATGTCAAAATGTCCATGTGGCTATGTACCTTTGGCTCACCCTGTGACGCTAATATGGTTCTTAGAAGATCAAACGGATATGACCCAATGGTGGCGGCACAGCCTGCTAATGACCCGCTAATGTAAGAAAGATATGGGCTTGAATTAATATGGTCTTCTGCAAAAGAAATCAAGAACGGAATAGAATGTAAAACTAAATTGTAGCAAGCTAAATGGAATGCAGGACAACTGTGTCAATAAAGAGAGCTGGTTTAATCACAACAAGTTCTCAGATGTAGCAAGCTGAATTGTAGCTAACCTTCTTTAGAAGAACCAGATACAAATGTCTTCAATTTGTGCAAAACAGTAAATTGAATTGCTGTATATGGCATGACCATAAGAAGGGCTGGAACATTGCCCCTCCAAAAACCCTGCTTACCATAGAAAAAGGATCAAAAAATTTTAAAGGAAAAAAAGGCCTTCATGGAGAGAAATAATTGAATGACGAGACTTCAATCCAGACAGATGATATATCTTCGGCACATTAATTCAAACGCTATCTAATTTGCAAGTTAAGTATATTGAATATCTCCATATTAACAAGTAAGTTGTACCGGGTATCCTTCCTCCCTAAATATGTCCTTGGTTGCTTGCAGCATACTATAATATTTTGATGTACCATATGCATCTCCTCGAAGCAAAGCCCATTGTGTAGTTGGTTCTAATTGAACCTGTATTTGAAAGCTTCATGAGAAAATTCAGCCACTTAAAATTCACGCAAGCATAAGCCATATAATAATTGGATGCTTTAAGAAGAATTCATCCATGACAGTTGAAACTACCATTGCAACTCTAGTAGCAATCTGACCATCAACATAATTCCAACCCAATATAAAATAAGAATCAAACTCATATTAATACATACAGTAAGATCATATTCAATAACAATTCCATACATTTAGATCTCAGCTTCTTTAACCAAAACAAGGTTTTTTAAAAAACATTTAAAGTTGAAAAACTTAACCTGAAACCTGATTTTGATTACGTCAAGTGGCGACGTGAAAGTTCTAGAAATGGCACCGGAAATTGCACCAGAAGTGGCATCGATCAAAGCCCTTTTTAGCTGATCAGGCTCTTCCATTCCACTCCTTGATTAAAAACTGCAAGGAAAAACATTTATATAACTGACCCCTTATTTTTAAATATCCACTGCACTCCAAGTATTCACCCAAAGGCCAAAAGTAAGAACTCACACCGTTCTATGTACCAAAGAAAGTAACAAAAAGAGTTATAATACGCACAAGTTGTCAAATTTTTATAAAAAAAACTAAATGGGGTATAAGTAAACAATAAAAAGAGGCATCGGCGAAAATTCAACAGGTGGAGTTGAATGAATGCGAATATTTCCAACTTAATATTCAAATAAAAGCTAGAAAACATAGCAGGAATGAACCAATAAACAAACTTCCCCGCATAATGTCAAAGGAGAACACCTTAGATAAGAAAACGTATTTAGATGTAAAAAAAAACATATAATAAGTGCCAGCAGTCTAAAGATTATATTTTCAATTAATATAACAAGAATCATTGAACAAATGCGAATATTTTGAATGTAGAACATACATACACAGCTCACAAACATCGGAACTTGCAGAAAGATTGAATTTTTTAATTAATATCAAAGAAAGTACCTGAACAGAATGGATCAATGATAAGAGGGAAACTAAGGAGCCTTCATCGACAAAATTACAGATAATCCGACCCTTATGCCAAAATATGAGTATGCAAATGAATTAGTATCTATAGGTTTGAGTATACGCAGGAGGAGAAGTTTGGCGCTTCGCCTTTGATACAGGGAGAGAGGCACATGGCAGAGAGTTTTCTTGGTGGACGGTTTGGAATTGAAAAGGGAAAGTCGATTTCTTTTTATGACCAAAGAAGGGAAAGTCGATATTGAAAATTACAAAAAACTTAATTTTTTCCATTTATAGGATTTTTTTCATCGAAACGAATATATTTTATGGTAAAAACTTGTGTGAGACGGTCTCACGGGTTGTATTTGTGAGACAGATCTCTTATTTGAGTCACCCATAAAAAATTATTAATTTTTATACTAAAAATATTACCTTTTATTGTGAATATGGTCCGTAGACGGTCTCACGTAATACTCTCTCTATACTTATTTGGATCCATTTGGACGAGGAAAATTTATATTCCAAAATTTGTTTTAAAAGATTTTCTATTTGTTTAAATTATCGATATTATCGATTGTATCATCATTACATAATGATATAACATCTCAAAAATTCATTACAAATATCAAAAAAAAAAACCTTTTCAATTTTATATTTATTTAATAAGTGTTTATATCTATATATTTAAGAGAAACGAAAAAAGAAATGTAGCTTATATAATTGAGACGGGGAGAACATATTACTTCTATTCCTTATATACATGTTTTATTCTATTGTTTTGATGATTTGTTTCTTTAATAGATGAAATCATTGAACTTTTACCATATGAGTATGTCTCTTGTAATACAATTTTATAGATTTTTTTGGTGAGACGAATCAACCTGATTCACACTATAAGTGAAAAATAATATTTTTAGTATAAAAATTAATATTTTTTCATGTATCGAATCGGGTCGACGATTCATCTAACAAAATTGACCGATAAGACCATCTCACATGAGTTATGAAATCACGCCTTCTACTTTGTGATATATTTCCTACTACGCAAATACATGTGAGTAAAATAACAATAATTTTAAACTAGTATTTCTTAAAAACAGTCTTTTAACTTTTTGGCTTCGACATTTCTATTCGATGATTTTACAAACACTTCAATAATTTTTACCAAGAACCCTTCTAAAAACATTTTCGGTACAAATCAATTTTTTGTCAAGGGACTGAGAGATATGTACATGTGAACATGAGAACATTTAATTAATATCTAATCGAAAGTTGGACAACTTCAACCACACAATTTGTTAGGTGCAGATGCATTTGAAGTCTTTCTACGACCACAGAATTTGCCTACGCCACAATCAAACACCTATTTGAAGAGAATCAAGTCAAACTATTCTATGTCCGACTGTAAGACCAACATGGGAAATCTTTCTTCTTTGCCTTTGAACCTCAATCACCGAAGAGACCAAGGGAATAATTATATGAACTTGGTTATAATCATTCTTTCGTAACCGAACAATAACAAAATCCATGATCCAAACATATATAGAATGCAACCGTATTCATGAGTAGAAACAGTAACATATTACATGTTATGAACAAAAACATGCATCCATACTGTTGGTGAGTGTTTCGCAAAGCGAGGAAAGACTCCTGGACGTAGCAGATTGGCGGGTTACACGAGTGGAATAAACAACTGACTTGATAAGTAAGTCGATGGAAGTTATTGTTAGAGTAGGTGTCCAGCGACGTAAATTGTGACTTGAGTTTTATGGACTTTTATGAAAAATAATAATTATTTTAATAATATTTTGCGGTTTTATTCAATTATGACCATTATTATATATGTATACTCATACAAGCTGGATAGATAAAGCTCTTAAATATACAATAAGGTCCGTCTCACAACGTAATATCATGAAACTCATTAGGAAGTACACCGTATATTCTAAATAGGTTTCTAGTCAAATTAGCCACCTAAAATAAGATTAAAGGTTGCTTAAGTTTGAGACTAGCATATGTCATGTAAACGTTTCATAAAAATGCGTATTTCATTGATAATGACATGGATATGACGGTTCATAAAAATGAGTGATCATTTGACTGAACAACCATCTATCGAACTTTCTAAATGATTAACACTTATCGTTTGGAAAAGTCTACGGTTATAGTTGAATATCATTGGTCATTTGACCCGAGACAACTTGGAGGCCCTGCGTATTAGTGTTGCACTTCGACTCGTTTATCGATTTAATTAAGGTTCATCAAGTGGCGATGTTGCGTGTAGTTTCGAAGTCATGCATTGTAGTCAAGGATTCACCGTTTGCGAATGAGTGAAAATATTTTATGTGATCTGATGAGTTAATAGTGCAAGGAGTCTTTGGCAAGAGCAAGACATGTCCTTAGCGAAAGGTGTTTTCTTAGTTGCTACCATGTCACTGTTATTAATAAAAAATACATCACATCGTTTTTCGAATTCATTTTCAACTCTCGATATACTAATGAGGTATATTCGATTGAGAAATATGAGTTGAAGGAACTGCATTGTATGCAAAGGTAAAGAGATCTAAACACCTTATGAATGTCATAAGGTCCAAGGAACGTTTTGAACGTCAAAAAAAAAAAAAAATTAACTTCCGTCAAGGTGCGAGAAAACGGTGTTGAGACAATTTTTTCTCTATCGTTCGATTTGTTGTTTAAATCGTGTTGAATAATTTATTTCTTACCACATAAGATAAAGCACTTCATACAACGACTGCCCAAAACACTTTTAAATAATTTTTTTGAAGATCTGTGCAGGACAACGCTTCCTGTGCAGAAGGGGCAGCTGCTCGAAATATTCGGGTAGTCGAGCAAGGTTCCCTAGAATTTATCAGGTAGCCCTGCCCCTTTCGGGCTCGAATTATTTGGGCTCGGAGCAATTTTTGAATTTTTCAAAATTTTTGGGTCAAATTGATATTTTATAAAAATTTAATCAAATTCGTCCTTGAAAAGAAATTTTGTTAAAATTATGGAATTTTTTTCTTATAAAATAAATATTTAGAATTGAATTTTAATTATTTATAGTAAAATATGTTTTACTATAAATTTAATTATTATGAATTAATTGAAGTTAAAAAAATATGTTTATTTAACTTATTAATTTATTATGATGGTTAGCAATAAATTTACAAAATATATGATTTATTGATTATATGTGATATTATGAATTAATATAATATTTGATATTATATGATCAAAAGATGATCGAGAGTCTTCACTAATTTGTTATGTGTATGTTATGATATTTTACATGTTTTGTTTTAATTATTTGATAAATATTTAAAGTGCATATGGTGTATGACTCGTCCTCACCCTAAATTTGTACCTCAATGTGTCATATAAATTTAATGTAAATATTAGATTTAGTAGGAGATCAATATTTTCGGATGGTAGGCCAAGATCCTCAAGAGTTTTGAAGATCGAAAACAGGTAAAATATTGGAAGCTTATATAATATTGCATCTCTTCATTTACCTATGTTTTGGACATGGATCCATATATGGTTCATATGGATCAATGAACTCTCGATTATAGATAATCATTTATTACTATAATGCATGTGTTATGTTATGAATAATCAGTATCTGTGTTATTATTAATATAATAACAAGAAGAGTTATATGAATCAGTCAAACATACAAAGAAACATGACAAGATTTTAATTAATGATGAAACAAATTGTTAAAATTAAAATCCCTCGTTTTTTATAAGATCCAAAATTTAAATCAATCTCATTAAAAAGAAAATTAAAAGAAAGTTCAATATTTCATTGCTTTCATCAACAATGGTTGTATGATGAACGTTATTCGTATTTAGTGTTTGGCTCATATTATCGGGAAGGCCTGGACGCCAGAAAACAGTAACTTCCCCTCATATATTTGATGTGATACTACATGAAATTCCCATGACTTCGACCCATATTATTAGGGGATCTCATGGCTACATGTAGTAGCCCGAATTCCAAATTGGGTAATTAACGGATTAATGGTGATTAAGAAGGTTTAATGTGTAATTTTGACCGTGGTCATGATCGGACGGACCGAAGATGGTTCGGTAGCACCGAAGAGTTCGGACGATCCGAAGTGGGTTCGGTGGATCCGATCATGAGGTGTCAAGAGTTGATCGACACGTGGGAGTTCGGACGTTCCGAAGTGGGTTCGGTGGATCCGAACATAGCCTATAAATAGTGCTCGGATTTCCTCATTTTGTATTGACAATCCTTGAGTTGTGTCTCATATTTGAGAGATTTGGAAGGTTTCTAGGGTTAGTTGCCGGTCGAGCGATAGCCAAGAGCTGCCAGGATTGGTAGTGTAGCGACGCCTGAGTTACGAGGCAATCGACATCAAAGGGCTGTCGACGGACGAAGGTAAACCCTAAACCTTTGGTAGTACTAGGGAGTACTGGTTTTGCTAGTTGAGCATGGTAGTATTGTTCATTGGGTGCTTTTGATGCGTAGGCTTGTTCTAGACCTGATTAGCGGTGCTGCGTAAGGCTAGGCTTGCTGTGATAGAGGTACGAAAGTACTATCCGAGATATCCTGGTTGAGTATACATTCTTATATGTGTTGCATGATTATGTGGTGCATTGATATATGTCATATGATGCATGCTATTATGTCACGTTTATTACTGCACGTTGCATTTCATGTTGAGCCGTATCTCCTTCGAGATAGCCTTTACTGTTGAGCTGTATCTCTTTCGAGATAAGCTATATATCTTGTGGGGCCGCTCAGCCCTGTCTTGTCTTGTGGACGCATGGACACCGAGAGTACACAGTGGCCGACGGGTCGGGAGGGCTTCGGTGATCCGGGACATTTTAGGTCCACGTCTGTTCTTGTAGTGGATGCAGTGACCCAGAGGTTGGACCGCGCGGCACTATCCACTTGGCGCCTCTAGACTGAGCATTTTGAGATCTTTTGTGACTCCTGTTTCTTGACTACCCTGGTATCATATCATAGCATGTGCATTTCATATAGGTTTGTATACTCATGCTTTTGTACTGGGCGTTCTTATCGCTCACGTCCTTGTTTTAATCTTGGGCACCCCATTCCACGGGGCAGGCCTCAGGTTGGACAGCTCGGGTAGAGCAGGAGGAGGACAGTGAGTATCTGGTTGGTTTAGTTTTCAGTACTATTCTATTTCGTTATGGTTGTACCGAATATATTTTGAGTTCTTCTGATTTCGATTGGGTTGTATAACTATCATTTGTTGGTATTTCCGCTGTTATCTCTGATTTTTATTAATTAAGTTAAGTTGCATGCTTAGTTCTTGATTAGTAGGTGATTCTGGAACGGGTCACTACACTACATCTACTAAGGTTCAACATTGATCAGTTGGAGTCGACATGTGAAGAGAAAATAGATCATATTGTTGGGCCCTCATCAAACGTGAGACAAAAATATGTAATGGCTACAAGGGGCTGCAATTGGACTATAACTTTTGGAAATTATGGTCGACTGATATTATTTGAGATTATAATTTAGAAATTGGGCCTTTCGTGCTCACTAAGAAAATTTGATTTCTTTTTTTTTTATCAAAGGATGGTGAAAATATCAAAATAGTGGGAGGAAATTTATAAAAACAATAATCCATATATGTCTTACAAATATTTTAAATTTTAGTAACGTTTATTCTGTTTCCATTTCAGTATTTTTACGAGGTCATCGTGAAATCTTCAATCTGTAACACTTGATCAAAATAAGCTAACCGGACCAACTTACCTAGATTGGCTAACGAATTTAAAAATTATTTTATATTATGAGAAAATAGCATATGTGCTCACAAAAATCGCGTCTGAAAACGGTTGCTGCCAACGCCTCTGCTGAGGAATTTTCTACACTTGAGAAATGATGTGACCGTTATTTGCAAGCTAAGAGCTATATGTTAACTTCTATGTCAAACGAGTTACAAAGGCGGTTTGAGAAACTAGTGGACTTGGACCTTGTTATTCCAAATGAATTGTCCACGGACATTCATCTTCTATCACTACCGCCGTCGTTTGATGGTTTTGTGGTGAACTTCTATACGAACAAGCCAGAAGGCAGCCTTGAAGAACTGGTCAGTATGCTTACTAGCTATGAAGCCACCATTAAAAGGAAAAAGCATGTTTTCCTAGTGTGTTCTTCATCTGGGACGAAGAAAGGCCCAAAAGATAAGAGAAATAAATGTCTGTTCCTTCCAAGAAAAACAAAACAAGAAAGAAGCAAGCTTCAAACAATTCTAAAGGCCCACAAAGTCCGATAAGGTAGAAGAGTTCTGATAAGTGTATGTTTTATATTGAAGTAAATGTATAAATTAATTCAATTTCTTGGGTATTAGATATTGGACGTGGATCTCATCTATACAATTATTTGCAAGTGATGACAAGAAGTAGAAGGTTAAGAAATGATGAGATCTTTTTGAGGATGAACAATGGAGGAAGAGTTGCTATGAGGGCCGTAAGAGACATTTACTTAGTATTAAAAAAAATTTTAATATAATTTTAAAAGATATTATATATGTTCCTGACTTAGTATTTCTATGCTTGATAAATATGAATTTTCTTGTTTATTTGTTAAAGTGTTTGCAATAATTACAATAATGAATGTTTAACTGTAACAGACGAACTACAAAACACATTGATATTAAGTTGTATTTTGAGAGATAGTACATCAAAATGACATATTAACATGGAGAAAATCTCAACATGAGAATCCTACAGATATGATTAAAATGGCACTATCTCAAACTAAGCTTAAGCATTGCTTGGACTTAGTTAATGTAGTGGAGTCAGAGTAGCTCGAATGGAGGATTGGAGAATAGCCTATCTTTGTAAGACAAGGTGGAGATTGTCAGTGAGTGTCTCCCAAAGCAAGGAAAGAATCCTGGACATAGCAAATTGGTGGCTTACACGAGTGGAAGAAACAACTGACTTGATAAATAAGTCAATTGAAATTTACTACTGGTCGGTGGACCAAGGAACATGATGCTATGTGGACTATGTAGCACGGATACCTTAATTTTTTTTTTGAAGTATCGGATACAGATACGACACAGATACGAATACGACACGCGGATACGCGTGTCGGATAACTCAAAATCCGTATCGTTGACTTTGTTTAGGGTTGACCATCCGGATACGTTTTGGACACGGCGAGGACACGCTATAGATACGACGTGGATACATTTTTGGGATACGTTTGGGCTAAATTACAAATATTTAAAAGTTTTAGGGGTTAATTAAAAAAAAAGACTAAAAAGAAAATAATTTAAAATAAATTAAGATGGGCTTTTAAATCCCTAAATACATTTGCCCATCTCTTTCATTCCATTTCTGCTCAAGCGTCTCTCAATTCAACCGATATGGATGTTTGATTTCTTTTTACTTGCTTAAGATAGATTTTGCATTTAAAATTTGTACTTAAGATATTATGATTAATGGAATATTACATCTATCTCTATAATTTTTATTTTTCAATACTAAATTTATATAAATATAAATATATATAATATTTATATATTTTTTAGTGATTGTCGTATCCTAGCCGTACGTGTCTTATATTTTCAAATTTTGATGTGTCGCCGTATCTGTATCGTATTAGATATGATACTCATACCCGTATCCATGCAACATAGTATGTGGATAAAGAGGGAAATAACCTGCTACTGGATACGCAAGTGAGAGAATAAAGGATTTTAGATAGAGAGGAAAAGCTCACAATTTTCATCACAATTAGAATAATAAAATCACTAGAGAAAGAATGAGAAAAAAACATAGTGAGAGATATGAGAAATACAAGAGAAAATTGCAGTTGAGAGTTTCTAGAGTGGATCGATTATGTGTAAATAATTGTTTCTTATAATCTCTGGATCAATATAGGCGAAGAGGTTCTTCTCCAAAAAGAAAAAAGTGGCTGTTCTCCCATGAATGTAAGCCTTACGGCAAAACCCCATAATCTTTGTGTCTATGAGTTCTTGATTGTTTCTGATTAAGTCTGAATTCATATTCGCAAGTACATCTGACTGCATATTGATTGTTTCATGGTCTTTGATCCATCTAGTTAATCAGAAAATATTGCTTAATTTTTTTAACACATATGCATTTTAGCTTGTCTCCTTCTCTAAAAAATATAAGTTGTGCAAAAATATTACACTCGGATAACATTTGCGGCAGGAGAAATGATGGAACACTATCGAAAAATTGCTTTTGTAAAACTTATTTATACAAATTTAGAGTGAAATATTAATGAAAAATCGACCACTAAAAGAAGAAAAAGAAAAGAAGAAGAAATGAAAATTAAGAAAGAATTTTGTTGGTGATAATGGGTTGAAAAGTTTAACTTAGGTGGGTGAATTTCAATCGGACATCATTTAACAAACCTACTACACGTCACCTCAATACGATAATAATCTACTTTAAAGTCGAAAAGGAATCAATAATTTATGCGAATAAATATATTAAAAGTGGTGAGACCATGATTTGCAAGCTAAGAGCTATATATTGGCTTCAATGTCAAACGAGTTTCAGAACTGGTTTGAAAAAGCTGTAAATGCTGCTAACATTTATGGACACCTACAAGAGTTGTATGATGAACGAACACATCCATGAAGTCATTTTACTGTCAAGGAACTTATGACATCATGCCTGCGAGAAGGGGCCTCGTTCCATGAGCAGGGTGTGAGGATGATTGGGATCATCGATAAGCTAGTGGGCTTGGACCTTGTTATTCCAAGAGAATTGTCCACATATATTCTACTGTTGTCACTATGCCATCTTTGATGGATTTGTGGTCAAGTTCAATATGAACAAGCTGGAGACTACTTTTGAAGAATCAGTCAATATTCTTACTTCATATGAAGCCATAATCAAGAAGAGAAACATGTTTTCATAATGGACTCCTACAAACAAGCTCCAAACACTTCTAAAGGGCCCACAAAGCTCGATAAGACAAAACTTGTTTGCTTTCACTACAAGAAGCCTAAACATTGGAAGTGCAACTGTAAAAAATATCTAGCGCAAAAGAGTTATGAAAATGATATGTTTTATATTAGAGTAAATATAATAATTAATTCAACTTCTTAGATATTAGATATTGGATTTGGCTTTCATCTATACAATGATTTGTAGGTGATGACAAGAAGTAGAAGACTTACGGATGATGAAACCTTCCTAAGGATAGACAATGATGGAAGGGTTGCTGCGACTGCTATATGAGATATTTGCTTATCATCAAAAAATAACTTTAAGTTACTTTTGAGAAATGTTTTATATGTTTCTGACTTGAGTAAAAACATTGTTTCAATTTTTATGATCGATAAAGATGTAATTTTTTTTAATTTGTTAAAATTTTTGCAATATTTACACGAATGAATGTTTAATTAGAACTAACGATGTTCAAGTGAATACGACTCAAGTGAATATGATTTCAACAACAAACAAAATAAAACAAGATATTCTAAATATCTTGAGTTACGTCTCAAAGAAAAGATTACCAAAGCATACTTCTTTGGAAAAGTAGAGCATACACATGATCTATTGGATTTTATCCATACAGATGTGTGTGACCCGCTAAGTGTTAACACGAGATATGACTCATTTTAGACATAAATTCTCTTTAAATATGTGAGTTATGTCTGAAAGAAAAAATGACCAAAGCATACTTCTTTGGAAAAGTAGAGCATACATATGATCTATTGGATTTTATCCATACAGATGTGTGTGACCCGCTAAGTGTTAGCACCAGATATGACCCATTTTACTTCATTATCTTTACTAACGACTTCTCGAGATATGTGTATGTTTATTTAATGAAATACAAGTTTGATGCCTTTCAAAGAATTCAGAGTTGAAATAGATAAATAGTTAGGAAAGAGCATTAAAACACTTCGATCTGATCGATGTGAAGAATAATTAAGTATTGGATTTCAAGATTACCTTAGAGATAATGAGATTCTCTCATAGTGGACCCCACTACCACACCACATTTGAATGGTGTGTTAGAACATCATAATCGAACAATGATGAATATAGTTCGATCTATGATTAGATTCATTGAATTGTTGTCATCTTTTTGGAGATCTGCACTTGAAACTGTGGAAATATTGTTGAACCAAATCCATACAAAAGTAGTAACAAAACTATATATGAAATATATATGGGAAAACCACTCAAATATTCTTTTTTAAGAACAATCTAAATTTAGTCATGATCCTAACAGTGTGATTGGCAACCAGGATTTGAGAGGATTTCATGGGATTTGGAATTGGATTTGGAAATTCAAGTATTTGAAATTCCATTTGGTGTTTGGTTTAAAATTTAAAAATGGTATTTACAAATTCATTTCTTGTTTGGAGAAAAAAAGATTCGAATTTGGAATTTTAAAATTTTACTAAACTACACTTAGAAATCATATAAACATAAATAACTAAAAAAAATTTAGAAATTAATAATTCTTCTCTATTATTTATATTTGTAAATTCAAAAATTAATTATTATTTGTTAATCATAGTGCACATAAAATAATAATAAAAAAATCATCAAACAACTTCAAACTTTAACATGAAATTAATTATTAAACGTAAAAAGAGGCTTTGGTAATTACTATAATTTTTATTATATTAATCAGTAAATAACACAAGAAACTTATAAAATTTAAACGAAATCTTTCAACTTCTAAAAAAAGTTAAAAGGAAAAAAATCCTAACCATTTAGAAACTTTTGGTGGAGAATGATGTGTTGGATAAAAAAGTAATTTTATGTTTTTAAAATCCAAATCCCACCAAATCTTATCAAATTTGATGAGATTTGGATATACTTGTTGAAATCCCATGAAATCCCTTGAAATCCTAAGTCCGAATCCTTTTTTTTTTTCGAACATCTTGCCAAACAGTAAAAATAGGATTTTAAAATCCAAATCACATGAAATCCTCCCAAATCCTGGTTACCAAACACTGTAAAGTATGGTTAAATTTTTATATTTTACCATATTATCAAATCTCATGTCATATTTAAAATGATAAATATCGTAACTAAATCAAAAACCGAGAAACAAAATATGTGAAATACATAACATTCGTATATTATATTACACACATAATATCTTTCAACCTTCCAAAAACAAACATCCGGTGACAAAATTTAATTTATCATGCGATTGTCAATGTATTAAAATATATTTTAGGTGTATATATGATTTTATTTATTCACACGATATACATATTAAACCATTTATAATAATTAACGACGATTAGTACAATAACTTAATGTTAATAATTAAGCTCTGCAATTCGTATATACAAACATAAATTGTATATCGGTTTTACATTGCATCTTCCCAACTTATTTGTATTAACCACTTTCGTGTCAAAATATGTCCATATTATTGTTAAAATAAAATTATCTTAATTTTGATTATAACAAATTGTTTGGATCTCCAACTGTTTTTATTTGTTTAATTCGATTTTGTGTCGGATGATCTTACTTCAAGCTGATTTTTTCAATCTATTTTCAAATTTGGTTGGATTACTCTTTCACCGAGGTGATCTTATCTACTTCCAAATTGGTTAAAATGTCTTGTAATAAGACAAAGACTATTACGACATTTTCTTTTTTATGAATCAAGATCATAAGTGTTAGATTAGACTATTTATGGATGACAACTTTCCTTACGGATTAAGGGCTCTACGGGAAAAATCCGAAACGTGGAAGAGGATCCTAGATTTTTTCGAGTTCGGGGAATTTTTTAAATCTCCGATGTAGTTCGGAACGGGTATGTGATTACTATACTCATCCCCGAACCCGTTCCGAAAATAATATCAATAATAAAATAATAGTATTGTTAGTATTAATAATACAATAATAATATTAGTATTTTTTTAACATATTAATTATTATTGATATTAATATTATTAGTATTATCACTAATAATAATAGATAATAATAAGTTTTGGTTTAAGAAAATCTCCGAATCCTTTATCGTCTTGCCATATTAATATTTTTGAAGCGGGAATGAGAAGTTGATCCCGAAGTTTCGGGTTCGGGGATTCCCCGAACCTGAAAAAACGGGGATCGGGACAGGTTTGAGGGTGATTATAGAATTCGGGACGGGACGGGGACGGGGATGGCAAACCCACCCGCATCCCGTCCCGCCCCATTATCATCCCTAATCCTATTTGGTTAGCGTGCAAGACTCATATATTGTGGTCTACTATGAGAAAAATGGAGACAAAAAACACTTACCATTCCTAGTCCTTTTTGTCGGCTGTTGTGTACAAAGTTGAAGTTTGTGTAGGATTTATTAATGTTGGGATTTGTACAAAGTTGAAGTTTGTGTAGGATTTATTAATGTTGAGATTTCGACTTTATAAGACAATTTACTCTTTGAGTGAATCTAAGAAATCATGCCATGCACTCTTAATTAAGTTCTCGAGCACACTTCATTGAAAAATATGAAGCTATTCTCTTAGCATATGCTTAAGCTTAAAAATCAATCTGACGTCCATTGAAGATCAAGTCGTGTTGTTATGCTCACTCTATTGTATTTGTTGAGCTTAAGGAAAGAGTGTTTGTGGTTTGCATCATTCCATGTATGCACCTCGTGTTGTTGAACATATAGTTGATTTGGTGTCGAGTTATACTTAGAGTTTCAGTAGTTACGGTTAATCGGATGAAGTGAAGTCCTTGCAAGCTATCGCACTGATCAAAGTCTATCAGTGATATCCTTACTCACAAAGGAAGAAAGGAAGACACAAAAAGATTTCTTTTGAACTTCCTTAAAAATCTCGTTTTTTATTTTTAACCAATGTTTTTTTATAACCGAACATGTGATCGAATCGGTAAAATAATGGTTCCACTGGACGGTCGAACCAGAATATTGTTATATTGTGTAAAATAATTATATAATATATCAAATAATGTATTTTAAATTCTAAATATCTTAAATGTGTATATAAATAATAACAAATAAATTTAACAAAGTTTAAAATATAAAGTAAAATCAAAATATCAAATATAATTATATATATATATATATATATATATATATATATATATATATATATATATTTAAACAAAAAAATAAGTCAGTTTACTATAATACTAGTAAAAAAAAATTAACAAAGTTCAAAATCCAAATTAACTTTATATATATAACCAAAAATAAAATATTAAATATAAAAATAATTAAATTACAAAAATAAAAAAAAAATGAAACTAATCTGATTAGGTTTTAAAGTCATCTCCAATACTGCACCGAAATAGGGCAGCACACTGTCTTCCTATGAGTGTTGCACTATTTTGCTAAAATAGCGCAGCCTCCTTTCGACAAATTTGGCGCAGAGGTTTTCATTTTTTTTTGTTTTTTGTATTACAAATTTGCTTTTTTTTTTTTTATTATAAATAGTTATATTAAAAACTATAAATATTATTTAAATTTATTAATAATATAATCTTGATTATATAATATAAACATTATTCATAATTAAAAATATATTAAATAAAATAAAAATATTAATATATGTAAAATAAAAAGAAAATTCCGAAAATATTCTTTTTGGTGTAAGATTTGAATTAAATGTGTCACGCCCCGAGCCCGGGCTCGTACCTGCGTGCCTGCATAATGGGCTCATATAGCAACTAATTCGTTTATGTCCTCGTTTTACGAAAATGATTAACCCAAGTTGCTATAGAAGTTCATTATAAGTCATTATAAACTTATTTTAAATCTCTCATTTTTAAGATGTCAGACAAGGGTATCACAAAATGAGTTGGAGATGAATGTTGTATTTGGCGTAGAAATCGCACTATTTTAATGTAAAATTTGCACTAAAATAGATTTTGTGATTAAAGATGACCTAATTGATCCATGGGTATATGATATTCATCCCAACCGATTTTTGGCAGAAAAATGGGTTCAAGGTAATAGTTCGTACCGAACTCGTGACCGATTCTCGATTAAAATGCCGATCGAGTACTATTCAAAAAACAATATATTTGACGCCTTCACACTTGTTAAATTTAAGTCATATGAGTTCTAGTTCACCGAATCCACTTGACCATTTTCCGCACTTTAAAATATCATTTTTAGTTGCATTCACCTTATGCAAAATAGAATTTAGCATTAAAATTTTGTAAGGTTATATGCTGTCTGTTTTTTAACAAACAATTTAAAAGAATTTATGTTCTCTCTAGACTCGTTTTCGATCATAACATCGTTGACATAACTGTAACAAATGATTCAAACGGGTACGTAAACTATTTTTTTGAGGTTGTATTTAAAGCAACAATTTATTATTGTAGCATTCATTAATAAATTTGGGTAACATTTATTTATAAATTTTTAGATACAAAAAATTTCGAATCGAGCCACTAAATTCTGAATTAACAGTATCAATTTTTGTTATATATAATCTAATCTAACTATATAAGTAAAAATTTTGAACCGGAAATTATTGATAAAAAATTATGTGATACAGTCTTATTGGTCGTATTTGTGAGACATATATCTTATTTGGGTCATACATGACAAAATATTACTCTTTATGCTAAGAGTATTACTTTTTATTGTGAATATTGGTAGAATTGACTCGTCTCACAAATAAAAATTCATGAGATCGTCTCATAAATAAAGATTTGTGAGACTGTTAAATAAGAACCCTATTCGAAATTAAATGAGTTTCGAGAATTTTCGAAGTTCACGAACTGGAAATGAAAAAGCGCGTGGACTCGGAAGTGCTCACCAACCCATGATAAAACCCGGGGAGACTTTGCGAGTCGGCCTCGTTCATCTTCTTGGAATCTTTGATACACCTTTCTCTACGTTTAATTAGAGATACTATTTCTGCAGAAGAATAGATCTTTGGTTCTTTTTTCTGGGATTTTTCGTTAAAAAATGGAGTCTAGAACTCTGGAAATCGAGCTTCAGTATGCTAAGGACCTCAACAAGGTCAACCTTATCACCAAGATGGATGTTTACGTTGTTGTTTCTATCTCCGGTGGTGATAAGAACTCTACGCAGAAGACCAAATCGTCGGTGGATCACGACGGCGACAATAATCCCACGTGGAATTTCCCGATGAAGTTCACTGTGGACGAGGCGTCTCTGCAGCAAAACCGCCTCACGCTTGATTTCATGCTAGTGTGCGAGAGGGCTTTGGGTGACAAAGATATCGGTGAAGTAAACGTTCCCATTAAAGAACTCTTAGATTCTCCGTCGAAGGGCGAGGGGAAGCAGATCTTGAGCTACCAGGTGAGGAAACCCAGCGGAAAGCCAAAAGGTCAGCTCACTTTTGCGTATAAATTCGGAGATAAAACTGCCGCAGCACTGCCGTACGCGGAGGAGCACGTGCTGGCGCATCCTCCGGAGAAGGTTGACGGGGAACCCATGACGGCTTACCCAGCTGGATCTAGTGCGCTGTACCCACCTCCGCCTTCGGGAGTGTACCCACCTCCGCCTTCGGGAGTTTACCCACCGCCGGTGGCCGCCTACTCAGCAGGGGCGTCGTCGGAAGCTGGGGGACACTATCCACCACCAGCGGGATACCCTCCAGCCAACGGTGCTCCGCCGCCAGGAGTCTATCCTCCACCGCCTCCATCTGGATATGGGTACCCACCACCGCCATCGCCACACCAAGGGTACGCTTACCCACCACAGCCGGGGTACGCATATCCACCACAGCCGGGGTACGCTTATCCACCGCATCCGAGCTATGGATACCCACCGCAGCCGGTGCAGCAACAGCCAAAGAAGAACAAGTTTGGGCTTGGATTAGGGGCTGGACTACTGGGTGGCGCAGTTGGTGGATTATTGGTCGGAGATATGATTTCCGATGCGGCGGATTTTGATTGTGGTGGTGGATTTGATTTTTGATTGAATTAAATTAAAATTTCGATTTCTTTTCTTTTTTATTTTGTTTCATCTTGTATCACGGTATTGCAGACAGAATCAATGTATTATGGTAATTTTCGTTGATCCATGTAAGATTTTTAAATAAGGTAAAAACTCTTGAGATTGTCTTACTGATCGTATTTTATGAGACATGTCTTTTATTTGAGTTATATATGAAAAAATATTATTTTGTATGTTAAGAGTATTATTTTTTGTTGTGAATATTGATAAGTTTGATCCGTCTAACAAATAAAGATTTGTGTGATCGTTTTATAAGAGTTTTATTCTTTTAATAATTATTTAACTAAATTGTTTAAATTTTAGGAGGAAATTTTTTTATATTAAAAACTTTATAAAAAAATTATACATCTCGAACGAGAATATTATTCATTTTGGTAGTGACGTGTTTTGATTGAAAATTAAAGAGTCAACGACTTTGTTGGCTCAAATTTAAGCCATGTGAATGCGTCTAACATAATAAAATATGAATTGACTAATTATTAAATAATAAAATAAATAATATTAAGATTAGAAATGTCTTTAGCACGATGTATTGAAGACACGAGTATTGCCAATTTTGCACATTGGGTCCTCTTGATTTTATTTTATACAAGTGCGGGAAAACAAGTTTTCGGACCCTAAATATTTGAGCAAAATGATTGATGATTTTGTCGAGAGAAAATTTCGATTTGAAGATTGATCAACTAAACAATTTGACATTAAGGTTGTTGGAGCAGTCGTTTTTAACTGCTCTAGAACGCCAACTTCTATCCGAACATTTAATTTTTACTTTCGAATTTACAAAAGTGGTTAACATGAATGTTATAAAACTATGTCTTGTTTTTTTATTTGCAATTGACATCACTCAATTTGAAGACTTATCCATTGTCTAATTGAAATTCCTAGCACACTATCGACTTTAGGCCGCAACCTGATCACAATCTGCATGATGCTTAACGTCTCTTATATCAAGACTACAAACACGATATTTTACGTCTTTGTGTAAAGACTATCACTCAACTATTCATTGAAGCTCAAATCTTATTTATATGTATGACTGTGTGTGTGATGATTTAATCTATTACAGTGTATGCTTCTCAAATTTCTTCTCACAAATAGGAGAAAATTTCTCAATAAGATTATATATTTTACGTCTTTGTGTAAAGACTATCACTCAACTATATGTGTCTTGGGCTTATTCTCTTTCTAGCTTATTTTTGTTGTATAATATGTTCATTCTTTTAATCTCCATCAAAAGCTTATAGTTTGATCTTCAAAGTATTGTATTTGTGGCTTCCAAGAATGATATAGACTTTAGGCACAAGAATATGAACGCTTGGAAATGTTTTGTATTGTTTATGATATTGAAACAATTATATTTAACTTGCTGGCCACTTTTTAATATCGGGCTGGCAGCGCACTTCCTGAGCGGCTCGGTCGGATTTTGGTGGCTGGAATTTTGGAGCGGTCTGGTCGGATTTTGAGTGACTGGAGTTTGAGCAGTGAATCTTGATCCAAGTCTAGTTGGTCTCTTCTATTGGTTATATATCTTGATTTGTTGATTTTTTAGCGAAGTCGTGAACATGAAAATTTTAGCCCTTTCTATTAGATTTTCACATAATCAAGAATCACTCAATTACGAGTTTGTGTGAGAGATATATGCTCAAAATATCATAACTTCTCATGTCTAGTCGGCAACTTTATCTATGTTACAGAACCATCAATTTCATCGCGTTTTTATCATATTCTTAAGTTCCAATTCAGACTTTGACTTTGGAATATGATTTGTCAATCATTGTCGCAAATTTCTTGTGCATGATTAATTGCTCCATTACGATAATCGATCTGAGAGATATGACAAAAATTCCAGAAATGCTCAAGTCCTTTGTTTGTTGTATTTGTGTCTTCTAGCTTAATCTTGCGGCATCCAATTAGCATAGATAACATCAGAACTAACCTGACCGACCCGAAATATGACTTGTAAATAATTGAGTTGGTCTTTACAAATTTTTACCCGATTGTCATTTGGATCATGGACCGTCTTGAAATATGACCTCTAGATAATTTCGTTTTATTTCTAACTGTTTTGCCCTATGGCCATTTAGATCACTGAGCTATAAGATATCATCGAAATACGTCAGATCGCCAGATTTTCAACTTGACTAAATTTGAATTCTAACTTCCAACTTAAGCTAGCAATTCACATTTGAGCAAAATATGTTAAAAACATAATAACAAGTATTGTTATCATCGAAATCAAAATCGCTAGTATCTCTAAACCCAACAATCTCTCAATTTTTTATGATAACAAAACTTGGATAAAAATGATTTTATCTAATATATTTCTCTCAATTTTTGTGTGAATAAAAAAATTGATTTAAAGCAAATCAACTATAAATTTTTCTTCCTCTCAAGATTTAAATTCAATCTACCCTTAAAATTATAATTAGTCCTTCCTATATATTTTTTAAAGCTTGAAATTGATAAAAGTAGATGGATGACCAATCAATGAAAATATTTTCAAAAGAGAATATTTCAAATTATGCAATGCGCAAATAATATCACAAAATAATTCAATCTCAACTACATTAAAATACATTTGAAACATAGACATATAAAGTTGAGTAAACAAGATTCACTAAGAATAAACAATATTAACTCAAAATTTCAAACAACACAAAATGAAGATATATTTTTTCAATTCAAATATTCATCAGACATTTAAGATATTTTTTTATTAAACACCGATCATAATCATAAATGTAAGAAAATTGTCAAACATGCTAGCACAATTTAGAACATCACGTTGAGCGACAAACTCGAGTACTTCTTGCAAATTAATATGAAAATTTTAGAATGGGTATACTGAATTTTCTTGTTGATGTATGACTCAAATTTGAATATAATCTCCTCTTCGATTGATGAGTGCAACACTATCGAGCTTTTTAACAGAAACTCCAACTTTGTCCTTGTCTTGTTTTTTGCCGCAACAACACATGGTCTGACTTCAACAAATAAACTGCTTTTCCTCCGGCATGACCAAGCTGCAAATTTTATACCGCCACTATTCTCTATGAGTCTAGTTTGCAATACAAAAGCAGTTCTTAATTCGATCAATCGAGCAAGTAGTTATGTCAGTTAGGTTGCTGCAAGATGCCAAAAATGCTTAACTATGCATATATATGTTTAAAAAAATATACGAAAAATTCTAATTTTAAATATAAAAATCAGTTTAAATATAATAACAATATAAATTTTATTTCAAGAACAAATCGATTTTATACAACTTGTTGAGATCAGATTAGAGTTTAGAGAGATCTAATAAAATATTTTAAAAAATTTCTTGAAACTTGAGTTATGATAGTTCATTATTGAGATATTAAAAAATGAACCGAGCTCTGAGAAATTAAATAGAGTTTGATTTTATAGTAAAGGGAAAGAAACTCAAAATAATCATTCTAAAAATCGATTAAATATTTTGTAAAATATTTAAAAGATATGTAAGTTGAAATAATAAAAACACTTTGATTGAAGCTTTTTAACAAATACTTTGTATGCAATATTTTGACATTTAAAAGAACACATAAAATATTTCAACAATATATTTCAAAACAACAACAATATTTCATGTAATGAAGTTAAGATGCACATATTTAGAATTAAGAAAATATGGTCGGGAAATAGGCCCAATTTGATTTTGATCCAAGGCCCACTAGCCCATTTGTCACGTTATGGCTCAGTTCAATCGGAGCCCTAGCCCCTTCCTAAAACCCTCCACCAAATTCGATGCCATCACCATAGTCAGAAGAAGCAGAGCACGATGAGGCCACTGGACGAGAAGGAAACCACTCAAGTCTTCAACAAACTCCACAAATTCGTCGGCGGAAACCTTAAAAACATCGTTTTAGACAATCAATCGCACGAAGGACCCGACTCAATACCCGGCCGCTACTGCTTCCGCCTCCAAAAAGCCCGAGTGTACTACGTTTCCGAATCTCTGGTCAGGCGTGCCACCAATATCAAGCGTGAAAAGTTAATCTCCCTTGGAACCCAGATCGGTAAATTCACCAAAGTGGGGAAATTTCATCTCACGGTCCAAAGCTTGAATCTTTTGGCTGCGAATGCAAAGCACAAGGTTTGGTTGAAACCCACTTCTGAGATGAGTTTTCTCTATGGGAACAGTGTGTTGAAAGGCGGGGTGGGGAGGATTACGGAGAATATTCAGGTGAACGATGGGGTGGTGGTGTTCTCCATGGCGGATGTGCCGTTGGGATTTGGTGATGCGGCGAAGAGCACGGTGGATTGCCGGAAGATGGATCCCAATGGGATTGTGGTGCATAGGCATGCCGATATTGGGGAATATTTGAGGATGGAGGATGATCTTTAGGTAGCAGATTGTTATGGCAGGAGGGATCAAATTTTTATTTATATCATGTACTTTTATTTGGTTGTTTAATGTGATGGAACTGATAATTTGCTTCATGATAATCCAGCTTTAAAATTTTGTTTGATATGTTTATGTACTGGTGATCTTTAGAATGATAGTTTCTTGGCACACTGTTGTGTAATTGTAATGGTTGAGGGTTCTGTTCTTTTTCTTGTCGGCTATATGCGGAGTTATTTTGGTTGAAATTTAATTCTGCCCGGTTATTTTGAGACATGTATAGGTCCTAATGGTTAAGCTCAAGGGAAACTTGAATACCTGGTAAAATCTAGATTAGCGGATGAATACAAGTAAGGTAATCGATTTTGCTGGAGAATTTGTTGTAGTTTCCCCCTTTGGGATCATTTCTGTGCCTGCGTATGAAATTAACGAAGTCCTAACTTCTGTCACTTTATTAGCAACTTAGATTTCTTGTTTGTTCGGTCCATGATCAATGATCAATCTTGGCTGCTTATATTAGCATGGCAGCCGATTTGTAGATTAATTTTCTTTGTAAGCTCGATGCTGAACTTTATTGTGCTAATCTTCCCAGCTCTGAGGACTGTGAAACGAGGTTCGACGAATGCATAACCACTTACGAATTCTTGATGTTCTTGCATATATTCCGTAGTCTATATTATTCTGCGAATGGAATTCATCTGGGACTAAAGACTGTTGATCTACAGTAAGTTTAGCTTGGTTCTTTTGTTAGAGTTCGAAAGGAGATTTTTTTAATACACAAAAGGGCATGTTCTATGCAGGGAAATTCTATGCTCCGGGGGTGTGTGCTTCATCATAACCGTTCATTTGGCATGGAACTCGCACATTTTGTAGGGTCTCAGCACCAAATGAATGACGAATGCTCGCTCGTATGTTATCCTTCAGCTCTGTCAAATGAAAAAAGGACAGACCGTGGAACTCACACATTTTGTGGTGTGATGAATGCTGGTATGCTATCCTTCACCCGAGCTCTGTCGAATGAAAAAAGAACAGGATTATCTAGGAGGAATCGTGCAGGCTCTGGTAAGTTCCGTGGGAGTGTACTACAGTACCACACGCAAGATGTCCTACCGAGTCAAATGTTGGGAAATAAAATTAATTTCTTTTAATAAATAACCAACAAGACAGATATTCCATCTTTTCAAAATTCTTGGTTATCAAGAAATAATATTAAGAAACCCAACATATGGAATAAAGTTCTTCAATTGGCATTTTGTTTGCAATCATTAGCCAAAAGTATGTTGCAGAAAATGACAAAACCAGGATGCTAAATACTTACAAAACACAAGGAACATAATTTTGCCGTAAAACACACGTCTTAGTTATAATTTTGTCACAATTGGTGCATTCATCTCGTCATCATATACCTTACCAAGATTTCAAGAAATTAAATTTTCCTTTTTATTTTTGAAAATGGAATAGATCCTTCGATCCAAAGTTCATGGCTCTTTATTCCCAAATTCTATGTATTCTCCCCAACTCCATCGTTTTTATATATAGAATGTAGAGATAATCTTTTTAAATCAATTTCTTTATGCTTCCTTTATGACCAACCAAAAAAATTGAACTACCTTCATTGTTTAAGTTTCCAATTTTACTAGTAAAACCATTGTTAAAATTCTCACTTTTTGCATGCCAATAAGGTTTAATCTGATTTTATAAATGCAATAGCTTAGGGTGTGAGTAACAAGATATTTGTAAACACATATTTCAAGTTCAAAATATTTTTATGTATGATCGAATATTTATCGTTTTACCAAAATATATAGCTGATGTTAATTGTACAACTTAAATCTTTTAAACCACATTGCAGCCCAAATGTCATGGTTTAATCGCTCTACCAGCAGGAGCAATTATTGCATCCAAAAATTATCTCTCAATAATCTCACTTCATGTAGTTAATGAGAATCGAACATGTGACCGTGACTCTGATATCAATTGTAAGATCAAACGTTTTTCGTTTTACGTGATAATTGTGTAACTAAAATATTTTAAATCACATAGCAGCCCAATAGTCTTGGTTCGATCACTCTATGAGCAGAGATAATTATTATACTCAACATTTTCATATGCTAGGAACATAATTTGGAGTATAAAATACAATATAGATCAAGCGTTTGTCTTTTTATCAAAATCTTTAACTACAAATAACAGCACAACTTCGATCTTTAAATCGTAGAATAGATCAACTGTTCAAGCACCGTGTGTCGATATTTTCATGACAATTATTGTTCACAACCACTTCATAAAACATTTATAATTAGGTTATATTTCAAATTATCTCGATATAATAAAGATAATTGTTTTCACTTTTCAGGGTCACACTCTTAATAAATAAATCCATTATTAGAGAATAAATTCGCTTCACATGGCGAGGGTAAGTCACGAAATCATCCTAAAGATGCAATATTTCTATTAATATAAGGCTATCTTTAAACTACCTCAATCTCCTCACCGAGAATGATTGTGGGAACCAATATCTCCATTAATATAGAGAGATTTGGGAATAACATACGTATAACATAATATATCACACCACTATTACAATATTTATTGAGTAGGTCTCTTGTGAGACGATATCATAAATCTTTATCTGTGAGACGGGTCAACCCTACCGAGATTCACAATAAAAAGTAATACTCTTAGCATAAAAAGTAATAATTTTTCATCGATTACTCAAAAAAAGATCTGTCTCACACAAGTTTTTGCCATATTTATTCAGGGTTTCCAAGAATTTAGCTAAATGACAGATGTTATTAACTAACTAATTAAATATTCTTTAGAATAAATCCCATAATAAAAAATAAACATTCATTATTCTCGTTAAAAAAAATAGTTTCATGAAAGTTAATTCGATGATCTGGACTTTTACCTATAATATACGAATTATGAAAATGCTAACTTCTTGTGGTATGATAAAGTAAGATTAAGCATCTACTACTTTGTCAAAACGCTAACTATATTTACTCAGTTAGTGATAATTGTGTAACTATTCAAATCTTCGATGTCAGATAACAATTCAAACATCATGTTTCAATTATTCTTCACTTTTTCGTACAAGAAAAAATATTGCTTACCAATAATAATCTAAACAAAATATTCAGCTTAATTCATTTAATATGTTCCACTTCATAAAACCCTGGGTTTTCTTCCACCTAAAATTATTTAATACAAAATCTCCATATAACATTACCAATTTTAGTATTATACCATAAAACTATGTTACATAATTTATTTGGATTATTTAAATTCAATTAATTTAAAAGTATTGAGCATTTTATATATGAAACTTATGATTCAATTAAATAATATATATTTAACCAACTAGGAATTCATTAATGGCCTCTTAATTTTATTAGAGTAGGTATTTTGTGAGACGGTCTCACGAATCTTTATCTGTGACGGGTCAATCTTACCGATATTCACAATAAAAAGTAATACTTTTAGCATAAAAAGTAATATTTTTTCATGGATGACCTAAATAAGAGATCTGTCTCACAAAATACGACATGTGAGACTGTCTCACACAAGTTTTTACTATTTTATTAATCAAACGTTAATAATTAGAAATAATGGCTAACTAATTAGAGTAGGTCTCTTGTGTGACGGTCTCACGAATCTTTATCTGTGAGACGAATTAACCCTAACGATATTCACAATAAAAAGTAGTATTATTAGCATAAAAAGTAACACTTTTTCATGGATGACCCAAATAAGACATCTGTATCATAAAATACAACCCATAATACCGTCTTACACAAGTTTTTGTCAACTAATAAGGACATAGAGAAAAAGAAAATGGGGAAGAAAATTATATTATTTTTCTTGGTTCGAAACTAATGAGATAGGAAGATTTAATATACAAAATATTTAACCAATTTAAAACTTTATCATACATGAGCTGATAAGTAGCTTTGGAGTTTGTGATTCCCACCAAGAACCAAATAAAATATCGGCAATAATTCATTATTAAAGGTATTGTATTTAACTAATTTTATAGTTTTAGTAAATAATCAATTATATATATATATATATATATATATATATATACACATAATTATTTTATATATACCAAAAAATGTTATCCAATATAACATCTAAATCCAATCAGAGATAAAGTTTAATAATAACTAGTTTTTACAAGTCACAAGAACCATATATAACTTTAGTATCATGCCATAGATGAATTCTCTCTCCTAATAATTTTCGTGAGACCGTATTTTACGAGACAGATCTCTTATTTGGGTCATCCATGAAAAAGTATTATTTTTTATGTTAAGAGTATTATTCTTTATTGTGAATATCGATATATCTGACTTGTCTACCGTTTCACAAGTGACATACTCATTTTAATTTGTTGGCAAACAATCTTGTTAATTAAAAATGGAGGGATTTAATTTGGTTGTGACCAAAAACGGAAATATTGTCCCCAAGTAGAAAGAAAATATATATCAGGAATGTTTGACTTTACGCTTCTACAAAGATCTACGTAGCCATGATTTTATGTGCCAAACCATTTCGTGGTACATAATATATACAAAAAAATGTACATTACTTAATAAAATATAAATTGATCTTAAATTTTAATAAAGGAGATGATTTAGTATAAAATTTTCTTAAATTAGATAAAATTTAATTTAAATTGAATTGAGGTTTATTTAATTTAATCCCTATATATATTGAGCCATCGACTTTTGAATGGACTTTTCAACACGTTTGTAATATGCTTTCAATAATTTTTCTTTGAATCCCCATTCCTTCCTCGAATGGGCTACTATGATATTTCCCTCTCTTCCTCAGTCGTCAACTAAAAATTAAATATAAAAACATTTAAATTAAATGTGTGGAAATAAATATATCTTATTTTCTCTCTTATCCTATCCATAAAGCATGGGTCGAGAAAGTCGTAAATTTCTTTCTCACGAGTTTGATTTTGACAACTTACACCTTTTGTCACACTCATGCCACGCATGGATCTTATATACTTTCAAATTTTAATTTTTTTTTTATAAATTTAATTTTACATCTATATATATATATATATATATTTCAAGGAAATATTTGTCCAAAATCATCTTTATATATATAGATACGCACAGATGGATTCATTTAGAAAGTCTATAAAAATTATTACATATTACTGCATGCATGTAAGAATATTAGAGAAGGTTCTAAGGAACCCATTAAGATAAAAAATCTAGTATTTTTAATTATGTAGCCTTTATTCACTAGGGTTTTGGGACGTAGAATAGCTATTTAAATAAGTTTATTATCCCATGAAAGGCTCTTTCCGAAATTCTTGTGCTTGAATCAATTAAAAAGTAACTTTTATTTTTTAAAAAATACAACAGGAACCTAGTTCCCAATTATTTTTTAATCAGAAAATTCTAAAGGAATGCTTTTTAATTCCAAGTTTTGCTTGAATCTTGCTTGCACAACACATATAATCACTACATGTGTCACGCTTCGAGTCCGAGCCCGAGCCTGAGTGACTTCACAATGAGCCCTTATAGCAACTACTTTATATTCGTCATCGTTGTACGAAAATGATTAACTCAAGTTGCTATAGAAGTCCATTGTAAGCCCATTATAAATTCATTTTAAAATCTTTAATTTTTAAAATGTTGGACAAGTGTATTACAACATGTACGTCCATATTGTTTACAAGTTCTTGAAAGTATTATTATCGCCACAGAATTTCAATATTTTCAATTTTCGTAAAACTATATTTACTATGTTTTTACATTCCAAAAATTGTAAATTAATTGATTTCTCACATAAGTATTATTTTTAAAAATTTTAAGCATCAACTAATATTGATAAAAAAATGACTTATCAAGAATAAAAATTCAAATTCTAGATAGCATATGGGTATTATTTAAAAAGAAAAAAGAACAAAAAGTAAATTCCAGAGCATCCACTATATAATAAACCTTTGCATGATACAGAAACTTATCAGCTTAATTTGAGGTTACCACACAGTACCACTCACCTTGTTCCACATAGTATTTGTCATCACAATCCACAGTCTTCCATCCCATACTTCTCTTGAAATCCATAGCACAATAACAGCAAGATATGTCTGGTGTTTGGGTATTCAAAAACGGCGTTGTTCGGCTCGTTGAGAACGCCGGAGAATGCAATACCAAGAAAGTTTTGGTCCATCTTCCCTCAAATGATGTGATCACTTCATATAGTGTCCTTGAGAGGAAATTATTGTCCCTCGGATGGGAGAGGTATTACGATGATCCCGATTTGTTGCAGTTCCATAAGAGATCCACAGTTCATCTGATCTCTCTTCCAAAAGACTTCAACAAGTTCAAGTCCATGCATATGTATGACATTGTTGTCAAGAATCGCAACGAATTTGAAGTTAGAGATACCCAATAATAGTTGCTTGGTTTGGTTTCTAACGCGTATTTCGGGTTGTTTTATCGATTGAAGTTAGTGCAAGGGTGTGAGTGATGCTGGAGTTTAATTATTAGGTTTTTGTGAATGTTAAGGTTTGTTGTGTGCATGTGAATGTTGTCATAGGTAGAGATTAATGTTTTCTATGGATATGTTACTTGTGAAATTGGAGTTGTGATGCTTGGTTTTAGGGTAAGGTTGCCATTGTTACATCAATATTGTTAAGTTCACTCTCATTAGAATATATATCTAAAATGCAATTAATTAATTTTGGTCTACATTAATTTGATTTTTTTGCCTCCTTTCACCTAGCTAATTTGATTTAATTACAATATTGAAGAACTTTGATAATTTTCCATCACATAAAATTTAAATAAATTTGAATCGATTTTAATCAAAATTCGACGGTTTGTTTTAATTTTAATTTCTTCAATTATCTCACGGAATATTTTCATGAATCTAAGAGAAAAAATAATTTAGATAGTTCAACTGAATTATTGGAAATTGCAAGAACACATTTAATTACTAATAATTTTGTAAAATTATTTTCTATTGCGATGGATATGGTAAACAAACAAGTAATGGGTATTTTGGGTTGGATTCTAACTTTAAAACCTCACTTTTTGACGATAATGCTTCAAAAGTTTAGTTGATTTCCCACCCCAAATAAGAAATATACTTGTACCAAATATTCACTTTGCCATAACCCTAATCATTCAAAATATACAAGTAGAAAGCAAAATCTTTTTGATCAAGCTACAATATTCTCAATTTTTTTTTAAAAAAATTTGTGGGGTGGCTCCATGTCATTTAAAGAATCTCACTTTTTAGGTCCTCAGAAAAAATAGTAAATTGGTCTTATGATGTATAGGTTGATCTAAATTGGATTTTGGTTATCTAATAAGTTAAAAACAGGTCTTGATGCAATAATCTGCCTTCTTTTAAACCTATTTTTTACTAATTAGATTATCGAAATCCAATTTAGATCAATTTATAGGACGACATTCATGATATTCATATTATAAGTTAGGTGTACTTATTGTTCTATAGGAAGAATATAACTTTTTTGAGAATGGATTCCTTCAAAATATACTTGATTGTGAAATTGGAAATATGAGTGATGAATGTTGTTATGATCAAGCGCTTGCCATTAGGTAAAAAACTATAGTTGTTAGTCAAGACACAATTTTGTTTCCTTGTACTTGTGGCAGCACATAGTGCACCTACATAGGTGTTAATGTCAAGCTATTAGGCTCATGAGTCTGAGGAGGTGTGTCTATTTGATGGTGTTGTCTCATATCTTTTAAAGATCAGTCTTATCACTTTCCTACTGTCGGCCATATCTCTAGCTGAGAACGTCATTTTTTTACGACCCACCTAGCCAACCAAATCAAGCGGAGCAACACCAATAGCTTGACGCACGAGAACTTCTCAGGAGGTCACTCATCTCAATACTACTCTCACTCATATATATTTAACTCAACAAACCTAAGTGTAATTTTTTTAATTTTATCTAAATAAACTATCTGAACACAATATTTGATGTTTTTTTTAGATAGTTATTATTTACTCCATTCTTGTCTTGCCGTGATGGTCTTGCGGTGTCCATCACCGCATCACGTATAGAAAGGGACTTCGAATTTTATTTTTCGATTAATATTAAATTATTGAAAACTAAAATAAAGATAAAGATAAAAGAGGTATTCAGTAAGGGAGAACAACATTTTTAGTCTTATCACATTGTTTTCAGTTTGGTCATTTCCACTTGAATGCTGATATGATACCCGAAAATAACGACGTGACGTCAAATAACACTAGCGTTGTCTTAGTCGTTGCTGATGTGTCCGATGCCACTTCAATATTCTAATTAAAAATGACCAAAATTGAGAAAAATGTGCAAATCAGTGGACTAAAATTATGAATTAACCGAAAAATGGCCAAAAATAAATATAATTAGTAAGTTACATAACAAAAATTGTTGTTTTCCCATTTAGTAATTTAAAATTTTTGGAGAATAAATGAGATATAATATTTATAGGTCAACTTCAAATTCACAAGCTAAAATATGCTTTTATAATATTTTATTAATATAAATGAAGTATTTTTTTATTCCGTATTCTAAAATTTTCGTACAATATAATTAAAATAAATTATCTAACCTTCTCATATTTTATAATATAAAATAATATAGAAAGTATATAGAATAGAGAATATAGTTATAATTTGTTCATTTTTCATTTTACTTTTAAAACTTTCAATTTATAGTTTTAGTTCCATATGTTGGTTCTTGCCTCACATTTAATCTTTTTCGTTGGAGTCGGCTTTGTCAATAATTGTGATGTCATGTTATCAATTTTCGGTTCTACGTCAACACTCTGATGGAAAAAAAACTAAAATAAAAAACAATGGCCCACTTGCTGTACTAAAACTGCAACATAAAAATAGTTGGAACAAAAAATAGAAAATTTGACAAGTACAAGACCAAATTTATAATTTTCCAAAGATATCCACAATAAAAACTAAACTCAAATCATTACAAGAAAATCATCTCTAAATGATGCAATATGATGATTCTCACGTCTCTAAACAATATAAGTTTCTATCAAATAACAAAAGAAACAGACAAAGATTTTACACTGAAAAACCAACATATTTGACACATAAATGACTCATCTGTGTGTTCAGAACCAAGTTTACATATATTGTTCCAATGGAAACAAGATCCATTCTAATTTGAGCAGTTAAAACCGCGACAAATCGAAAGCCAGATTATGAGTGCTAAGAGGATAAGGATTCCAAGGACAATTAACTTAATTTTCATATTCTGATACCACATCTTTCGTTTGATCTGTTCCCCCCTTTTCTTGAATTCTTTAGCCTGAAATCATGAAACATGGTGTTAAAAAGTGCATTTGATTCTGATTTCAAGATTTTAGAGCAAAGAAAAGTACGCATCATGCAGCATTAACATCTTACATTGTCACGTAAATCTTCAGCCTTGTTGCTAAGATCATCTATTGCTGCTCCTCTTTGAATTGTCTGTAAAAGTGCATGATATGATCATACACGTTTGCGTCACCACTCGAGATCGAGAGATCAAAGAAAAAGTTGAAATGCAATCAAAAAGTGCAATTGAGTATTAATATATATACCTTGTCTATATTCTCCCACATGATATTTTGGACTTGGGTAACTTGAGCCTGTACTTTTGAAAGTTTATCGATCTCTTCGGTGTGCTCTGTTACATATTTCATCTGCTCTTTCATAAGCGGCCTGCGTTTTAATTTTTACATGCTTTCAGTTTCTTGCATTTGTGCAGTACTTACTAATGAATTATGTTTGGTTTTTACCCGAATTCTTTGCTGAGGCTTTTGGCAACTGCAGTATCTGCTTTACCAGCACTATATTTTCTCAAGAAATCAGATCTTATACGTTCCAGAAGAGCAATTGAAATCGGTTGTCGAACAGATTCATTGGCAACTACGCAATAAGCTGTAAAGATTTTTAAACACAGCGTCAAGTTGATTGATGCAGAATTATTCAGAAACAGGTCTAGTACTTGACACAAAATGTTCTTTAAAGATGATTCCATGAGTGCTGATGTTATCTCGATAATTACGACAATTTTAGCTACTAATGCACATTACTTATCGTTCTGCAATGAAGATATCAACTGAGGACCAGAAGAACTCAACCATATCAAGGGACCATGAACTTGTGAAGTTGCTAGCAGATAATATTGGCATATATGAATTTCATTCTGAATATAATTAAATTCTTACTTATGCAGTCCTCGAGTTTAATGTTTATTAAAATTTTCATCTTGTAGGAGACCTAAAACTAGCCCGAAAATTAGAGAACCAATTTCAAGTATAGCTATAAACAGTCTTGAGAAGTCTTTTCATTATGAACAAGATTGGCAGATTGCTTCAACTGCTGGTTCCGTGTAAAGAACTGACAAGGAAATTAAGGACTCCAACTATTCATCATCTAACCAAGATCCAGGAAAACCCATTTCAAAATCAACTCCAATTTCCCAACAAAATCAATCATGAAGATCAACAAACAAAAACATGGAGCCATAAAAATGAGAAGAAACAATTACCATAGCCATCTGCAACTAGGTAGTTAAACGTATGTTGATCATACTGGTAAATGAATTTGTTGCCTGATGAAGGCAACTTCTGCAAGCACTGCTCCGCCACCGCTGCAAAGTTCCCGGTGATCTCGGAGTACTCAGCCATTATCACCGTGCCGCGTGCCACGAAGCTGTATACAAACGATTCTTGACCCATGGCTGCTAAAAAAAATTTAGTCACGCACAGAACCTACCACCAAGTAAATAAAGATCGAGCTTCTCTGTTTAACGTTCAAGGATTTATGTTACTTGCTGTTTCTTGAAAATATTACAATTAATAAACCTCTCTTCTCGGTTACATGTTTCGTTTTTTTTTTAAATATAAAAAACAAGAACCCAGTATTTGACACCAAAAATTCAAGTCAACGACGTTGAAAATTATAAAGTTCTAGCGAGACGCGTACTTTTAACAAGGGTTTAATTTCCGCATGGATGAGCTGCGAGTTCTTTTGCTTTGCAACTAAGGTTTCTAGTTTTCTCATTAATATTTTCAATTACTGTAATAGATGGGAAGTGTTGGAGACCGTCTTACGGCGTTGTTTGAAAATGAATGGGTCATAACTTCAAAATCGTCCTTAATTAAAATGCCACGTGTCGTGTAATATTCTTGCAAGATTTTGTGGACCAAGTCTGATTTCGCGAGGTTGAGTACTTGCGACTCAACCTCAGATCCCCGTACATTTGCTTGAATGATATATGAAAACAGTATTTATGTCCCTTTTCTCGCTGGTGTGGATGCATGCACTGACACATGAGATTTTTGTTTATTTCTATTGAATGAATTCATTGTAAATATGTAAAATCCTCGGAGGTTCAAGAACTTGTGATATGTATTGGAGATTCAAGTGAAATAGTTTAGACTGTACAAACTCGAGCTCGATTCTCTCAAATTCTTTAGGATGTGTAAGGTGTCTCTTGCCGAAGTTTGGTCAGCAGTTTGTCTGCTTTCGAAGATAGTTCCAAGTATGTTGCTAGTGGATAATTGATGTTATGACTCGTTTATTTTCACGCGCAAAAAGTTAATGCAGTAAGCATCGACGCAGAAACCTTGATCAAGAAACTGATGAGGTCTGGAAAATTAAAGCGTGCAAAAATTGTGCCCAGATAAGCCTACAAGTAGCAGCTTAGAGAACATAGTGAGAATGAGGATGAAGAAATTACAGCAGTGAATAGTGTTTATGGCAACAGAAAACTTCTAGTTATTGTCAGCTCTCCAAGTTTGTCCCTTCAGTCTTATTATTGTGATTCAAAAAAGAAAAAGAAACTGCTGATTACCAGTATGTGAAATCGGATATCGACAACTTCCCAGCATAATAAGTTCATATTCATATTAAGAGTTTCACATTATGAGGTTCTGGAAGTAACTACAGAGCCACACATTTGTTTAGCAGAGGTTTTTGCTGAAAGTGATTAGTTTATGTGGAACAGACCCATCTTTTGGGCATTATCCTGTTTTTCTAAGGAAGAGTTTCCAGCAATCAAATGACTTCATCATCAAGCCTCATAACAAGAAACAAATTAAACGACCGCAGCGGAATGTTTAATACTTAATTTGGAGATGAATACATTCAATACACAAGAAACTATAATATGTGGATAGAGATATTAGTAACAGATAAAAAGATCGAATTTTTCGCTAAATATAACACAACATAACATATAATATGGTTTTAAGACAGTAAGCAAAAACTTAATCTGTCTGAAGGAATGTAATGCTAACAGGCTGCAAAAACAATGCGGGTATTTAATATTTATACCCTTCAAGAATTGAGATTATTGTTTTAAAAAATATTTGACTCGGCTACTCATAGACATGTTGATGCCTTCGAAGTTCGTTTGTCCGTGCCTAGAAAGATTACAATAACTGTAACATCGTCATGATATTTCCGCCTTCTGCCAGCAGGAATACTCATCAGCTCTTCCATACTAAAACCTGAAAATATGTATGACACAAGATTGAATAAATATGCTGACCAGCCGCAAAAACTTATATAAACTAATAATTCAAACTTATATTATGTTATGTTCAAGTAGATAGTCTCTAATGGTGTGACGTATATTACTTATTTCCTCTTTAAATAATTCACTTAACAACAAATCATTGATGAGACAGGATGCAAGTGGACAATAAGAAAAGTTAAACTACTACTACTATGATGAGTTATTTAATCTGGTCCACTCCGAAATTGTCCAAATGCAGCCAAAGATACCAACCGAAGAGCAGTAAATTATATAAAATTATCAAATTATTAAATAAGCAAATATTAACAGCACAAACGAGAATCAATTTTATCTTTTTTAAGTCAAACTTAATATGATGCACAGTGTAATAACTACGCAGCATCTAAGATTTCAAACTTACAGATGATCTGGCATACTTCTTCTGATATTAAGTATTGTTCAAAGAAATCATCAAACATGATCATAATCTATAAAACGTAGGAAAACGACCTTTTACAGTTGCATATCAGGACAGAAAATTAAAGACAAGAGAATTGGTGGTGTACCAGCTGACTCTGCTGCTCTTGCAGCAAGCTGTTCGACGAGAAATTTAGCTGGATCACCTGAAGGGTTCCTAAATATATATGAATTTACAAGCTTTACGACTTCATTGTTGCTGAAGAAGTCGAACAAGCCGTCACTCCCTAGTACGACAAAATGATCAGAGTTTGAAACCTCGTGTACCACTAGTGATGGTTCTGTGGATACATACGGGGGACTTATGAGATTACGGACACGAAGAATACCCATCAAAGCATCATTCATGTCTTTCTGCATGACAGAAGTAGCGTGATTAGATTTCGTATAAAGTGCGAAAAAAGAATGCTTGTCCCATATAAACACCAAATATGAATGAATGTTATGATTTTAGACCCTGCAAGAAAACTTCAAAACATTCTTGTACCTTCTTCAAGTAACCAACTCCAAAGGCCCTTGTAACCTTTAGCTTCCCCTTGACTTTACCGGCCACAACTGTTGAAGGGTCATCAAGATGATCATTCATAAGTCTGGTTCTTTCCACTACATTGTCGACGGTATGACTATCAGTGAGCTGGATGGCTTGCAGCCTTGCTGTTCTGTTCATGTCACCTCCTTCGTCATATGAAGCCAGCACGGCTCGACTATCACCCACATTGAGTAAGTACAAGTCCTTTCCACGTAGCAGCACTAGTAAAACACAAGATCCTATTGATACTAAATCGGGACGGTCTTCCATCTCTTGTTCGACCATGTGTAGGAATTCGTTCTCTGCCTGACTAAGTGCAAGGTGAAGGCTGTTAAGAACACTCTGCTTAAATGAAGAATCAGAAGACTCCTGCACTGATATCCCAGTCTAGTAAGTTCAGATGATACACAACTGTTTCATACAAAGTTCCAGCCAGGAAATCAGCCGCATCCCGTCCATTGAACCCATCATAGATAGCACAGAAAAGCCAGCCATTCTCTTCGGAACAAACAGCTTGAACTCTATCTTCACCAGCGGCGCCTCCAGCCACTTGTACTTCCTCTGCATTGAGGAAACTCGATGAAAATGGATCATTATCGAGTGTCTCATTTGGTGAAGATGGACTTATACTCATATTCGATATGCTACTCTGCACAGAAGATGATAAAAACTCCATTTTCCCCAGGGATGGCGAAGAAGGGATTCTGCGGAATGAATTAGGAGAGTCCAAAGTTGGCAAAATTTCTGCCCCGATTATCCCATTACACATATTCGTATTAGCTAACGTAGCATTGGCACTCAATGCCGCACCGGAGAGACAAGAGAAGGAGCTGTTTGCTCTTCGGAGCTTACCTGGAGATGGAATATCAATACCATGTGGGATACCCCAAGAATTATCATTCTTGGTGTCACATTGATAGCCAAAACTAACTTTGATCTCTCCAGCCGGATCCTTTATGATTTCCCTTTGCATCGTTGCAGCTTAGAAAAACAAGAAGAGTTTGGTCACTAATTAATTCTTCAGTACACCGAAGCATGAAAAGATATCACCACAATAAGATACCAAAAAATAACATGGATTTTAGTATTTGTGTTGATTCCAAGATAATAACTCGCACCAAGACGTTTGAGAAATGAAATACGACATCTCCGGGACAACTATTAGATTGCATTTGAGGTGATGAATTTGCAATACATGGTTTTCGATTATGATTTTATTGCTAACAACGAAACAATATATCAAATCTTGATTCTATATTGAGTGAACGAGTTTGACAAAGTAGAATGTATTTCAAATGACATCGTTATTAGGTGATTTGAAATACATCCCGATTAACATGAACACTATATAAACATACAAAGCGTGAATTTGAAATTCATGATATTACTTCTCTAAAACAACAAAAATACAATTGAATACTTTGAAATCCATAAATCCAAATGGAACCTTAAATATTCAAGTGATGGATTTTCTTAGCAAATATACTGCCATTCACAATTTCTACAGCTCAAGTTGACAGGATTATAAGACAAATAGATAAGCTTTTCTTTGACATGATATAGTAAGAGTAAGAGACAAGGGCATTTACACTCAATGGCAATGCTTATCCAAATGCTCTATCCTGTGAGACGATAAAATTTTCCGCAAGACTAATAGCAGATAAAATTTAATGCACCAATTAGAATTGTATACCAGAGGTCATGGGCACCATACTGCCAGCAGCACACCCTATCTACAAGAAAATAAATTTAGGTAGATTCTCCTTTCTTTTTTAGTGAGAACATTCTTCTTTTTTAATAAATATATAAAATTAATGGTGTGATCTTTAGTGATTGCTGTATATTTTCGCAGAGCGGTGACACTAAATTACATATTCTGAGGTTAGATTTTGCCAACGCATCGAGTAAACAAGATCCTACCTTTTTCAAGAATTTCTTCGCAAGTTCATAAGAGGAGAAAGATCTAAATCGTAAGAAATACCAAAAACTAAAACCATAGCATGGTCAATTATAGCAATACATGGTACCCAAAACACCGATCGCATTTTAAGGTTCATAACTGGTTTTCCAATCATGTATATCAGAACAACATATCTCATTACAAAGATGACACAATTCAACAGTTCAAAACAAGAACTTTTTCAATACTGAACCGAAATCATTAAAAGATCATCTTTATTCGTGTACTGCTCCAAACAACAAAAAGAACAGAAACATGGCCAGAAACACCAAGAAAGATTGAAAATGGAACAACCCAACTCAATACTCACCTTCCTGACAACAACCAAGATCCCTTAAAACCTTGAATATGTATCATGCACAAATACACACCTGGGGGGGAACAAAAACGCAGAAAATGATAAGGGCAGGAATAATATGACAAGTGTGGGCAGCACACGCGCATACACCCTCAGATGCAAAACAAGCGTTGAAAGAAGAATCTTGAAACAGGAAAAGGAGAAGATGATGAGAAAAGACTTTGCTAATTATAGAGCAATTGAATTTGACGGGAACGAAGGGGGCCAAACTTGTCTTGAGATTCACCAATTTACCGGTTAAAATTTATTAAAATAATATATATATATATATTTATTTATTTATTCAAGTGCTCTTATGCAGAGGGAAGGGTCCTGATTGTTGGCTCTCTCTCTGTGCATAGAGTTTTTATTCTCTATGCATAGAGTTTTTATTGTATGGAATTTGACTTTAATAGATCTTTTGTGAGACGATCTCACGAATTTTTATTTGTAATGTCGATATTCACAATAAAAATAATACTTTTAACATTAAATGTAATATATTTTCGTGGATAACCCAAATATGATATATATCTCACAAAATACGACCCGTGAGATCGTCTCACATAATTTTTTGTCGTTTTCTTTTACGTAGATGAGAAATATTTTCCACTCTTTTCTCTGTTTTTTTTTGGTGCGATTTGTCTCACTTCACTTTCTTTGAAGTGTCCACATTTTTTCTCTTTATTTTATTTTATAAATACTTCCCACCCTAAAGTATATTTTATATATAATTATATCATATGTTATTGGCCTTTCATATAAACTATTGTATATATTTTAATCGTATTAAATTAATATATATTAAGTTAAAATACATGGAGACTAAGGACACAAGTTTGTAAATTTTGTCGTTGTATTACAGCTTGCATCATTATATTTTAAATTTTTTTATTCGGGGGTGGGGGAAGGTTGCACCATCATTTGCATGCTATAAATTTTGGTTTTTAGTTTTTCGATGCATTTTTTTATTTGATGTGGGGTTTATGATTTTGATGTATATTAGTTTAAGGTAAATTAGTCATAACTCCCCAAATATAAACTCAACTTTACTCAAACTCCCTACACACCAAAACTTTTTTTTAAACTCCCTAATACTATAAAATTGACAAAATTGTCCTTATACACTGTTTGATTTAATTGATCCTCACGCTCCCCGGAAAAAGGTATCAAAGCATGGTTAATTTATTTCAAACACATGATTTATTATTACAATAGAAACTAAAATGTTTGAGGAGGAGAATTTTCGAAAAAATTATGAATCCGAACTTAGGTTCGAGAAAAATAATTTACAAGATCTATTCCAATATTTTGGAATATACACAAGGGCATCTAACTATTGTTAGATATCAGAAGCAGATAGGGAAGCTTCAGCACCCTCAGGTAAACTTATGATCCAAACAAATAAGTTTCTAGAGATAGTTCTAGATTTCTCTAAGCTCTCTTCAGATCTTAGGGAAATACAGAAGACGGTACAAAATTATGGCAATATGCTACATTTTGTACCTCAACGAGTTGAGAAAATCCTTGAAAAACAGGAAGAAATTCTTGGAATATTAAAGGATATTCAAACAAGAATTCAGAAACTATAAAAACAACCAAGTTCTAGTAAAAGAACTTCACGAAGATGGTTACCACCATCATTTGGTACCGAACCTTTGTTACATCAACAAAGGAAGACCAGAGTGGTTTCAAAACCTTTGACTGAAGAAAAAAAGATGATCCATCTAATTAAGTCTGTTTCAAAAAAGAAATTAATCTGATGACAACTTTAGAAATGATTGGTCTGGAAGATCTACAAGAGCTTGCGGAATCTTTCGCAAATCTCAAAGTTGTAGATCTAAAAATGAACACAACAGGAGGTGAAATACCTGCTGTAACCTGGTCATCTTCTCAGGAACCATTAAGAGAAAGTGTGGGATCTCAGAATGTTAACTTGAGAAAATCGCAATCTGATTTCCATACTGGGGGAGGATCACACCCAGCTGGAACAAGGACAAGAAGAAATCAAATTCTCTTGCATCAAACACCCTATGGGAAAACTGTTTTAGATCCAATACATCCTTACGGGGTTATGCTTAACCTTGATGTATTAGATTTTAAAAAACAGAGAAGATCTCATTGATGACTGGACATCTGCTATGAGAATCGCAGCAGGAACACTAGATCTCAACAAAGAAGGATTCATTAAACTCTTAGAAATGAGTCTTATGGGATCAGTGAAAATTGCTTCGGACATGACTTCTTTGGAAATGAAAGAGTCAGTCCTAGATGGTGAATCTCTTAGTGAGATCTCTGGAAAAATGGATACCCTATTTAAAGCATAATTTATAGGAGTAGACTATTTCAACAGTCAAGATACAGAGAAGAAGAAGAAATATACTCAAGCTCTGTATAGTCTATTGCATGATATATGTTTGGTGGATGAATACATTATGTTATTAACCAAATATAGATGGAATTCAGGGGTCGAAGAAGATATAGCAATGCAGCTATTCTTCGCCAAGATGCCTAGTCCCTGGAGATAAATGCTCGTAAGGGAATATGTACCTAGAAATCCAGATACTTTGGCAAGAAGAACCTCTTTCCTTAAAGGAAAATTGGCAGAATGGTGTCATATGGCAGCATTACATATCAGATTATGTACCAAGGTTTCTCTGTGCAGGAAAGATTGTAAGAGTAATCTATTAAAGGATAGCCTACAACCTGGCAGATCGAGATTTCAACCGAGCCTTGACATTGCATCAGAACTTCAAGAAAAAAAGGATGATGAAAGAAGGTAATAGACAATACTCTATTATCTATCAGATTTCATATCCTCTATCTAATACACATCATTCAGAGTTGTTTACTTAGAAACGAATTTATTGAAATTCCTGAGATATTCAGAAAAGCTGCTCAGACAATTTATCCAGAAAGAGTTGAGTTTTCTTTAATACAAGAAACAGATATCCAAATACAAGACAAACCGATTCTACATAGGAATCAAAGTCTTAGATTGAAATCAATAAGACTATCTTTTCAAGGAGATAAAATTACAAGTTATAGATGGGATAAAAAACTTGTCATAGAAACCCAACAGGAGCTGAAAAACTTTTCTACAATAGGAAAGCTAATATGCCCAGAAGGGTGAATGAAGTAAAAATAGTATTTGATATTACAAAGCAAATGAATCAATTTCCTTGTAATACCATATACTATTTGGAACAACCTACGATAGGAACTTACCAAGGACTGATTAATATCGGAGAATTGGAAGTCCATATCCAAGAGATTCCAGGGAAAGAATCAGATCGACTGATTCTTGGACTAGAGTTTTTTGAGGAAGACAAACCTTGGAAACGTCTAGAATATGGAATGAAACTTATGGTAGAGGATAAGGTGTGGAAAATCCAATGACCACAAGTCCATTTTCCATATACATTCCAGTAGGAATGTTATATGAACAATATAAGGCAGAATACTTTGCTGCTTATATTGATTCAGGGGCTGGAATCTGTACAGCAAAACGAGGAGTTTTTCCAAATAATTTGGAAGAAGAATTACCCAAGATTGCTGGAAGAGATTTTTTCAGAAGAATCTTAATCTTATGTAAAGAGATTAAGATGGCTGAAATCATGATTGGCGGTGCTGGACAAACACCTTGGTACAAGGTAAAGACACCACCAATTTATTTTCATGATACATGAGCTGACATATTGTTAGGAAATAATTTTCTACAAATTTTTAAGTCTTGTACTCAAGAAAATGAGACTAGACGATTATTGTTCACAAAACCCTGTGATCACAAAATCATAGTCCAGAGACTACGAGAGGCATTTTACAGAAAATTGCCAATCCAGTTTCGCAACAAGCGTGGTGATTCAGGAAAAATCCTGAACCCAAAAATGAAGGATTCAAGACGTTTTGGAGAAACAATGCTCCAGTTGAGAGCAGATAAAGAACTCCAACCAGAAGATATAGAATGCCTTAAGATAACTCTACATACAAATGAAGTAGAGTTTGAATCTAAGGTATCATTGGAAGATGTCAAGAAAAGGATCAAAGAAAACTACAATGCAGATCCCTTGTCATGGTGGGACAGAAATCAACTCAAAGCTTGCCTTAAAATTAAGGAAGGCAAAGAATATGAATTTATCCGTTGCAAGCCTATCCCAATGAATATCATTGATCAAAAGGATTGTCCGTTGCAAGCCTATCCCAATGAATATCATTGATCAAAGGGATATGCAGATTATAATCAAGGAACATTTGGACCTTGGTTTAATCAAAGCAGGTATGTCACAATATAGCAGTCTAGGTTTTCAGGTAAGAAATCATGGTGAGATAAAAAGAGGAAAACCCAGACTGGTTATTAATTATCAAGGAATTAATAAGATTCTGGAGTTTGATGGGTATTTTATACCTAGTAGAGAACACTTAATTAGTTGCATTCGCAATGCCAAGATATTCTCTAAATTTGACTGTAAGTCCGGATTATATCAAATTCGGATGCAGGAAGAAAGCAAGAAATTCACAGCTTTCTCCACACCACAAGGACATTATATTTGGGAGGTATTACCAATGAGATTGGCTAATTCACCTCAGATATTCCAGAGAATGATGGATAATCTTTTTAAAGATTATTTTAAATTTATGTTTGTTTATATTGATGATGTTTTAATAGCATATAAAAATATGGAAGACCATGTCAAACATTTAGAAATTTTCTCTAGGTTTGCAAAAAAAAAAATGACTGGTTTTATCTGAAAAGAAAGCAGTCATAGCCACAAGAAAGATCGAATTTCTAAGAATAGAAATTGATGAATCTGGAATAATTTTGCAAGATCATATTGTAAAGAAAGTGCAAAATTTTCCAAACGAGTTAAAAGAAAAGAAACAACTTCAAAGTTTTCTGGGAGTTGTTAATTTTGCTGGGATGTTTATTAAAAACCTAGCTAAACACAGGAACGTGTTCAATCCATTATTGAAAAAAGAAGCAAGATTTATATGGACAAAAGAACACGCAGAAGGACTTATCCATTTAAAGGAGATTTGTAAGAATTTTCCAAAAATGGTTATTCCTTAAGATGAAGATGATCTGGTATTGTATACCGATGTCAGTGATCATTGGTGGGCTGCGGTGTTAACAATTCTCACACCAGATGGAGAACAACCATGCAGGTATTGTAGCGGTTTATTCTCCGATGCAGAAGTCATAATATGGCATATCAACGAGAAGGAATTTTATGCGGTAATAAAGGTTTTTGAAAAATGGCCATTATTTTTACTTGCAAAGAAATTTACTTTCAAAGTTGATAATACACATGTAAAAGCTTTCTTAAGGAATAGAATTGAATCTAAAACTGAGAAGGCTAGACTATTAAGATGGTAGGCACTATGTCAGAATTATATTTTTGATATTGTGATAATTAAATCTCATGAAAATATTCTTGTAGATTTTTTAACAAGAGATGGACAGCGGTGATATCGATGGCATCATCAAGATGCAGAGGCATTTGAGGGAACACCTTGAAATGCTTCAAAACGAGTTTAACAAGCTGGTCTTAAATGCAGAAGTTGCGGGAAGACTACAAAAAGCCGATAAGAGGGTTGTCTCTGATCGAATTACAGGATGTTTACAGGCATATACTCAGTTATGGTCTGTAACACAAAGGCCTATCTTCCAGGGCATTGAGAAACCATTGGTTTCCTAAATGGAGAGTTTTCGAGTACAGGACTCTATACCTGGAACAGGGGATTCAAATACCCCTAGCACAAGTGTTAAGCCGGGATCATCTCCAGATGAGTCGGCTGAAACAAAAATTGAGACTCCTGATCCTTATCTTGAGTCCTCAAGTCAACCCTTCACCTCGGGGATTGAAGAGAGAGAAAGATCAACCTTAGGCCTCGTACTGACAAGGGCAAACCTAATGTTGGTACAAATGAAGTTGCAATTTCTCCATTTCAGGTTTACCAACAGAACTGGGAGAAATTAAAAACAAGAGTTGTCATTAATCCAGCTACCAATTGGGTTGATGTTTCAGGGAAATATCCTACGGTATGGATGAAACCTAATTCATATCCCAAGGAGGTTAAAGCCTGGTATGAATTCGGGGTTCTTGCCTCAGTTTACAATATAATGAGTGGTAAAATACGAAAGGACATTGGATACTTTATTTGAAAAAGGAATCCAATATAGGGTACAAGAAAACTGGACCCTAACTTTACAATATAAATAAGGTAAATGGAACCAGTTAAACACACCAGAAAGAAACCTAAATAAAATGTATTATACATATCTAAAGGTTTTAAAAAGAAGAATCAAGTATAAGAGAAAAGAGGCAGATGCTCTTAAATGGCTAGTTCAACATTTCCAGGAAAAATGAGATGAGATTACCGCAGATCTCTTACATACTCATCGTTACTTGTATCTCGGAGAGATAAAAGAAGATGAGAGGTTAATTTCTAGATTATTAATCTAGAAAAAGACAGTTCAAGAAGGGATCACTCAACCACTCCATGGTCCATATGCAAGCTGTAAAGGTTTTTGAAGATTTGAAATCCGAAGTTCAAATCCGAAGAAGCCTTCTATAAATAAGGCAGGAAGGAAGAAGTGATGATCATCGAACATTTTCCTCATTTCTTTCTACAATAAATTGTAATATTTTCTCTTTCTAGTTTATGTGTTTAGCAAGTTCAGCTACTATCAGTAGCTAAAAAAAGTTTCTCTTCCTCTACAGGAGATTTCAATGTAATAAAAATGTTTGTGTTTGAATAAAGAGATCTTTGCTCTTAGCTCCTCTCATGTATTATTTTCAAAATTTCATCTTTTATTGTACACCCTAAGGTAGGAAACGAATTAGGGTTGTGCCAAGTACTGCTGAAAGAATCTGCGTCGGTAACCATCGGTTGCAATCACGTGGTTGGACTGTGAGAAGCAGTTCGTAAAATACGACGGATATAACCCGGTGGTACTCCGGTCAAAGAGGTAAAAGATTTAATTTATTTTACGAAAGCATGATGGGCCATAATTTATACAAAGAAAATCAATTATTTAAAAATAAAGATATAAGGATAAAATTGGAAATTTTATAGATATGGAGAGTTGAAACAAAGTTTTAGTGAGGTAGGGAGTAAAGAAGAGGTCGAGAATGGGAATAGGGATTTTTTGACAAATTCCCCGTAGTTTAATTAGTATTTTGTTTAATTAAAAATGGTATGTATTAAATATAAATGTTATCTCGGATGTTGTAACATCTTGTGGAAACATGCAGCGGAATAATATAACACACAAATAAATAATTTAATTAAAAATAACACAGAGATAGTTATGCAAATTGAACAATAAAAGAAATCGAGCTTACATATAGTGAAGAAACGAAAAGTTATATTTCTTAATAAGTCAATGAAATAAATTGTGAAAGAAAATTAGTCTTGATTTCTAAAATATAATTTATTCCTGGAAATAATATTTTTTTTAAATATAATTTTCTTATTGATAAGATTGTGTGAAATATTGAATTAGGAGTTTTGTCTTTCTATATCTGATATTTATGATAAGGATTTTATGACATGCTATCATTGTTTAAAAAGAGTTTATTTCTAGTCAAACTTTTGGTTTTCATAGCTTGTAGGATATTTTTCGGAGATAAATCATTGGAGAAAAGGAAGTTATAAATAAGAGAACCAAGCTAAGGAAAAGACTTTTGAATTTTGGACGTTCGGTGGCTGCTTACTTTTTCACTCGTACACGTCGTGGTTTTCAAAGAAAAATAATTCACAAGGACGTTGTTATTTTGAAGAATGTCTTTTCACGTGTTGCCGTGATTGTTGGAGACATCTACAGACAACATGCGTGGAAGTGTTGGCCGAAGATCTCGTTTTATTGCTCTAGTTTTTGGCGCCGTGTATTTGGTTTCTTGATTATGTTTTTGTTCTGTTATGTGATTTAGAAAGCATTTTACTGAGATTTTTGTTAAAATCACTAGTGTTAGTTTTTTTAAACTGAAATTGTATTCTAATAATTTTTTTGCCCCGAGACATCGCAATACTTGTGTATAATTAATCCTGAGTTATTTTGATTTAAGTTATTTATTTTTTTGTTATTTTATTCCGCTGTGGGTTGTCACTAGGTGTTATAACATTTGGAACACTATTTAAATATGATACACCCAACCTTTTATATCTTTTATACACTTTACGTTAAACATAATATACCCTCATACCAACAAATTGTATTCCAAAACATCAATAACAAAAATAACCAAAACACAAGAATGCAAATTTATATCATCAATTCAGATCAACGAAACAATTCTTCAATCAACACTTTATAAGAGTGTTGTCTCTGAATATCTTAAACACGTCACGAAAACATAATGAAACATTGATGCTTCGTCTTAACAAGTTCTTCATAAATTCTGTCTTTGTTATCATGTATCTCGCTCGTCTAATTTTTTTTTTGTGCAACAATTATTCTTTAATATATATAGACTTGTATTAATAGTAATATGAATTCTTGAATAGATTCCTACAAGATATGGAAAATAGCTAGGGGTGAGCATTCGTAGAACCGACCGAATTAGCCATAATCGAACCTAATCGAAATATATATGTATGACCGAACTGGCCGAACTAATTTTCACAACCGATGAAAACCGAAGCGAATTAAAATCGGTTAATTCGTTCGGTGACCAATTAACCGATTAGCTTTAAAAAAGTGTGATTTAACTTTAATTATATATGTAATTTTTCTTGAATACTACAGTCTACAAAAATGCATAAAAACATAAAATTACACACAATTGTATAAGTTTTGTTTGAATACAATTAATACATATTTTTTTTATAAAATAACATAACATGGGCGGGCGGCATCTCAACCGTGGACGAGAGATGGGTGGGCGGCGGACGAAGTCAAGAGTGAAGAATATAGAAGTGAGAACGAGAAAACAAAGACGCTTAGAATTATATTAGAATCATGATTGATTTTAAAATTAAAAATATAAATATATATATAAAAATTGATAAATAATAAAAATCTATTAAATAATAGTATTTATTATATCGGTTAATTCGGTTAACCGATTTCAAAATTTTGAAAACCGTAATCGAACCGAATTAACCGATATAACCTAATTTTTTTAATTTGAAAACCGAATTTCCGAAATAACCGAACCGAATTTCCGAATTAGTTCGAATCAGTCAGTTAATTCGGTTTAACCAAAATCTTACTCACATCTAAATGTAGCATTTCATTAAAAAAAACAAATTATTTTAAATATTAAATATCAAATATATAGTTTAAGAAACTTAATATTCTAAGAAAGATAAAACTACAAAATCTTATCAAAAAAATAATAATTTTAAGGAATTGTGTCTTGTAATGCAAGTCACGTTTTCTTTCAATCTACCATTTTTTATTTTTTCTATACAAAATAAGCATAAACAAGTCAATGCATGTTGATGCAACTCCAAGCAACTTTATTTAACTCCCTCTGAATTTAACATCATTCTTACGAGATAAAGAAAGAAGTATTTCATTAGGAAACAAATTCTTTTAAATATTAAATATCAAATCTAAAATTTAAGAAACACAATATTCTAGAGAGATAAAACTTTTATACAAAGTCTTATCAAAAAAGAAAAATAATTTTAAAGAATTGTGTCTTGCAATACAAGTTACGTTTCCTTTATCTCATTGTTTTTATTCAGCTCAAATTAACAAACTAGCAACAATAGCAATCATTTATATGAAGCAAAGTGAAAATAGCTGATATACCTTTGAAAGGAGATCCGGAGAAGATATGGCCACCGCCAAGGTATTGGTCATTCAAACTTAATGTGGATGTGGCTATGAACGAGGAGAGGCACAGATTTAGTATTGGTGGGGTAGTTCGAGACAATCAAGACGTTTGTTATTGGCTTTTGGAAAACAGATAAACCAACCTTTATCAGTGGTACATGATGAATTGGTGGTGAGCCGGGAAGGAATTCTTCTTCTCTACGATAAAGGTTTTACTGATGTACGAGTAGCATCTGATTTTTTATTGGCAATGCAAGCGTTTGAAGAGACCTGCGATCTCTGAATGCATTCATATCCGTCGATCGTCGAATAATGTTGCTCATAATATTGTTCGTTTTGCTTTTTCTTCGCCTTCACCCTTTGTTTGAATGAATGATGAATTTCTCTTTTAGTTGGTTAATCTTGTAACGGATGATTTTAATCAATAAAGTCACGGGTTTTTACCCTAAAAAAAATCATTTCTATGCTCTAAATTTGGCGAGAAAAAAAAAAGCTTTTATATTTTGTTTATTTAGGTCATGTATTTTATGAAAATATTTCAAGAAAGAAGACTGTTTTTATTTTTCCATTTTATCAACTACATAAAATAATTGAGATATTATTCGGAATCTTTCACTCATGAAAAAATAAATAAAAGTCTATATATCATTTTTCTAATCTATATTATAATGAATAATTGTCTCCCAATCAAAAGATTTCAAAATCATATAAAGAGAAATTTAAATTTTAATATAACGATAAAAACTGATTATAATAATTATATTAAATGGTATGACCTTCATCCGAGGAACTATGTATTTCTCAATGTCCAAAAACAGTTGACTATTCGATCATAATAATTAATATGTTACATTCACATGATGAAGAATGCATTATGAAATTTGATCTAAATTATAACTATTTCTGACAAAAATTTGTGTGAGACAGTTTCACGGGTCGTATTTAGTGAGACAAATCTCTTATTTGGGTCATCCATGAAAAATATATTACTTTTTATGCTAAGAGTATTACTTTTATTGTGAATATCGAAAGGGTTGACTCGTCTCACAGATAAAGATTCGTGAGACTATTTAAATTCCTTTATTACAAAATTTATATTTAAATAAAACCATATTTTAATCTAATTTTTGCCGCATAGCCGAAGCAACACTGATGGTGATGAAAAGAGACTGGTACACTTGGTTATTGACTTGCTCAAGGCTCTCCTTCCCAGTGAGATATTTGTATCTCAATTCAGCTTTTGGAGTCTTGAAAAGCTAAAACTAAGAATAGGGGACACATTCAAGAAAATGGAACTCCCAAAATCTTTTGTCGAATGGGTCCACGCACTTCAAATGTGGACAATAAATTAAGCAAAATTTCAACTATACTGTACAAGGGTTTGTAATTATATGCTTAGTTAAGATAAGAGGAATGAAGCTCAAGTAACTTGTTGTCCTTGGACCATTCATTTGTTCTAAAGGGAAGGAAAATTACACTTGTCGAATATGACATCTTTGGATAATTTGGTTTCATGAGATTCTACGAAAACGGCCTTATCCATTTTGAGTAATCCATCATATTCAATGGTATCTGTTATAAATCTGGTATTGACTTCAAAGAAAATCATGAAAGAATGTTTGGTACTTTTTACTTGCTAAGATTTTTCTCGTAAGTTTTTGTCCTAGGATTGATATCCTCCTGCAACCGACACAAACCGAGAGGGGAAAAAATTCTCCAAGAAGTTCTAGCAGTAAAAATGTATTGTTTATCTATTTCCAAACAGGGAAAAATCCATCATAAAGGAAGAATTTCGCTTTTATCGAGTAAAATAAATTTGTGTATTTTGGCTAACAAAATAACCCCGTAATAAAACAATGGGTTTCTCAAGACATAGGGATAGTGTTGGGTTCAGGAAATATTGGGTGTGTGAGTGTGATATATATTAAATAAAGAAATAAATAACTTGTTCTCGATAGATAATCTGTTTATACCATCAATGCAACAAATTATGGGTAGTAAAATTTAAACAGAAGTTTCATTATCACCAGCTCAAGTAGTTTTTTTATAAACAGATGACAACCAACACGAAGCATGGATTTAGGCAAGTTGCAACTTCTGGGAAAACTGAATCAGATGTAGAAATACAACCAGAACAGCAGAATGAAGGAGTTCTAAAATGAGCGATGAGCTTATAGCATGAATAAGAAAAACATATCAGGCCATGCGAGTTTCCTTGGAAACACACACTTCGCAACAAATTTTAAGCCCTCCATAAATCCGCGCTCATAGAGCGACTAAAGGCCGTCCATTGCATGTATTTTTTAGATATGAATATTGAAATAGAGAATGGAAATATAACAGTTCCCATGATTCCATAAACAAGCATAAATAAACATCCAACAACCCTTGTAAAATATAGTCGCATTTGAGTATCATTCATCAGCAGACTTGGGCTCTTCTTTAGCCTTCAGTGGAGCTGAAGGAGAGGGAGAACCTTCTTGACCCATCTCAGTTCTAAGATCATTGATGCTCAGCTCCAACTCATCAATTCGGTTACCCATCTCATCAAGTACACGGAGTTAAGGAAACGAATCTTAATATATGAATGTATATGAATTATACAATAATGTTTAAATAGATCATTGTGGAGGTTTACTCTTTTGGGAACATGAATTTGGTCAAAATTTGTTTCTTAAAGCATTGCACATCAATTGAAAACAAAACCAAAGAAATTATAGTCCCTGTAAATGGCTTCGACTATGATGAAATCAAAAATGTAACTCCATATGATGGGAATATATAGAAACGATTTGGACACCACGTGGAAACAAAACAATAGCCATAATCAGTGGCAGGCATCCTTCCGTTTCATGCATAAAAAAAAATAGTGCATCCATATCCATGTATAAAAAATGCATTTAATAGATTGTATTGAAGGATATTTTTAGAAATGATGGATTCCGACATTGTCTGAAACCTAGTTTGCTGCAAAGAAATCAAAACCTTATGTTAGCAAGGACACTAACTGTAAGCTATAGCAGATAACATTAGAGGAAATATTAGTAACTCACCATTTGCTGTAGGAGATTTTGCACCTAAATAATAATACAGACATGTTAGAACTACCAATACTGGCTATTTATAATGTAAAATAAAGTTTGAAACCCACCTCCAACATAAAGAAAAGGGAGTTCTAAATTATAACAGAAAGTTGAAACAAAACTCAGACGAGAGGCGAAACCATGACCATAAATTTAAACCAGGTAACTATAAAATTATTTCCTTGACACAAGAAGATACAGAATACTACGGCACAGATGGATGAGTTGATTGGAAAGAACTTACAAATGCAGTCATGTCAGTAGTACTTTGTTTACTATTCTCCGGATCATGTCCATCCTGCAAAGCAGAAAAAGCGTGATCAACTACATAAATATTGCACATAAATACGCATGCAAAACAACTCATACAAGCATACACATCCAATGAAAATCAATAAAACAAGAAAGCATCAACTCAAAAACCATTGCAGACCACAATGAATCATATTTCACCATGATTAAGTCATCAATACAACTGTATAACCATCCTTCATAATCTGTAAATACCATGACAAAATGAGCTAACTGAAACAATTTCACAGCACAACCCATCAAATATGCGGTAATTTTTTTACATATCTAGACACTCACTACTTAATAATGAATACCGTATAAACATTTCCATCTAAAATTACGCAACTACATTGGATTATTTTTTAGTCATTGTATTACAAGACAAACGAAATTACTTGTTTTGGCATTCACAGATCTAAGGAAAAACCAAAACCATACGATGCCCACAAAAATTGGAACCACAATAATCAAAATCGCATAAGCTAATATTCGGAAAACATCAAGAGAAAACGAAGATGGAACGCACAATCCCTAAAAACGGAACAGAATCACCCAGATTGGATTAAACCAGCTTCAAGAAGTCCATAATTTAAAAGAAGTGGTAGGATAAATCGATTTTACGAAGCAATTTACCATTTTTTACGCGTATTTGCTGAAGAATTGGCTAGAGAGAGACTTGATCAGAACTTTTGGTGTAAGCTTTTTGAATACTATTGAGTTCGAGAATTTTGAAATGTGAACCACACTAGTAGAGAGATTAAGTTACTGACAAATTGGGCTGGGCCGGCTTTTGCAATACATGGGCGTAGGCCCATGTTCGATGAATTCTATTGGACCTATGTCCATCTAATTTAATCACTGAAATGAATAAAAACATCGGACCAAGGAGCCGATCAACTGAATTGTTTTTAAAATTATAATATTACAATCAGTAATATTTTTATAAATTAATATTCGTTAAATTAATAATCATATCAATATTATAAATTAATAAGTATCTAAAATTACAAACATAAATATAAAATTTTAGCAAAATGTGATTCTAATATTATTTATTTTTTATTAAATTTAATTATTTTTTTATACGGTTGATTTTATTTGATTATTTAATATATTGATTAATATTTAATTATTAAAAATAATAAATATCAGCTTAATTTTCAATTCGAGAAAATTTAATCGAAATACTGACATGGTAGAAATTTTTTTTTATTCCATGACAATATTGCGGGGAGAATAATTGGTCACGTATTATCATGATGGAAAAAACTTATGTGAGACGGTCTCACGAGTCGAATTTGTGAGACGGATCTCTTATTTGGGTCATCCATGAAAAAATATAATTTTTTATGCTAAAAATATTACTTTTTATTGTGAATACGAGTAGGGTTAACCCGTCTAACAGATTAGTATCCGTGAGACGGTCTCACATGAGACTCAATCTATCATGATTATGACAATTATAACACTGTAGAATTTTGTTGATTGACTTCGTCTCTGAATCCTTCGACGATTACTAATGATGAAATGATATATAATGATCAACCTTCGTTACAAAACCAACTAAGTAAAATACTATTTTAAATTTCATATGTTAAAAAAAGTATTTAATATTTATTTGATGAAGTAATAAATTATAAAATAATATTTTTAATTTTAAATGCAGACGTAATAGGGTTGAAAAAATGTTTCCTTTGTTGAAAATATATTTAAAATGTGTGTTGAAAGGAATTTTATTCCTTGATATACTTTCCATGTTTATCTTTAATATTTTGCCTTTCTAGACATGTGGATAATATTGAATATTTGATATGATATTATAATATTTTTATGATGTGATATCACAATATCTTTAAGATATTATCCTTATGTTTAAAGAGTTTTTTCCTAATGAAATTGCTTTTTGTCTAGGTTAAAAAGGACTACAAGAAGCAAAAAGTGTGCGACGACAAGAAGAGAGACGAAGGAGTTCGAGGAGTTTGGAGATCGACGCTATCTCGTACTATTGTTTAAGTGTTGCCGAGAAGTGCTTACATCCGATGACAACAACACCTAATCATTGTGTTGATTAGTGTGTTGAATCTTTGAAGACTTTTTACTTCTCGGTTGATGCATCCCTTGTATATTGGTTATACGGTTTTTTAGAGGTTTAGGATGCAATTTGTTACTCGCCTTAATAAGGGAGTTGTTTTATTCTTTCACTAGTATTGGTTTTTGTAAACTTACAAGTTTTCTAGTGAATTATTTTGCCCTGAGGCACCGCACAAGTATTTTATACTTGTGCATAATTCATATCTCGGTTGTCACTTTATTATAATTCACATTGTGTGTTAATTTGTCAAAATGTAACTTCCGCTGCATGTTGTCGTGGGTGTTATAACACCTACGCACAACACCTATATTCTGAAACACACAACACTCACTCTCAACTCGCACATACACTGTGGAAACAGAACTTTCAATTGGTATCAGAGCCTCCACTTGACGCTACTAAGTGAGATCCTGTTTTGTTTTGTTTTCAGAGTGAAAAGGAATTATGAAAGGATCAACAAATACTGTTTTTAGGCCTCCTGTGTTGGATGGATCAAACTATGCATTGTGGAAAGTAAAGATGAGTGTTTTTATTAAATCCATTGACGAAAGAGCTTGGCAACTTGTACTTGATGGTTGGAGTCCACCAAAACTCGAGGATGCTGATGGAGACACACGGCTCAAACCTGAAAGTACATGGACTGTCGATGAAGTGCAAACTTCAAACTTTAATTCCAAGGCTCTCAATGCTATATTTTCATCTGTTGACACAAGGATGTTTAATTTAATTACCACTTGTGTATGCGCCAAAGATGCTTGGGAGATACTCCAGAAGCACTGTGAAGGATCCGCAAGTGTGCGTAAAACTAGGCTAAGGATGGTGACATCAAAGTTCGAAAGTTTGAGAATGGAGGACAAGGAGTCTATTTTTGAGTATGACTGCCGGTTGAGACAACTCTCAAATGAATCACATGGCCTAGGAGATCCCATACCAAATGAAAGATTGGTGAACAAGGTTCTAAGATCTCTTCCTGAGAGATTCAATGTCAAAGTCTGCGCAATTGAAGAATCTAAAGACACTTCAACGATCAACTTGGATGAACTAATGAGTTCTCTCAGAACTTTTGAGATGAATCTTGATCTACAAAGGAAGGATAAAGGGAAGACAATAGCCTTTGAAGCCTCAACCGAATCTTACGATGAAATCCTTCAAATATCTAAAGAGGTGGATAAGTCTGATTTAGGTGAAGAATCGATCTCTCTTTTTACTAAGAAATTTGGTGATTATTTGAAGACTATGAGAGAAAAGAAGAAAATTGGACAAAAATCTGAGCTGCCCAATAACTCCACTTTTGCAAAAGCTCAAAAGTTTACTCCTATGAAAGGACAGTTTCGACCAAAGACCGAAGTGCAAATCCAATCTAATGTCAGAAACCTGGACTCTGTACAATGTAGAGAGTGTTCGGGATATGGACACTATGCCAATGAGTGTGCCAATCGACTTAGGAAAAACAAAGGCATGACTGTCACCCTGAGTGATGAAGAGTCTGATGATGATCAAGGATCAAGTGAATCTGAAAATCACACATCGTTATCTTCTGTGATCAAAGAAAAACGCTCAATGCAAATAAATCATTTGGGTGTTGCCACCGGTGTTGCAATACCTGGCCGCAACACCTCTTCGAATTCAGTATGTCTTAAATCTACAACCCTTGTGAGGCAAGTCAGTCTGAAACTCAAGAGGTAGATGATGATGAAGTCACTCTAGAAAGTGTGCAGACGATGTACGAAGACCTATATGAAGACTGGATCAAAAGAACTAAAGGAAATGCAACTCTCTCCAAAGAGAATGCTGAGCTAAAGTCACAAATTTCACGACTTGAAGTAATCTTAAGCAAGAAAGATTTGGAATTATGCAAAGTCAAAGAGGAACTTGGAGAAGCAACTCAGATTCTTGCAAAGATGAATTCAAGTTCATCCAAACTTGACTCACTTTTGATGACTGGACAGAATGACAAAGCTGAACTTGGATATCCGAACAGTCTGTTCGAAATTGGAGAATCTTCCAATACTGAGAGAAAACCAACTGTTTTTGTCAAAGGAAGTGTTGAAACCTCGAATGCTACACAAACTGAAAAAGGTACTCCATCTAAAAGGCAAATATCTACCAAGAAGTCCAAATCCAGAAAACGCCACTTTATCTGTCACTATTGTTTTAGACCTGGTCATATCAAACTCTACTGCTTCAAACTGAGAAATGATTACAAGAGATGGGAATCAGAACAGGTGTTGCCACCGGTGTTGCATAACACCCGACGCAACACTGCCAACAGAAAACCGACGGTAAAAAGGGTTTGGGTACCAAAGGCTAAGATTCAATGTTCCGTTATTTATACTTCATTAAAGACTAACATTGCAGGAATATGGTACTTTGACAGTGGCTGTTCACGCCACATGACAGGTTCTAAAGATCATTTGATTGACTATGTTGAACCGAGGAGTGGTCATGTGACGTATGGTGGTGGTGCTAACGGAAGAATTGCTGGCAAAGGAACCTTAAATGTTGATGGACTGCATAATCTACACAATGTGCTTTATGTCGAAGGGCTTAACTCAAACTTAATAAGCATAAGCCAACTTTGTGATGATGGTTTGCATGTTAAGTTTGATAAAGACAATTGTGAAGTGTTTGATAATGCTAATACTCGTATTTTGATAGGTACAAGGTCTGCTGATAATTGTTATCAACTTGGAGAAGACTTAGTGTGCAATCATTCAAAGGTGAGCGAATTAAACTTGTGGCATCAAAAATTGGGACATGCAAACTTCAAGACATTAAAGAATCTTGGTAAGTACGATGCTGTGAGAGGTATGCCTAATTTATCCTCTGGAATTCCGTATGTTTGTGGTGCATGTCAAAAAGGTAAGCAAACACGTGTTCCCCATCAAGTGTTGCAACACTTTGGGACAACACGGTGTCTTGAACTCTTGCACATGGATCTTATGGGTCCAATGGAAGTGAAAAGTCTTGGAGGTAAGAAGTATTCATGTGTTTGTGTGGATGATTTCTCTCGCTTTACTTGGGTAAGATTTCTTAGAGAAAAATCCGATACATTTGATGTTTTCAAGAAATTACATGCTAAGATTACTAATCTACATAATCTGAGGGTTGGTAAGATAAGGACCGACCATGGTAAAGAATTTGAAAACTCACACTTTGTATCATTTTGTGAAAAGAGAGGGATAACTCATTAATTTTCGGCCCCTAAGACTCCTCAACAAAATGGGATAGCCGAAAGGAAGAATAGGACACTGCAAGAAATGTCTAGGGTCATGTTAAATTCAAAGAATATTTCAAAGAGATTTTGGGCCGAGGCCTGGAACACAGCATGTCATATTTCAAATCGTGTGTACTTAAGGAGTGGTTCTACTATGACATCCTATTAAATCATCATGGGAAAGAGGCCGAACCTCAAGTATTTTCATGTCTTTGGGTGTGTATGTTATGTTTTGAATGACCGAGACCATCTTGCAAAGTTTGACTCTAAAAGTGACAAATGTTTATTCTTTGGTTATTCATCTATTAGTCGTGCCTATCTCCTGTATAATCTGAGAACAAGAACGACTATGAAGTCTATTAATATTGTTTTTGATGATCTTGCAGATCTAACGGGAAAAACGATCGAGGATGATATTGATGGGCTGCTGAACGAAAGTGAGACACTGCCTAACACAGATGTTGCACCCGGTGTTGTAACACCGGAGACAACACCTGCACTGGCAGAATCAACTGTTGAACTAGGAAAGAATACTGAGAATGATGATAGTGTAACCGATGAAGAGATTGATATTCCCAGCAAGGTTCAGAAAAATCATCCATCATCTCAGATCATTGGAGAAACATTTGGAGGAATGCAAACGAGAAGAAAGGAGAAGGTAGGCTATCGCAAAATGATGGGACTAGTATGCATGACGTCTGTGTACTCTCAAGTAAGTCACTCTTGTTTTGTGTCACTCATGGAACCCAAAAATATAAATGAAACCTTAAAAGATGAATTTTGGGTTGATGCAATGCATGAGGAACTTGAACAATTTGTTAGGAATGATGTGTGGGATTTGGTTCCCAGACCTGATAATATAAATGTTATTGGAACCAAATGGATCTTTAAAAACAAAACTGATGAATCTGGAATTATAGTGAGAAATAAAGCTAGGCAAGTGGCTCAAGGGTATACTCAAATTGAAGGAATTGATTTTGATGAAACGTTTGTCCCTGTTGCCCGGATTGAATCGGTTAGACTTTTACTTGCTATTGCATGTCACATGGACATAAAATTATATCAAATGGATGTGAAAAATGCTTTTTTGAATGGCATCTTGAAATAAGAAGTTTATGTAAGCCAACCTAAAGGATTTGAAGATCCACACCACTCGAACCATGTCTACAAGTTGAAGAAAGCACTTTATGGACTTAAACAAGCTCCAAGAGCATGGTATGGAAGGCTTACTGAATATCTGCTTGACTTAGGCTTCAAAAGAGGTGAGGTTGATAAAACCCTTTTTATTCAAAAATCGAAGCATGATATTCTTGTGTGTCAAATTTATGTGGATGACATCATTTTTGGTGCTTCTTCTCAAAAGCATGTTGATGAATTTGTTAAATGCATGTCTACCACATTTGAAATGAGCATGGTAGGAGAATTAAGTTTCTTTCTTGGATTGCAAATTAAACAAATGTATGATGGTATATTTCTATGTCAATCCAAGTATGCCAAGAATTTGGTGAAGAAATTCTCTACCGAGAACACTAAGCACATGAAAACACCAATGGGGTCGACTGAAAAATTGTCCAAAGACGATGTTGCGGCAGGTGTTGACAACACCCAGTATCGCAGCATCATAGGCAGTCTTCTCTACTTAAGTGCAAGTCGTCCCGACATCATGTTTAGTGTTTGTTTGTGTGCTAGGTACCAGGCTGATCCTAAAGTTACTCATCTAAAGGCTGTCAAAAGAATTTTGCGATATATATCTGGAACAGTTGACTTAGGTCTATGGTACACCAAAGAAACAAACACCAATTTAGTGGGCTTTAGTGATGCTGACTGGGCTGGAAACTTAGATGATAGGAAAAGTACCACGGGTGGGTGTTTTTATCTTGGTAACAATCTGGTGTCATGGTATAGTAGAAAGCAAAATTGTGTCTTTGTCCACTGCTGAATCTAAGTATGTTGCAGCCGCTAGTTGCTGCTCACAACTTCTGTGGATGAATCAAATGATTAAAGATTATGGATTCAACAGTGACACCTTAATTGTATACTGCGACAATTCAAGTGCAATTGATATTTCAAAAAATCCAGTGCAACACTCTCGAACGAAACACATTGACATTAGACATCATTTTATTCGAGATTTGGTTGAAAAGGGTATGATTCGAATGGAATTTGTTGGAACTGAGAACCAAATGGCTGATATCTTTACAAAACCATTGGATTTTGAGAGATTTTCCAATCTTAGGAAGTCTCTCAGCTTGTGTACACAATGATCACTCACGGTTGTTGTCCTCGGTGTTACAACACTTGTGGACAACACTCAGCATGCATGTGCATTTTATTTTTAGGATGCTAGACATATTGCATACATCTTGTTCTGTGTGAAGCATGTACAAGTGAAGGATACTGAATGGTGCGCTCTCGGTTGTGAAACAAACTTTCTATCGAAATTCTCTAAAGTATGGAGTATGCTCAATCTAAGTCGTAAAGTTGTTGAGGATGTTCATGTACTACATGGTCATGTCCAAAATAGACAATGACTTAGAAAATTCTTGAGCAATGAGGCGAAAAATAGAAAGAGGAGAAGAATTGAAAAAAAATTGAACAAAAACATTGTTTAGAAGAAAATGGAAAAAGCTACCTAGAGGAGTCCAATGAAGACCGTTCTTCTAATGTGGGAGCTACCACTTCTAAGTCAAAATCCAGATGGAAAAAGCTACCTAGAGAAGTCCCATGAAGACCGTTCCTCTAGAGTGGGAGCTACCATGTCTGAAATAAAAATGTTGAAGAAAGTTTGAGTCCAACTTGTGAGTGTTGCCATGAGGTGTTGCCAACACCTAACTACAGACTGATCACTGTTTAGTCACATGTGTGTGTATTTCATTTCTTTGATCATATTTCAGGCATAAAATTAGGTCATTCATACTATTGTTTTGTGAATACATCATGTCCAGTGGGCTACCAATTTTTGATTCATGAAATTCGAAGAACACCCTAACCAACTTAATTTTGAAATATTTTGATTGCTAATTGTTTGTGGGGTTAATTCGACGTATTTCTAACTGGTTACTTAAGATAATAATTACACTGGTTCAGAAAAGTTACCGTTGGGTGAGAGGAAAAACTGATTCGGAAAGGTACTGTAGTCACGGCTTAACAAAATATTACCGTTGGAGTGTAGTGCTTAAATACTTACGGGGGAATCAGGAATAGCTTTACTGTTTACTCTTTCCCTCACATTCTAAAATTATTGTCTACCCTTACTGTTCAGATTTCGCGCAAATTATCTGTGCTCTTCGCAAGTTCTTGTGCTCTTCGAATTGTTTTCTGTCTCTTTGCTTCTTGATTTTACAGATGGCTGGCTTCGATCCTCAAGACATAAGGAGTGAAATGGCTGCGAGTATGGGTGTTGAATCACCAGTCACAACACCCTCCGCCGAAGCAAATGTCGAGGGGAAGGAAATTGTGCCTGCACCAGACGAACGAATGCCACTGGAGACTATCGTCCCTGGTGAACCTGGGAACGAGATCAATGTTGAGAATCCTCTGGACTTCGAAGCTTTGAATAAAGCGTTTCCCCCTGCCCCCATGCGCAGAAGGTCAAAGAGACAAGCAGGGTTCGACCCTGACTTTGTACCAACCAAGAAACCACGGGCATTTGCCTCCTCAAATCTTCTGGACCCTGATTTCTCATCTGGAGACGACTCCGATGATGATGATTTTGAGTTGGTGGCGCGCCCCAAACCATCTGTTGCTGCAAAAGAATCTGGTTCTACTTCTGGCAGTCAAGGGCCAAACCCCATCACAGATTCTCAAAATGTTGCAGAAGAAAGAGCTCCTGATAAACCTGAAGAAGATGAACAATCCTTGGCCGAGTTTCTTGCTCACCTTAAGGAAGAAAAGGCGGCCAAGAGACAAATGTCTAAGGAGGATGAACCTGATTCAGAAATGATGAAGGAGTTTGCTGCCCTACCCCTCACTCATTTATGGAATCCTGGAATCGCAAGGTTTCATCAAGGATATTGATGAAGAACTCTGTCCTGTCGGAGGATCACTGAAGATTTCTCCTGTTTATTTTAAGGGCAACAGAAAGGTCGATCTGCCCTGGCAAAGTTCAAGTGTTGCTTCGGATGTTGGCCACACTGGAGACACAACATCTGAGCCCCAGCCTGACACTGCTGATACATCTGAGCCTCTAACTGCGAGTCTACCTCCTACACCACCTCCTGGTTATGTTACATTATCTGTCTCCTACATTCAAGCTCAAATTGACTATGGTCGACAACAGATTGCTCATGCCAAGCAGACCATTGATTATTACGAAAATCAAGTGGCAGATTATGAGCTTCTACTTGCTGCCAGCTACCATTCTGGACAAAAAGGGGGAGTAGATGATACAGCTGGAACCAGTGGAGCCCAAATGGATGAAGATGATGAAGATGCTGATGGCAGTAATGATGAATAATGAGATTTTATTTTGAGTTTTTCTCTCTTGATGTTTCTAGTACTTCAGTTGTTCTTTTATTCTCTCTGATATGTGTCACTCCCGATTAATGAAATATTCCGGTGTTATGATCTACATTGTTGCAACATCTAACATACAACACTGGCTACACAGATGAAGGCTTAAGTTCAGGGGGAGTCATGATCGAGCAAAACTTGCACTGTGAATTCCCCAATAAAATATGATTTTGTATGCTCAAAAAGTAATCGCAAGTGCACGATGTCAAGTAATAATATAGTGTATGTGAATACGAGTATCGTTCCGCTGAAGACTGTATTTAACAATTATTATTTTAGTTATTAAAACTTTAGCGACGAAAGGTGATTGGTTGTGTTATGACTAATAAAATGCAAGAAAATTAAATAAACAAGTTCAAAGATTAAATGATAAAATATGATTGCTAAATCGATTGATTAAATTTCAAATGATAAAAGAATTTGTTGGGAATTCTGGTTCTCCTACCGCTTATTAATTAATTAATTCGTTCGATTGTGTTCTACGCTTCCGACAGGATTTCCTATTCAATTGAACACACTCTTTCGAGCTATGCCAAACTAATTCACTCAATGAAGTAATTAAATGTCTTTAATTATTTATCAAGAATGAATCGCATTTCGATTGATGAAATCCCCTAGTTTTCGACCCTAAGGACTATGACTATCGGCACGTATCCAATTTCATATATCTATGCAAATTGTAGATCCGCGAATTATACTAATAGTTCTTATCACAAGTTATTCTCTCGAACTCACCCGCGATATAAAAACGTTGTTAAAGTTAGCTACGCTCTAACAACACAATAAAACAATAGTATAACCAAGAACAAATCAGAAATCGAAATATGAATTAACTAGATCAAAGTTTTGGGGTAGGATCCCCCTTTAATCCCAACAAATATGAAAAGTTAGCTACTAGAATTCATAATTAAAATCAGCAAAACAATGTTTAAATAAGAGAAAATAAACTTGAGATACTAGATGTAGCGAAATCTGCGAAGAACGATGCCCGGAAACCGTCGAATCTTCAATCCAAGTGCCAAAGCTCTCCAAAACTCTTTGTCCTCCTCCAATAATGTCTGAATCTCCACCAAAAACGTCTAACCCCCCTTTCCATTCCAACCATTCTCCCCACTAAGGTAAGAAATCGAGCATGAAATCTTGCCAAAAATAGATGGCGCTCGGGCGGTAGAAAATTACCGCTCGAGCGCCACACCTTTTGTGAATCTCCTTGGGAAGTGCAGCATTCGCGCTCGGGCGGTAGAAAAATACCGCTCGAGCGCCGACCTTTCTGTCGAAGTTCTTGGGGTGAGTGGCTCTCGCGCTCGGGCGGTAGAAAACTACCGCTCGAGCGCCAACCTTTCTGTTGCCTTGGTCACCTTTCGCGCCCGGGCAGTAGAAAATTACCGCTCGGGCGCCACTCATTCTGTCTGTTGCCTTCTCATTTGTACACTTTGCTCCATCTTTGGTTTTCCGGTCACTTTTACCTGCAAATTCGTCACAAACCAGTGAGATATGATAGAATGCAGATGTTTGCTCAAAAATAAACAACATGTAACTAAAATGCATGCATGCACAATGCAAACACAACTAAAACTAATGCAATAAAATACGTAAAAATGACACATATCAACCCCCTCATACTAACCTTTTGCTTGCCCTCAAGTAAAATAGGTTAAAGCACGAGATACTAAACAAACTCAACAACCACAAAATTACTCAAACACGAAATAACTAACACAATTAAATATCAATGGTGAGTTAACAAATTTTATGCTCATGCCTCAGTGAACTTTCTCCCGTACAAATCATAATCAAGTCAAATCTCAAACGAATACTCATTCTCATCTACACATAAATCTTGACACTAATTTGAACGTGTGTGTGTGTCATGATGGGTCTAGTCATCCGTATTTCAAATAGATCAATTATCCAATCATGCGAGTCACTCAATTTAACACTTCATTACAAGTCTCACTAGCATGCATCCCCGTGTCCATTTATCACTAGCCATTAATTGAACTTTATTCAACTTTTTAAGTGTAGATAAGGGTGTCGAAAAGAAGGAAAATAAGCTCAAGTGGCTAAAAGTTGGGAGTACACCGATCATTTTCATTGTGCAATCGTCAAGACGTTTCGTCTGACTTTCCGCGTCTCCTTACATCTCCAACTTTTAGCCTAGGAATAGAATTTCATTCCTTTTATTTCGGCTCCCCCTCACCTTACATCTCCTTCTTCCTTCTCTTTTTCTCTCTTTTTTTTTTAAATGCACAATTTTCACACATGTACTCCCTAGGCTAAGAATATAATCTTTTGGATTACAGCTGGTTAGGAGTATGACATTTTAATTCAGTGCATTGGAAATGAGGTAAATGTAAAGTTCAAGGCAAAATAAATTTTCTCATTCGAGGTCCCAATTAGCGACTTATTTTCACGGGTTTACATGCTAAATCAACTCATAAACGGTGCCTTTCAAGTTAACCACACAAAACTTTCAAATTTCACCATTATTCCTACAAACTTCTAGTCCCCACACATATGTGCTTAAAAAGTTCAAACTTGAGCCAACATTCATGCTTTAACAATCAAGAGTACCGTTCATGAAATGACCCGATCAATACTTTTGTATACTAACAATCTGACCTCATCATTGGCGCATAAATTATGTCTTCTCACCATAAACGACACTAGACAAAATAAATGCAACGAATAACTAATCAAACATAACAATCTACCCCCCCTCATACTCGAGTTGTGCAATGCCCTCATTGCACAAAACGAAACAGACACTAAGAATGCAAACACAAATGCAGACTAAAAATATGAAAGATAATAAACATGGTAGACTGAAACAATGATAAGAAAGAAAAACAGAAAAGCGGCAAAGAAATAAAAGTGCGAAGTAGGGGAAACAGTAAACTCCCCTGATCAAGCGTCATCCTCATCATACTCCGGCGGTGGCGCTCCTGCGGCTACCCCCTGCTGAGAGTAATCATACTGGAACTGGAATGGGGGAGGAGGTAGCGGAGTCGGTGGAATGGTCGACGGGTCAACACCCCCGTGCACAAGCAAAGATCGCATCATAGAGTCAATGTGAGATAGGTGGTCCGTGACATACGAGTTAAACTGACTCTGATGTGCTTGGAAGGCGAGATTTTCATCCATTTTGTCATTCTGCGTTCGCCTGCGGGGTTGTGGTGGGAGGCGGCGTGGAATGGCAGTGCTAGATCCACCGGCGTCCTCCTCCCGAGGGGGAAATGCACTGATTCGCTTAGCTCGTTTCCGCTGGAGGTCTTCGACACAAATAGGCTTCATGGGCTGCAACCACTCCTCATCATCGCGAAATACGACTCCCGCTCTAGCGCACAACTCGGAGATAATGGTGGGGAAGAACAGGCCCACATGACTGTTGTGGGCACTCAGTGTGATTTGTGAATTGATGAGTGTGCCCACGTTGATGGCGTATCCCTCGGTCAAAGCATAAAGCAGCACCGCCCGCTCTTTCTGGACCTCGCTCTTATGCGAGACCGGCATCATTCTCCGAGCCACAAATAAATACCAAAGGGCAACTTCGGTTTTCAAATACTTCTCGTCAAAACAACTCGGCGAGCCGCCCAATGGTTTCCAAAGTGCGCCCGGACGGCACAATGTGGCGAGAATCGTATCATAATTTGGGTTAGCAACTAATGTCTGGAAGTAGGAGTCGTCAACCTCCGCTGTCCCTAACAGTGCATTGATCGTTACCGAGTCATACGGCACATGTTTACCCCTAACAAACACCAACCCATTTCGCCCCTCGGCTGCATTGGCATAAAATTCGCGAACCACAGAGACTACCGTCGCCTTAGGTTGCTCACCGTATTGTTCTCAACCACGCCTTTGCAAATCAACAATAATATCCAAGTATCGGTCCTCTAACTGTCGCCGGACTCCCCTCTCGGCTATTGGGTTGCGATGAATTTTCGCATGCTCGTATCGAGCCCTAGCCTCCATACTAACAAAACGGTGTCTATCAAATGAGGATGAAGACCTAGAGGAGCCGGGGTTACCTTTTTGCTTTTTGGGAGCCATTGTGTTGGACAAGTTGGATCTTTGAGTTGGAGAATGGTGTTCTTGCTTCCCAAGGGAGATTGTGCCTTGTTGCCGGAGACTAGAGTGGATATTGAAAGCCTGCACCACAAAATTGAAAGAACAAAATGAGAGTAGTGAGGGATTTTGTGAGATGGGAATTTGGGGATTAGGGATTTTGAGAGGGGAAGATTCGTGCAGAATGAAGAAAGGGGAAGGGGATCTGCGCTTTAAAAGTCTTCGCGCTCGAGCGGTAAAATATTACCGCTCGAGCGCCGAGTCCTCGGGAAAAATTTATTAGCGGCAAATGCTCGCGCTCGAGCGGTAATAAATTACCGCCCGAGCGCCGAGTTCTCGAGAAAAATTCACATTTCACCTCTTTTTTTTTATTGTTTAAATTTTTTTTAAAATTTTTTTTTTTAAAGAAATTAACACAACTGGAAAATAAAAAAAAACTGACACGAAAGAAAAAGAAAATTAAATTAAATGCAAGAGAAGGGAAAAGAAGTAAGTTCTCAATTTATCGTCGAGAGCTAGAATGTCGGTCTGTCTCAGTTCGGCGTGTCTTGGAACCGGGTGATTCCAAGTTGCGGCTCAATTGTGCCACCCATGTAGTGCTTCAGTCGCTGGGCATTGACCGTAAATGCCCCATCCTTCCCATCTTTCAATTCTACAGCTCCCGATGGATAAAATTTCGAGATCACGAATGGACCGGACCATCGCGACTTCAATTTACCGGGAAACAAGAGCAACCGGGAGTTGTAGAGCAGAACACTTTCACCCTCCTTAAATTCTCTCTCGATGATTCTTTTGTCATGAGCCTTTTTGGTTTTCTCCTTGTAAGACAGTGCAAGATCGTAAGCCAAATTGCGGAACTCCTCCAACTGGTCCAATTGAAGCAAAAGTTGTTCACCTGCATCAGTAAAATTAAAGTTCAGCGCTTTTGTTGCCCAATATGCCCGATGCTCCAACTCGACAGGTAAATGACATGCTTTACCAAATAACAACCTATACGGTGTAGTGCCTATAGGTGTTTTAAAAGCAGTCCTATATGCCCATAGAGCATCATCTAACCTCACCAACCAGTCTTTCCTACTGACGCCTACCACTTTCTCCAGAATTCTCTTTATCTCTCGGTTCGACACTTCCACTTGACCACTCGTCTGGGGGTGATAAGGGGTAGAGATCTTATGTGTGACACCATATTTGCTTAAAAGTTTTTCAAAGAGTTTGTTGCAAAAATGAGTGCCACCATCACTAATGATTGCTCGTGGTGTTCCAAAGCGGTTAAAAATGTTTTTCTTCAAAAATTTTAGAACCACTTGAGCATCATTAGTGGCGTATGCTTCCGCCTCTACCCACTTAGACACATAATCCACCGCCACCAAAATGTATTTTTTCGTGAAAGAACTGAGAAACGGTCCCATGAAATCTATTCCCCACACATCAACAACCTCACACTCAATGATATTATTTAAAGGCATTTCGTGACGGTTAGAGATGTTACCTGTCCGTTGGCATTATCACATGCTAGCATATAAGAACGAGCATCTTTAAAGAGGGTTGGCCAATAAAAGCCACATTCGAGTACCTTAGATGCCGTCCTCGTTGGTCCAAAGTGACCACCTACCTCACGGTCATGGCAATGAGTAAGAATCGATCCCATCTCTACCTCCGCCACACATCTCCGAATCATAGAATCTGCACAAATCTTAAACAAGAAAGGTTCCTCCCAAAAATAATATTTCACGTCCGAAAAGAATTTCTTTCTTTGGTGAAATGTTAGATTTGGGGGAGGTGAGCCTGTAACAAGAAAATTCTCAAGATTTGCATACCATGGACAATTTTTTACCTCAAACAACTGCTCATCCGGAAACCAATCATTAATCGCATCAGTCACACAATCATTACTGATAAATTCTAATCTAGACAAATGATCTGCAACCACATTCTCAACACCCTTCTTATCTTTTATTTCCACATCAAATTCTTGCAATAATAAAATCCACCGAAGTAAGCGTGGCTTTGCATCTTTATTTGCAAGTAAATATTTAAGGGCAGAGTGATCAGTAAACACAATTACTTTCGACAAAACAAGATAAGCATGAAACTTGTCAAGTGCAAACACTACTGCAAGTAACTCTTTTTCGGTGGTGGCATAATTCAATTGTGCTTCATCTAGAGTCCTACTTGCATAGTATATGGTGTGAAATACCTTGTTTTGTCTTTGTCCGAGGACAGCACCTACCGCAGTATCGCTAGCATCGCACATGATCTCGAAGGGTAGATCCCAATCCGGTGCCACCAAGACAGGAGCCGTCACTAAGCGCTCTTTCAACTTCTCGTATGTCTGCAAACAATCAGAATTGAAATCAAAAGGCACATCTTTCATGAGTAAAGAAGATAAAGGTTTTGCAATTTTAGAAAAATCTTTGATGAAACGTTGGTAAAAACCGGCATGGCCTAGAAAACTTCTAACTCCCTTTATGGACGCCGGAGGTGGTAAGTTCTTGATAACTTCAACTTTCGCCTTATCCACCTCTATTCCGTGCCCCGAAACCTTGTGCCCTAGGACAATTCCCTCTTGTACCATAAAGTGGCATTTTTCCCAATTAAGCACCAAGTTTGTCTCCTCACATCTCCTCAACACTACCTGCAAGTTCTGCAAACAATCATTAAAAGACGAGCCAAAAATCGAGAAGTCATCCATAAATATCTCAAGAAAAGTTTCAATCATATCATGGAATATAGCAGTCATGCATCGTTGAAAAGTGGCAGGGGCATTACACAAACCAAATGGCATCCGTCTAAAAGCAAAAGTGCCATAAGGACAAGTGAAAGTGGTTTTCTCTTGGTCCTCGGGCGCAATCATGATTTGGTTATACCCAGAATACCCATCTAAAAAACAATAGAACTCATGACCCGCTAACCTCTCAAGCATTTGATCAATAAAGGGAAGGGGAAAGTGGTCTTTACGGTAGCATCATTCAATTTCCTATAATCAATGCACACACGCCATCCCGTAACAGTCCTAGTGGGTATTAATTCATTATTTTCATTTGTGATAACAGTAATCCCACCTTTCTTTGGCACACACTGAACAGGACTTACCCATGCACTATCAGATATAGGATAGATAATACCTGCGTCGAGAAGCTTAATTGTTTCAGCCTTTACTACCTCTTGCATCTTTGGATTTAATCGTCTTTGAGGTTGCACAAGAGGTGAGTACTTCTCTTCCATCAAGATCTTGTGCATGCAGACGGATGGATTTATTCCTTTGATATCTGCCACCTTCCACGCAAATGCATCCTTATGCGCTTTCAAAACTTCCAACAGCTTGTCCTCCATCACATCTATCAAAGCAGCAGAAATAATGACAGGTAAAGTGTTATTCTCACCTAAGTATACGTACTTGAGGTGTGGAGGCAACGGCTTTAGCTCAAGCGTTGGTGGATCCTCGATGCTTGACCTTTGAGGGGTCAAATCTCTTCGTTCCCCTAGATCCTCCAATCGCATCCTCATTGGCCTTCTCCATGGTTGGTTGGCATTAAAGTGTGCTACAATTTCAGCTCTTTCTTCGTCTAACTCCTCTTCTCCCAATTCAGTATTGATAGTGGCCTCCAAAGGGTCCCTAAGAGCATCCTGCACATAGTTGGATACAAGAGAGTCAAAAGCATCAATTCTAAAACAACTATCAAAATGCAGTGTGTGCTTAAGTGCATTAAAAACATCAAATGTAATCTCTTCTTCGCCCACTCTCAATCTCAACTTTCCCTCTTGCACATCAATAAGTGCCTTGCCAGTCGCAAGGAATGGTCTCCCCAAAATGAGAGGCATCTCGGTATCCTCCTCCATGTCGAGCACCACGAAATCGGCCGGAAAAATGAATTTGTCCACCTTCACTAGCACATCCTCAACCACTCCGCGGGGGTACTTGACAGTTCTGTCCGCCAGTTGCAAGGACATCCTCGTCGGCTTAGGCTCTCCCAACCCAAGTTTCCTAAACACAGAAAATGGCATCAGATTAATACTTGCACCAAGATCACATAATGCTTTATGAAAAACAACATCACCAATCATGCAAGGAATAGAGAAACTCCCTGGGTCTTTTAGCTTAGGTGGGATTTTGTTTTGCACCAAAGCGGAGCAATTTTCAGTTAAGTTGACTGTCATATGATCCTCCAACTTCCTCTTATTTGCTAAGATATCCTTCAAAAATTTAGCATAACTAGGCATTTGCATTAGAGCATCGGCAAAGGGAATATTGATATGCAACTTTTTAAACACCTCGAGAAACTTACCAAATTGTGCATCTAGTTTTGCTTTTTTCAATGCAGCAGGAAAAGGAGGAGGTATAACAATTTTTGGTTGTGTAGTGGGTGCTAGTGTAGGGTTAGAAGACTTACCTTTAGATGTCGCCTCTTGTTCATCCGGCACTTGGCTTTTCTCTTTTTCTCTAGGCTCCAAAACTTTCCCGCTCTTCAACTCAATGGCCTTCACTTGCTCTTTTGGATTAGTCTCGGTATTACTTGGCAAGGTGCCCGGCTCTCTACTTGCTATCATCTTGGCCAACTGTCCAATTTGATTCTCGAGCCCCTTTATCGATGCATCTTGGTTTTGGAGTCGAGTTTTAGTGGAAGAAATAAACTTAGACATCATTTGCTCCAAGTTGGACTTTTCTTCTCTAGGAGGATCGGATCTGTACATCGGTTGTTTGCCATATTGTTGTCCTCCTTGCGGTCTATTCTGACTGTTTTGACCGCCCCACGAGAAGTTGGGATGTTGCCTCCACCCAGGATTGTATGTGTTCGAATAAGGGTCATTCCTTGGGCGGTTTTGGACTCCCACTTGATTCACCGGTGCCTCATTTTTCACATAGAAGGGATTTCCATCTTGACAGTCTTTCACATAGTGCTCTCCTCCACAATTTTCATAGAATATCTCTTGAAGACGCATAGCCGTGCCACCCACATTCAAGCCGTCTATTTTCCTGTTTAAAGCGTCAAGTTGTGCAGTAATAACAGAAAAATCAGTTTCCTGGTGAACTACGGCACTTCTCCGCTGGTTGTTCCTGTCAGATTGAGGATGATAGCTGCTAGCAGCCATCTCCTCCAACAACTCATATCCTTCTTCCGTAGTCTTCCTCAAAAGGTTCCCACACGCAGCAGCATCTATCATAGTACGAGTAGGAGTAAGTAAGCCATAATAGAAGGTTTGAACGATTAACCCAAGTGGCAACTCGTGATGTGGGCATCTTCGTAATAGATCTTTGAAACGCTCCCACGCCTCATATAGTGACTCTTGATCGAACTGAGCAAATGTTGTGATGTCTGCCCGCAGCTTCATGGTCTTCGATGGAGGAAAGTATTTGATGAGAAACGCCTTCGCCATGTCCTCCCATGTAGCGATCGAACCTACAGGTAAACAATTCAACCAAGCTTTAGCTTTATCACGCAAAGAGAAAGGAAATAAACGCAGTCTAATAGCATCATCAGAAACTCCATTAAATTTAAAAGTATCGCAAATCTCAAGAAAATCCGCGATGTGTGTGTTTGGATCGTCCACAGCAGTTCCTCCAAATTGGACGGTGTTCTGAATCATCTGGATAATGGCTGGTTTGATTTCGAATTGGTTTGCCCGCACAATCGGCCTCACAATGCTGGGGCGTGCACCATCCAAAGAAGGCTGGGCATACTCTAACATGGGTATGCGGCGTGGCATCTCAATTCGTCTCTCGTTTTGGCGCTCCGCCTCCTGCTCTTGTTCGTGCCTCTCCATCAGTTCCTTAAGTCTTTGCTGTTGTCTTCGCCTGCGGAAAGTCCTTTCAATTTCAGGGTCACACTCAAGCTCCAAGTCAAGTGACTTTGGCATGCACCGAAAGAGATATCTGAATTAAAATATGGAGTGTTAGTTCAATAGAAATAAAATACAATAAAGAAAATAACTAAAAATATAATTGTAGATTAACAGTCCCCGGCAACGGCGCCAAAAACTTGATCGAGCAAAACTTGCACTGTGAATTCCCCAATAAAATATGATTTTGTATGCTCAAAAAGTAATCGCAAGTGCACGATGTCAAGTAATAATATAGTGTATGTGAATACGAGTATCGTTCCGCTGAAGACTGTATTTAACAATTATTATTTTAGTTATTAAAACTTTAGCGACGAAAGGTGATTGGTTGTGTTATGACTAATAAAATGCAAGAAAATTAAATAAACAAGTTCAAAGATTAAATGATAAAATATGATTGCTAAATCGATTGATTAAATTTCAAATGATAAAAGAATTTGTTGGGAATTCTGGTTCACCTACCCCTTATTAATTAATTAATTCGTTCGATTGTGTTCTACGCTTCCGACAGGATTTCCTATTCAATTGAACACACTCTCTCGAGATATGCCAAACTAATTCACTCAATGAAGTAATTAAATGTCTTTAATTATTTATCAAGAATGAATCGCATTTCGATTGATGAAATCCCCTAATTTTCGACCCTAAGGACTATGACTATCGGCACGTATCCAATTTCATATATCTATGCAAATTGTAGATCCGCGAATTATACTACTAGTTCTTATCACAAGTTATTCTCTCGAACTCACTCGCGATATAAAAACGTTGTTAAAGTTAGCTACGCTCTAACAACACAATAAAACAATAGTATAACCAAGAATAAATCCCAAATCGAAATATGAATTAACTAGATCAAAGTTTTGGGGTAGGATCCCCCTTTAATCCCAACAAATATGAAAAGTTAGCTACTAGAATTCATAATTAAAATCAGCAAAACAATGTTTAAATAAGAGAAAATAAACTTGAGATACTAGATGTAGCGAAATCTGCGAAGAACGATGCCCGGAAACCGTCGAGTCTTCAATCCAAGTGCCAAAGCTCTCCAAAACTCCTTGTCCTCCTCCAATAATGTCTGAATCTCCACCAAAAACGTCTAACCCCCTTTCCATTCCAACCATTCTCCCCACTAAGGTAAGAAATCGAGCATGAAATCTTGCCAAAAATAGATGGCGCTCGGGCGGTAGAAAATTACCGCTCGAGCGCCACACCTTCTGTGAATCTCCTTGGGAAGTGCAGCATTCGCGCTCGGGCGGTAGAAAACTACCGCTCGAGCGCCGACCTTTCTGTCGAAGTTCTTGGGGTGAGTGGCTCTCGCGCTCGGGCGGTAGAAAACTACCGCTCGAGCGCCAACCTTTCTGTTGCCTTGGTCACCTTTCGCGCCCGGGCGGTAGAAAATTACCGCTCGGGCGCCACTCATTCTGTCTGTTGCCTTCTCATTTGTACACTTTGCTCCATCTTTGGTTTTCCGATCACTTTTACCTGCAAATTCGTCACAAACCAGTGAGATATGATAGAATGCAGATGTTTGCTCAAAAATAAACAACATGTAACTAAAATGCATGCATGCACAATGCAAACACAACTAAAACTAATGCAATAAAATACGTAAAAATGACACATATCAAGTCACTGAGTTATCCATTCAGGGGGAGTTCAGCCAAATACCATTTGTGGGTTGTTTTGTCCAGAAAGGCAAAAATGGGGAGATTGAAAGGAATTTTATTCCTTGATATACTTTCCATGTTTATCTTTAATATTTTGCCTTTCTAGACATGTGAATAATATTGAATATTTGATATGATATTATAATATTTTTATGATGTGATATCACAATATCTTTAAGATATTATCCTTATGTTTAAAGAGTTTTTTCCTAATGAAATTGCTTTTTGTCTAGGTTAAAAAGGACTACAAGAAGCAAAAAGTGTGCGACGACAAGAAGAGAGACGAAGGAGTTCGAGGAGTTTGGAGATCGACGCTATCTCGTACTATTGTTTAAGTGTTGCCGAGAAGTGCTTACATCCGATGACAACAACACCTAATCATTGTGTTGATTAGTGTGTTGAATCTTTGAAGACTTTTTACTTCTCGATTGATGCATCCCTTGTATAATGGTTATACGGTTTGTTAGAGGTTTATGATGCAATTTGTTACTCGCCTTAATAAGGGAGTTGTTTTTATTCTTTCACTAGTATTGGTTTTTGTAAACTTACAAGTTTTCTAGTGAATTATTTTGCCCTGAGGCACCGCACAAGTATTTTATACTTGTGCATAATTCATATCTCGGTTGTCACTTTATTATAATTCACATTGTGTGTTAATTTGTCAAAACGTAACTTCCGCTGCATGTTGTCGTGGGTGTTACAACACCTACGCACAACACCTATATTCTGAAACACACAACACTCACTCTCAACTCACACATACACTGTGGAAACAGAACTTTCATGTGTATTGAATATTTGAATATTGAATATTTGAATATTGAAAATAAGAGTTGTAAATATTGAAAATTAGTGTGTGATGATGTAGGTAATGATGAAATTGTTTTTGGATTATTTTCCAGAGAAATCCTATAAATAGGTCGTCATTTGTAAAGATTTGATACAATTGAGTAGAGAGAAAAATAAAGTGTGTAGTTTGGTAAATTTTGAGAGTTTGAGATTTTTACTTTTTACCATAAATTTTTACTTTTTCACAATATCCTTCATGTTTTTAACATTTTTCAATTAAATTCGATATTTAATTTTCGTTCTCCCATGCCTCGTCTGTCTATCTCCCCCATTCACTGGATCTAAGGCTACCGAATGCGGTTCAATTTCCCGACCACCCTCTTCGGCGACGACTACTTTTCTGTCTGGTTTCACTCCTCTCACACCTAGTGTTTGGGCTAAAGTATTTAATTATGAAAGCTTAATTTAATTATGAAGCCCAATTAAATTATACAAACTCATAAAATGTGGGATACAGATTTCTATCGATTCAAATTAAGATAAGTCAAAAGATCGTGAAAAGAGGAAAAGATCGTAGAGCGTATAGAAAGAGATCATGGGATAGTGGAGAAGGATCACACATTTGCTAGGAAGAAAAGGGGCATCGGCTACAGAAAAAAAGACACACAGACAATTCTACACACAAAAAATCTGCAAAAAGCTCTCTGCTAATTTTCAATTTTCAAGCATTAATTTTCAAGCATTCCAGTAGCTGTTCTAGCAATCTAGATCTTGTCGTTTTAGATTTCAGCGATAATTTAGTATATTTTTCATATTTTGATGAATTCCTACCGTTTTTATAAATTCAAAATTGTGTTAGGAATTTATTTCCATCAATTTCCAATAGTTTTTTTTGCATTGCATTTGTTTTAAGAGATTAGAACCGACGATCGAATTTAGAATTCACGTCGATTGAATATTTAGAAGTTAGATTTTATTATTTTTAACACAGGTTGGTGCAACTTCGCAAATATTACTATTGTGCGCAAATATTACTATTGTGCTAACACCTAGCCTTGGTTTATCAGAACCGGAACCCTAACTCAGAACTGAAGCCTGCTAAATTCGCGATTTATAACAGGCAAATTTCGAAGCTCAATTTTCTCCCCTTCCTTGATTATTTCCGCCTCCATTTTCTCCTCAGCACCATCCTTCATTGGTAAGTTTCAATTTCTACGCTTTATTGTAGCTCGTGCGCACACATTCAGTGTGTGTTTTCCATGCTATTCTGTTTCGATCACTGTGCGGAAATTGTGAAATGCTTAGTGTTTGATGCGTACTCTGTTCCACTTATTCTGTTTATCCTCTCTCTCATCTATCCGTTATTCATCTTGCCGCTTAGTTTTCTTACATCACATTGCGATGGTGTGTGTCACACTTCCATCAATTTTTGTTTTGTCACTCCATGCATTTTTTTTTTTTTGAATTAATTTATGTTGAGATGGAACGAGTTTTGTTTATTGAACTTTTTCTTGTGATATAATAGTTCTAAGGATCCCCAAGCACAGTTCTATTGAAGAAGTGACTCAAGACTATGAAAGAATAACGTCCAAATGGTAGTTTTTATTTTTACTATTATCTCATGTCAAATGTCTAATTGTGAAATGCTTAGTGTTTGATGCGTACTCTGTTCCACTTATTCTGTTTAGCCTCTCTCTCATCTATCCGTTATTCATCTTGCCGCTTAGTTTTCTTACATCACATTGCGATGGTATGAAGGGTTGTTCAACGCATCATGATATGATCCCTTAGCTGTATGAATAGACATCTTCATACCGGAACCAATGAAACATTATGTTTTTCATCACATATGACATTCTCAAGCTCAATCGACCTTTATCTTTATTTTAGACTACTGATTCGACTAGAAACCTGCTTTTAATATATGGTGCACTTCCTAATAAGTTTCATAATCTTACGTTGAGAGACAGATATCATGATAACTATTATGTATTCAAGGGCCTCATCTATGCAGCTTACATGAGTATACATACAAAATTAAATGTCATAATAGATAAAATCTTAAAATATTATTAAAATAAATAGATTTTTATATTAGAATCAACAAAACTCAAAATCAAAAGTTGGTTCGTTGAGCACCACATACCCTGACAGATACAAGCAACCCGTCGATACATTACATTATGCAGCCAGTGATTTTGAGACTTTTGATGAAGAGTTGAATCTTGCGGTCTAGGACTGAATCTTACATCTTGGGATTTTTGATTCGACACGGAATTTTGTGTTTTTTCTTGTAACTCAACAAGTTGAAGCTTGTTTTGTAAATGAGAATTTTGAGCCACAGGAAAAATATGAGCTGCATGAGTCACAAGGTCAGCACTTCGAGCCAACGGATATTGTAAGGGTTAATTATAGTCTGTTGATGGGTTTCTCTCGGTATTTTCACGGCCAATGTACTAAATTAATGATTTCAATAAATTAATAATATAATATTTTTTTGAAAAACTTTTGTATAAAACTATGATAATTGAATTAGTAATTCTTTAAATTACAAACATAACTTGGAATATTTAGTAAAAATATGATTATATTGTTATTTGTTTTTCATTAAATTTAATTATATTGTTGTTTATTTATATAATGAATTTTTTTGATTATTTAATACAACAATGAATATAACATACTTATTTTTATAAATATATATGTAAAATTGATTTTTTTTTATATATGAATTAAGAGAATATGACAAGGAATTGGTGAAAAACAATGACTTTTATGTAATTAAATTTATATTCATAAAATAAAAAAATGTCACACCTCGAAAACGAGACGTGCTATCGACGTTGTTTAAAAATTTAAAATCGTGAAACAACAAGCCAAGAAATATATAAAATAGCCAAAAATCAGTCTATTACATAAATCAGAATTTTTTTACAGTGTAAAACACAAATGATGAAGCAATAACGTAAAGGAAAATAAATCTTAAACCGATGCTTGAAACTCCATGTTTCAAACTTGATTACCAACCCCAAAACTTGGTGTTCGTCATCTTCCAATTGATTTCCGCCCTTATCTGGGGAGAGAAGTAGGCCGATTGTATACAACAATATCGAAATATATATATATAATTTGAGTTCAAATCGCAACATTAATCAACATATGAGAGAAATAGAATTCGAAAAAACAACATTAAAACATATCATAATTGAAGCATAAACTTATACAAAGCACTGATATTAATCATTTTATCTATGATATACTGATCAGTCCCTAATTGTTACTCATGTAATGGGACGATACCATATATCGGTTATTATAATCCATCGTATCAGAGCTTTATTTTATCTTATCATATTTCGGAAATTTCTTACTACTTTTAATTCGAATCTCAACATTGCATTTTCAAGATTTCATAACATTGCAAAGGAATCATGAGGAATGAAACATATCTGAATTAAAGAACATGAATCGAGTAGCGTATGATCGAATTTTCAAAACACAAGAACATAATCATTTTAAAGCATGTATATTAGCCTACTTACAATTATTGAAACAACAAAAAAATGTGAAATGCTTGTGGTAATGCTCAAACACATGGATGCTTCTTGCTGCCGAAACGTGGCTCGAATAGGTGCTGCTTATGCTCGAAAAAAAGGGCTACTTGGCTCGAGTCTTGGACAAATTTTTGATCAACTTTGGGAAATTGTTTGCTTGAAATTGGGAAAACAAGGCTAAAAAATTATGTTGATCTTCTTGCACGAAAATTTTATTGTTTGAGTGATATGTTGGTGTGATTTTTCCTCTTAATTCTTTGGGTATTTATAGGGGACTTGGACTAGCTGAATGTTAATGATTTTAAGACATTACACCCCATTTTAATGCTATTATTAGCCAAAAATGAGCTGTTACAAGTTTGATTTGAAAAGTTGTAATTGGTCAAATGAGAATTTAACTTGGCCTTTCAAATTTCAAAACAAATCTGATGCCAAGATATTTAAATTTCAAAAATTGCAAAGAAGTAAAAAGCTTGTACAAGGTTTTATATATATAGATATACATAGAATCTTGAGTCTTCACAAAAAATACTCTTTCAAATAATAAATTATTAAATTCTATATAATTTAATAAAATGTCATCTTCAATGGGCCCTTATGTAACGTACCGTATTTTTTTACCATTCAAAATTTGCGGAAAAATTAAAAATTTTCTTAAACATAAAATTCATTCAGTCGTTACTTATCATTCAACATAATAATATTTAAAATCAACATCCCATACTCAAATTTTCCAACAAAGTACTTATTCCAAATTATCTCACAACCAACATAAAAACATAATATTTTAAAGTTTTCATAAAACATAAACATAGTGGTCCTCGGGTTTAGCCTTCCGCTCAGTCCAAGCCTGCCCCTTGGTCGCCACCTCATGTCTCCTCATCAACATACTCACCTGCATCGATCAAGTCTAGTGAGTCTAAAGACTCAACACGTATAAACTGGGAATAACGAGTACTTACATAATAAAATCGCATACAACTTCAAAATAGATCGTACATACTTCAAACTTGAACTTTGCATAATAAACTTAAACTTTCATAAACTTGCTCTTTGCATAAACTTTGAACATATTTGCATACATAATATGACGTGACATCACATAAACTTTTCTTTAACATGCTTTCATACTTCAACATACTTAACTTCATCATTTTGTGTAGAGGATGTTTCAAAGCAAGTGACCCTGATAGGTGGTGTTTTTACGTGTTTATTGCATTAGTTTTAGTTGTGTTTGCATTGTGCATGCATGCATTTCATCTGCATTTTGTTCATTTTAGAGTAATCATTGGCATTTTATCATGTCTCACTCGTGTGTGGTGAATCTGTAGGAAAAATGGTCGGAAAGCGGAGCAAAATGTGGAATCCAAGAAGTTGGACAGAATACTTGGCGCCCGAGCGGTAGAAAAGTACCGCCCAGGCGCCACAGAAGACCAGCCGAGGAAACAAGACAGAACGTTGGCGCTCGGGCGGTGATTTTCTACCGCCCGAGCGCGAGAAGGTGTCTTCGGAAGCCATCGTTACAGAAAGTTGGCGCCCGAGCGGTACTTTTATACCGCCCGGGCGCGAGAAGAAAAAGGGCCAAGACAGAGAGTGTGGCGCTCGAGCGGTACTTTTCTACCGCCCGAGCGCCGCCTATTTTTGGAAAATTTTGGACGCGATTTCTTACCTTATTTTGGATGGGGGTTGCGATGGTATGTCTTGGGGACGAATTGGGAGATGATTCAGACATTATTGAGGAGCCACAAAGGTTTTTGGGGAGAGCTTTTGCACTTGGATTGAAGATTCGACGGTTTCCGGGCATCGTTCTTCGCAGATTTTGTCACGCCTAGTATTTCTAGTTTATTTTCCTTTGTTTAAACATTGTGTTGCTTATTTTAATTATGAATTCTAGTAGCTAACTTTCATATTTGTCGGGATTAAAGGGGATCCTACCCCAAACTTTTAGTTGATTAATTTATATTTTGAGTTGTGCTTTATTCTTGATTGTACTACGATTTTTATTGTGTCGTTTGAGCGTAGCTAACTTTTACGACAATTTTATATCACGAGTGAGTTCGAGAGAATAACTAGTGATAGGATCGAGTAGTATAATCTGTGGATCTACAATTTGCATAGACATATGAAATTGGATACGTGCCGATAGTCATAGTCCTTAGGGTCGAAAACTAGGGGATTTCATCAATCGAAATGCGGTTCATTCTTGATAAATAATTAAAGACATTTAATTATTTTATTGCGTGAATTAGTTTGGCATAGCTCGAGAGAGTGTGTTCAATTGAATAGGAAATCCTGTCGGAAGCGTAGAACACAATCGAACGAATTAATTAATTAATAAGGGGTAGGTGAACCAGAATTCCCAACAAATTCTTTTATCATTTGAAATTTAATCCATTGATTTGGCATTCATATTTCATCATTTAATCTTTGAGCTTGTTTATTTAAATTTTCTTGAATTTTATTAGTCATAAAACAAACAATCAAATTTCGTCGCTAAAGTTTTAATAACTAAAATAATAATTGTTCAACACAGTCTTCAGTGGAACGATACTCGTACTCACGTACACTATATTATAACTTGACATCGTGCACTTGCGATTTATTTTGAGCATACAAAATCATATTTTTATTGGGGATTTTATAGTGCAAGTTTTGCTCGATCAGACCCATAACATAATAAATATCTGATCAGACAAACCACAGTACTGGGCTGACAGGGACGTATCCACTGCCACATACATAAGATCCCCGTTCATAATTTAACGGGCTGGTTGGTCCCCGTTCATAATTTAACGCCTTCCAACCACGATCTAACACGTTCATCATTTAACGGGGTGGAGAGGTCCTCGGCCACGTTCACCGACTTCCAAACTCATTCACTTTTTTTTGGTCACAAGACATTTAGCATACCTCAAAAACTTCAAATATTTTCTTTGCACGTCATACATAGTTACTTGGCACTGAGGGATTCGTTGGATGTCAATCGTGTCGTTGCTGCAACATACTAACATGAATTCATAAGCTTAACGTGTACAACTTAAACGTAAAAGTCATGCTTAATCTCAAGCTAAATAAATTTTTAGAACATTCTATAATTTCTCACCACTTGACCTTGTAAAACATCAATGTTAAATCATAGCATAAAACCTCAAACCAAACCTTAAGTGATAAAATATTTATCCCAAAAACAGAAGCTACACGGACCCCGTACCCAGGTCAGGCCCCGGGTCCGTGTAGGTACTGCCTCATATGTGTCATGTAAAAGAAGGGGTACGGACCCCGTCCCTAGGTCCGTGTAGGGGTCCGTGTCTGTGCGTTTAAATATGTGTCGAAGAAATGAGAAGGCACGAACCCCGTGCTAACCTCCGTCTCCGGGTCCGTGTCCGTCTGCCCAACGAATTATTTGATGAAAATTTTATAACATGTCTATTCTCCCAATTAACACATAATGCATCAAGATTCAACACTATGAGACCATTCTAGGACACCATAACAATGAACTAAACTTTTATAATCACCCTACAATTTATACGACCCAAAAATACTGTCATTTATATTAAAGTTTATTTCTTACGACTTCTTAATAATTTAAGCTCTTAACGACATGAATCAAAACCTCAAAAATACTATAAACATCATTACTAACTTTCTTATATGCAGCAACTATCAACCCTCGATCCCCAACAAAGCCCGCAACATAAAAACTTCAAGAACACATTAAAATTCATAACTTTCTTGAAACACGATTTGAGCAGTCATACGAAAAACATCATAACTCACTCGTTTTTAATCTAAATAACTAGAATTTTATATCAAATCAAACGTATCGAAAAGATCTACGTTTTTGTAGTTGAAAGTTTTCTCAAAATATATACCGAAAAATTGCAGTTTTCGAAAGAACATCAAAACATGAGTTTTCGGATTTAATTTGAGCAGTCATACTAAAAACACCATAACTCACTCGTTTTTAATCCAAATAACTCGAATTCTATATCAAATCGAACGTATCGAAAAGATCTACGTTTTCGTGGCTGAAAGTTTTCTCAAAATATGTACCGAAAAATTGCAGTTTTCGAAAGAACATCAAAACAGAAATTTTTGGATCTAAAATTTGTTCAAAACATATTCAATACATTTCTTGCTCAAACTTCTACATCATATATACATTTTTATGCTTAAAAACAACTCAACACATAATATGACATGATCGATGCAGCAAGAACAGATTATACATGCCTTTTGATATTTAAAATACCGTAACGACGATACCGAAGCGGAACGAGTGCGAGGATTGATCTGGGCGATTGTAGCTCGATTTTTTTCTTGAAATAAAAATGAACTAAAATTGCTAGAATATTTCAGAGAGAGTAAACGTTTGATGATGGGAAAGATGGGATAGAACTTAAATAATTATTCAAACCCTTTTTCAAAGAACATTTTCAAAAGAAGACAATTTAAAAATGAGTTTTGTGTGTGTGTATATATGACATGCGTGTATATGTATGTGTAAATGTGTGAGTGTGTGTGTGAGTCAAAGTGTGTGTTTTATATATATATATATATATATATATATATATATATATATATATATATATATATATAATTTAATTAGACTCTTAAATTTCTAAAATTAATTAAATTATTTAAAATACTTCATCCTTATCTTAAATAATATACTGCATAAAAATTTACTAAAAATCGTCCCGGTCTCCTTCCCTCGATCTCGCCTCGAATAATCGCCTGAAACATAAAACTCAAGAAAACATTTTAACGTACATTAAATAAACATAAATAATTAAAATAATAAATTTCATAAATTAAATAAATGCATGGATTTTACGTATACTGATTTTTGGGCTTTACAATATCTTCCCTACTTATAAAAATTTCGTCCTCGAAATTAAGTCTTACCGAACAACTCTAGGTAACGAAGTCTCATATCTGCTTCAGCTTCCCAAGTGGCCTCCTCCACTGATTGATTCAGCCATTGGACTTTGACTAATTTAATCGTCTTATTTCGAAGCCTACGCTCTTGCCTGTCTAAAATTTTAATCGGTCTTTCTTCATAAGACAGGTCTGGAGTCAACTGCAACGGCTCATGGCTCAGAACATACGAAGGATTTGCTAGATACTTCCTCAACATCGAAACGTGAAATACATTGTGCACTCCGGCCAAATTCGGCGGTAGGGCTACACGATAAGCTAGTGTTCCAACTCTGTCAAGAATCTCGAACGGTCCAATAAATCTCGGACTCAGCTTACCTCTCTTCCCAAATCTCATAACACCCTTCATAGGTAATATCTTAACAAATACATGATTACCTACAGCAGATTCAAGATCTCTCCTTCTCTTATCAGCATAACTCTTCTGACGACTCTGGGCGGTCTTCATTCTGTCACGAATCTTAACCACCACATCTGCAGTCTGCTGAACTATTTCTGGACCAAGTTCTGCGCTCTCACCAACTTCATCCCAATGAACTGGCGATCTGCACTTTCGTCCATACAAAGCTTCATAAGGAGCCATACCTATTGATGATTGAAAACTGTTATTGTAGGTAAACTCCACAAGTGGTAGTTTAGACTCCCAAGTCCCCTGAAAATCAATCATACAAGCTCTCAACAAATCCTCTAATATCTGAATCACTCACTCAGACTGGCCATCTGTCTGAGGGTGAAATGCAGTACTGAATAACAATTTCGTCCCCATGGCTGCATGTAAACTTTTTCAGAAGGACGATGTAAACCTCGGATCCCTGTCTGACACAATAGAAACTGGAATCCCATGCAAACGAACTATCTCCCTGATATAAAGCTCTGCATACTGCGTCATGGAGAAAGTCGTCTTTACTGGTAAGAAATGTGCCGACTTAGTTAGTCGATCCACTATAACCCAAATGGCATTAAATCCTTTGACTGACCTCGGCAAACCCACAACAAAATCCATGGTGATATTCTCTAGGGGTGTCAATCGGGTGGGTTGGGTCGGGTTTCGGGTCAACCCGCGAAATTTTTTTTACTTTTTTTTTTCAACCCGAACCCGAACCCGAAGCAACCCGAAAACCCCCAACCCGAACACGAACCCGTATAACCCAATTCAACCCGTCTAACCCGAATTTTATTAATTTTTTTATATATATTTTTTAAAAAAATTAATGAAAAAAATTCAAAAAAATAAAAATAATAAAAATATTTTAATTTAAACACATAATAACAAAATTTTCGATTTAAATTTGAAAGTTTAATCGTAGAAAATTAAAAGCATATTTACTAAATCAAATAAAAAATTGTTAAAAAAATAAAAATATGTAAAATAAATATCAAATGATGAAAATTTAGCACATAAATATACAATAAATTTTGTTCAAACATACAATATATAAAAATATAGGTAATATTTTCAAAAAAAAGTTTGTGGGTCAACCCGCGACCCAACCCGAAACCCGCCTAACATGACACTAACCCGAATCCACTGAACCCGAAAAACCCCAACCCGAACCTGATTTTTTTCGTATTGGGTCGTGTCGGGTTGACGGGTCGTTTCGCATTTTGACACCCCTAATATTCTCCCATTTCCACTCTGGAATGGGAAGTGACTTAAGCATCCCTGCTGGTCTCTGATGCTCTGCTTTCACTAGTTGACAAGTGAGACATTCTGATACATATCTGCGGATGTCTCATTTCATCCCTGGCCACCAATACAAAATTTGCAAGTCTTTGTACATCTTGGTACCTCCTGGATGAATAGAATACGGAGATGCGTGTGTCTCTGACAAAATATCATGTCTGATTGAATCACCATTAGGCACCCACATTCTATCTTTGTATCTCACAATACCATCTGACACTGTGTAGAGAACACTGCCCTTCGCTTTATCTTTCAATCTCCATTTCTGTAGTTGCTCATCTGAAGACTGTCCTGCTCGAATACGGTCTAACAAAGAAGATTTGACTGTCAGATTAGACAGCTTAGGAGCTTTGCCCTTGCGATAAACTTCCAAGTCAAACCTTTGAATCTCATACTGAAGAGATCTCTGAGCTGATAAATGAGCTATGACTGCAACTTTTCTACTCAATGCGTCTGCGACAACATTAGCTTTTCCCGGATGATAGCTAATTTCACAGTCGTAATCCTTAACCAGTTCTAACCAACGTCTCTGTCTCATATTTAATTCTTTCTGTGTGAAGAAATATTTGAGACTCTTGTGATCAGTGAAAATCTGACATTTCTCACCGTATAGATAGTGTCTCCAAATTTTCAATGCAAAAACAACGGCTGCTAACTCAAGATCATGTGTCGGGTAGTTTTTCTCATGTACCTTCAACTATCTGGAAGCATAAGCTATGACCCGACCCTGTTGCATCAATACTGCTCCTAAACCGAGCTTAGATGCATCAGTGTATAACACAAAATCTCCTTGATCTGATGGCATGGCTAACACTGGTGCTGAAATAAGAGCTTGCTTCAAAGTATCGAAGCTCTTCTGACATTCTTCACTCCACACAAACTTAGCATTCTTCTTGGTCAATGAAGTGAGTGGCACTGCTATGGATGAAAACCCTTGAATGAATTTACGGTAGTAACCAGCTAAACCCAGAAAACTGCGGATTTCAGATGCATTCTTTGGTTCAACCCATTCCTTGACAGTTGCTACCTTCGCTGGATCCACCTCAATACCACTACTAGATACTATATGACCCAAAAACGCTACCTTTTCCAACCAAAATTCGCACTTACTGAATTTCGCAAATAACTTGCGACTCTGAAGAATCTGTAAGACTATCCTCAAATGCTGGTTATGTTCTTCATAGCTCTTCGAGTATATGAGGATGTCGTCAATAAATACTATGACGAACTGATCAAGATACTGATGGAATACTCGATTCATGAGATCCATGAAAATAGCTGGAGCATTCGTTACTCCAAACGGCATCACTAAAAACTCGTAATGCCCATACCGTGTCCTGAAAGCAGTCTTGTGGACATCTGCATCTTTTACTTTCAGCTGATGATACCCTGATCGAAGATCTATCTTAGAAAATACAGTAGCTCCCTGCAATTGATCAAACAAATCTTCTATTCTAGGCAATGGATACTTATTCTTGATCGTTACTTTATTTAACTCACGGTAATCGATACAAAGCCTCATGCTCCCATCTTTCTTTTTCACAAATAATACCGGTGCTCCCCAAGGTGAGAAACTAGGGTGAATAAATTCCTTGTCTAGAAGCTCCTGTATCTGCTTCTTGAGCTCTAACATCTCAGCTGGAGCTAATCTGTATGGTGCCTTAGAGATTGGCACTGTGCCTGGCATGAGTTCGATGGCAAACTCCACCTCTCTATTCGGTGGAAGGCCTGCGACGTCATCTGGAAAGACGTCTGGAAAATCTCTTACTACTGGCACCTCTGATATAGATGGAGTGGGTACGTCAGGTGCTGAGACAATACTGGCCAAGAAAGCCTGGCACCCTTTGGAAATCAATCTCCTCGCCTGTATGCAAGAAATCATGCGAGGAAAACTCCTCCATCTAGCTGGCTCGAATAGAAACTACTCCATGCCCACTGGTCTGACCAACACTGACCTCTTCTGAAAATCAATAAGAACTTTGTTCTTTGTCAACCAGTCCATTCTCAAAATGATATCAAACTCTGCATTGGCAATATGATCAAATCTGCATATACCAGGTGACCATGCATTTCCAAATCAATGTCTCTAACCACACTGGTAGCTAATAGCTCTTCCCCTGATGGAACTATCACCGAAATTTTACGTCTAGGCCAATGGACTTGAGATCCAAATGATTAGCAAAGGTCTCCGATATAAAGGAGTGAGTGGCTCCTGAATCTATCAGTACAGTTGTGGCTAATCTCTTTATGAAAATATTTCCTGAGAGATGTTAACACCACACCAAACTTATATCCCAAAATTCTATCATTAACATTAAGCATAGTTGAAATCAATATATTTCCATTAACTTGAAAGTTTTACTAACACTCTAATAATCTCAAGTAAAATTTCCATATGCAAGGCAAATAATACCAAGCTTAAATAGAAATGATTACCGGTCAGTAGTGTATTGTCTGGGTTCGCTTCTTGTGCATGCATGGCAAATACCCTCCCTTGGGTCGGTTGCTTCCACTGAGGACACTGCTTCAGCATGTGGTCCGTAGATCCACATTTAAAACATTTACCTGACCCATACAGACACGGTCCTGGATGATGTCGGTTGCACTTGGGACATGCCGGAATATTGGCGGGCTTCTGTGGCGCCCCCTGCTGTTGAATAGGACCCTTGCCTCTAGGTGGTACTTGGTAAGGTTTCTTTCCAGGCTGCCCCTGAAAAGGTTTCTTGTGCTGAGGTCGCTGATACGGATGCTGCGACTGCGGTGGTGCCTGGTAGGGCCTCTTTCCCAACCTATCAGTCTCAATGTCTCGCTGGTCTTGCTCCGCCGCCAGAGCTCCAGAAACGGCAGCTGTATATGTAGTAGGGCAAGTTACCCTCACATCACGGCACAAGACTGGCCGCAAACCACCCATGAAATGCCTCAGTTTTGCTCGGGTATCATTAGCTATGAGTGGCACAAAGTAGCAACTCTGCTCAAACTTTCTCACAAGTTCAGCCACACTACTATCTCCCTGTCGTAGCGTCACGAATTCTGTAGTCAAACGAGCCTGTACCTCCTCAGTGAAGTACTTAGCGAAGAACATCTCTTTGAATCCATCCCAAGACAACATCGACAAATTAACTGCCACCGATGCACTGTCCCACAATCGTCTTGCATCCCCTGCTAGGAGAAAAATGGCACATCGGACTCGATCCACATCCTGCAATTCCATATACTCAAAGATCACCTCTATAGACTTAACCCACTCTTCCGCCACCATAGGATTCGTAGTCCCTGAGAACTTATGAGGATTCATCTTCTGAAATCTTTCATACACTGCTTCCGGTTGGGACCTTGGTCCTGTACCTCCTGCTGCTGGAGCCTGGTTCCCCGCAACCTGTGCGAAGAACTGTCATAGCTGCAAGCATCTGTGCCTGCATATCTGGAGGTAGAGGAGGAGGAGTGGCTCTTTCCCCATCACGAGACTCTCGGTCCTCATCCCTAGCTCCACGGGCAATCAAACGTCTAGGAGCCATACTGTTCTAAAATTCCCCAATAGGTAAATCCAACATGCATATGAACATGATATCAATAACATAAAATGTACGTAACTGAACTTTAAAAATATGGACATGCTGAAATCATACTTAATGCATACTACATAACATAAATCTTTGAAAACTTAAAACTTACAGACTTGAGGTGTGACCTTATGAGCTTCTTGCGACTGCAGTAGACATAACCCTTTACAAGAACACCGCTCTGATACCAACTGTAACGTAACCGTATTTTTTTACCATTCAAAATTTGCAGGAAAAATTAAAAATTTTCTTAAACATAAAATTCATACAGTCGTTACTTATCATTCAACATAATAATATTTAAAATCAACATCACATACTCAAATTTTCCAACAAAGTACTTATTCCAAATTATCTCACAACCAACATAAAAACATAATATTTTAAAGTTTTCATAAAACATAAACATAGTGGTCCTCGGGTTTAGCCTTCCGCTCAGTCCAAGCCTGCCCCTTGGTCGTCCACCTCCTGTCTCCTCATCAATATACTCACCTGCATCGATCAAGTCTAGTGAGTCTAAAGACTCAACACGTATAAACTGGGAATAACGAGTACTTACATAATAAAATCGCATACAACTTCAAAATAGATCGTACATACTTCAAACTTGAACTTTGCATAATAAACTTAAACTTTCATAAACTTGCTCTTTGCATAAACTTTGAACATATTTGCATACATAATATGACGTGTCATCACATAAACTTTTCTTTAACATGCTTTCATACTTCAACATACTTAACTTCATCATTTTGTGTAGAGGATGTTTCAAAGCAAGTGACCCATAACATAATAAATATCTGATCAGACAAACCACAGTACTGAGCTGACAGGGACGTATCCACTGCCACATACATAAGATCCCCGTTCATAATTTAACGGGCTGGTTGGTCCCCGTTCATAATTTAACGCTTTCCAACCACGATCTAACCCGTTCATGATTTAACGGGGTGGAGAGGTCCTCGGCCATGTTCACCGACTTCCAAACCCATTCACTTTTTTTTTGTCACAAGACATTTAGCATACCTCAAAAACTTCAAATATTTTCTTTGCACGTCATACATACTTACTTGGCGCTGAGGGATTCGTTGGATGTCAATCGTGTCGTTGCTGCAACATACTAACATGAATTCATAAGCTTAACGTGTACAACTTAAACGTAAAAGTCATGCTTATCTCAAGCTAAATAAATTCTTAGAACATTCTATAATTTCTCACCACTTGACCTTGTAAAACATCAATGTTAAATCATAGCATAAAACCTCAAACCAAACCTTAAGTGATAAAATATTTATCCCAAAAACTGAAGCTACACGGACCCCGTACCCAGGTCAGGCCCCGGGTCCGTGTAGGTACTGCCTCATATGTGTCATGTAAAAGAAGGGGCACGGACCCCGTCCCTAGGTCCGTGTAGGGGTCCGTGTCTGTGCGTTTAAATATGCTGTCGAAGAAATGAGAAGGCACGAACCCCGTGCTAACCTCCGTCTCCGGGTCCGTGTCCGTCTGCCCAACGAATTATTTGATGAAAATTTTATGACATGTCTATTCTCCCAATTAACACATAATGCATCAAGATTCAACACTATGAGATCATTCTAGGACACCATAACAATGAACTAAACTTTTATAATCACCCTACAATTTATACGACCCAAAAATACTGTCATTTATATTAAAGTTTATTTCTTACGACTTCTTAATAATTCAAGCTCTTAACGACATGAATCGAAACCTCAAAAATACTCTAAACATCATTACTAACTTTCTTATATGCAGCAACGATCACCCATTGATCCCCAACAAAGCCTGCAACATAAAAACTTCAAGAACACATTAAAATTCATAACTTTCTTGAAACACGATTTGAGCAGTCATACGAAAAACATCATAACTCACTCGTTTTTAATCTAAATAACTCGAATTTTATATCAAATCGAACGTATCGAAAACGATCTACGTTTTTGTAGTTGAAAGTTTTCTCAAAATATATACCGAAAAATTGCAGTTTTCGAAAGAACATCAAAACATGAGTTTTCGGATTTAATTTGAGCAGTCATACTAAAACCACCATAACTCACTCGTTTTTAATCCAAATAACTCGAATTTTATATCAAATCGAACGTATCGAAAAGATCTACGTTTTTGTAGTTGAAAGTTTTCTCAAGAATATGTACCGAGAAATTGCAGTTTTACGAAAGAACATCAAAACAGGAATTTTCGGATCTAAAATTTGTTCAAAACATATTCAATACATTTCTTGCTCAAACTTCTACATCATATATACATTTTTATGCTTAAAAACAACTCAACACATAATATGACATGATCGATGTAGCAAGAACAGATTATACGTGTCTTTTGATATTTAAAATACCGTAACGACGATACCGAAGCGGAACGAGTGCGAGGATTGATCCGGGCGATTGTAGCTCGATTTTTTTCTTGAAATAAAAATGAACTAAAGTTGCTAGAATATTTCAGAGAGAGTAAACATTTGATGAAGGGAAAGATGGGATAGAACTTAAATAATTATTCAAACCCTTTTTCAAAGAACATTTTTCAAAACTCTTATTTAGTCAAAGAAGACAATTTAAAAATGAGTTTTGTGTGTGTATATATGACATGCGTGTATATGTATGTGTAAATTTGTGAGTGTGTGTGTGAGTCAAAGTGTGTGTTTTAGATATATATATATATATATATATATATATATATATATATATATACATATAAACAATTGTAACATGTGTATATTAGTGAATCAATTAAGGCTATTTAACATGAATAAAATATATTTAAAATATTTAACATACTAATTTAAAATAAAACTCATATTAACCTTACTATAAATTTTTAATTTAAATAAGATGCACAAATGCTACAAATTCTAAAATTTTAAAATCAATTAATCATTTAAATAATTTAATTAGACTCTTAAATTTCTAAAATTAATTAAATTATTTAAAATACTTCATCCTTATCTTAAATAATATACTGCATAAAAATTTACTAAAAATCGTCCCGGTCTCCTTCCCTCGATCTCGCCTCGAATAATCGCCTGAAACATAAAACTCAAGAAAACATTTTAACGTACATTAAATAAACATAAATAATTAAAATAATAAATTTCATAAATTAAATAAATGCATGGATTTTACGTATACTGATTTTTGGGCTTTACACCTTAACTCCTAATTGTTATTACAAGACAATTTGATTAGTGTTAATTAATTACAACGGCAAAACGAATAAAAATTTTCTTTACAATGAGCCCAAAATGTGTCAACTATAATTATAATACTAAATATAGTATATAATAAAGTCTCGTCTAAACATATCAAATCATAAATATACCCGCACATAATCAAAATCAACTACATACAACAACTCAAATCCTCGGGACATGCCTCGATATATAGATACATATATACACTCGGATAGACCACTCAACCTCAACTCAGATACGACTCCCTCCAGAAATATTCTCTCCGGTCTCCTGATAACCTGGAGTACTTGCCATTGTCCACACACAAAAACAACAACAACCCTCCTTGGGGGTGAACAAAAGCTCCGTATGGAACAACCATAATATATACAACATGTATCTATACAATGATATATGATGTGCAATGGATGTATGTAGTGGAAATATCAGGTCAAATGCCTATCCACTAGACGTGTATCAGAACCAATCGAATCGCTATCAAATCAATGCTCGAGCTGACACATCAGCCTCAATCAAGTATAAGGAATGATCGTATGATAGCATCGGCAAAATACCATCAAATCTCAATCAATCAATCATAGATGTCACAAATGAATATGTTTTAAGGGTCACATAATGCCAAACATATCACCGTACTCGCAAACCCTATAATCAAATCCAATGATATAAAAGTATCCAATGATCATAGCTCAACATGTATGTCATGTATCGATGTATGAATAAAATGATGTATGTTAACAAAATATTTATTTTATACATCGATATATCAATCATGAATGTCATGTATATCACATCAACTCAACAAGTAAGACATATAGACACATATTCTGAGTCAAATCAATCAAACATATATCATCTGACACATATACAAGCTGTATGTTACTCGATCGTAACATACATCCATTCTTTGTCTTTAGTCAATGTAGCTTTAAGATTTCAATATGGAAAATCTTTCTACATCATCAAAATATTAATTACAATCAACGAATTCATTTAAAATCAACAATTCAAGTTCCAAAATTCTTTTGAAACTTTGAAAATTCATATTAAATCGAAATCGTAACATAATTCAATTCCGACTTTGAAAATTAGTTTCTTGTAGGTGATTATATCGGATATATTGATTTTGACTTCAAATACATGCTTATTTCAGCGATTCAATAAATAACAGTGCTGAAACCAAAAGAAAGTTATCTCAAAAGAACGCTCTCAACGCGAGGATTCCGAATATATAATTTGTTTCGATTTTCGAAAACGTTTCGAGGTAGATTATGACGATAGAACTCGATTTCCTCGTTTGTCTCTCGAAGCCTCCAAAGGAATGAAAAAGAAATGCAAAAAGAAACTCATTCTTATCGGCCTTAAATTATGTGCAGACGGTACACGCTGAGGCGGTAAAGAAATGGCGCCCGAGCACGCCGAGTTCTGTCCGGACAATTTTATCATGCCGCGCTAGGGCGGTAATGAAGTAACGCCCTAGCGCACCATGTTTTGTCCACAAGCCTTGATAATACCGCGTTGGTGCGCATAAGAAGTAATGCCCTAGAGCGTCGCGCCATGTTCTATCCGGAACACTAGGTTTCAAATTAGAAAAAATAGTCAACATGAAAGTTGTAGATCTATGTCTTGGCTTTCATTTGCCACTAACCTTACTCAATTTGGATATCGGACGCGAAATTTAAGCTCATTCTCCCAAAATGTGTTAGTGCAGAAACTTTACTGCACGTGATACAATTCGTGATGAGTTTGCCCCTATTTTCAAATAGATTTGGACTAAATTCAAAACATGAAAGTTCTAGTATTATGTATTAGTTTTTTAGAAATTGGTTTCATTTAATTTGAAATAATACTCAGATAATTATGCTAAAAACCGTAACATATGTCACTTCTCTATTGCGGTTTCAGCATATTATTCAAACACAAATCAATTTCTAATACAATCCACACATAATTTATCACTTTCATTGTCACTTATATACGTCATGCACTTAATAACATTATAATTTCATGAATTATCGTATATCGATAATCAAAATATGATTTACGATAATATGATACAAGATCTTTACATCCTCCCTATGAGAAAAACCACGATTTCTGGAGAAGGAAAAAAATCTCTCCCCCAAATCCCAATTGTAAAAAAATACAGGGTACAAGAATAAACAATTTGACCATTTAGTTTCATAGACAGAGCACTCATTTGGGGAAGGACGACTAGTCCAATTCAACACCCATATTAAATAAATAAATTAATAAATTGAATCATTCCTTTTAAGTTTGATTTTATACATGATAACCTTGTTACATTATTTTTCATTTGGCATGCGTGGCTCGGGGAAATTGAAAAATTTCAGAGATTTGAATTATCATCCGCCTTAAATGATACTTAGTTTTAAAGTCTTCCCTCGATATTCTTATATGATAGTTAGTTTTAAAGTCTTCCCTCGATATTCTTATTCTTCATTTTGATCTCTCACTCTAATAATTTTTAATATAACTAATATTTTACGCGTGCGATTCACATATTGTTATTTTATATAATTAATTAATAAAATTAGTAAGTATAAATGTTTAAAAATTTATTTAAATCAGGTTTAAATGATGGTAAATAACTTTATCTTGATTGAGTAGAGCGGCTACTAAAAAAATGGATAAAATTCATAGACTAATAGCTTTAAAAAAGACTAATTAATCAATATTAATTAACTTTATTTTGAGTAGATTTTGTCTTTATTATCTACTAATGAATTGTTAAATTAGTATATGATCTATTGTAAAAATTATACCGATCATTCATATAAAAATAATTTGATATATCTAACAGTTAACTGTATTTTGAATAGATTTTGTTTTGGTTAGCTATCAATGTATTGTCAAATTAATATATGAATTATTGTAAATTTGATGTCTAAAATCTACAAATTTAATTAAAATAATTATTTTGCCCTCAAATTAAATTATTTTTTCCCAACTTTGTTTTCATTAAATGTAAATAGTAAGTTTTTTGTGAGACATTTCGTAGATCTTTATCATGAAACATGTCAATTATGTCCATATTTACAATAATATTTAATATTTTTGGCATAAAAGTAATAATTTTAATGAGAGTTTTAAATAGGAGGTTTGTCTCACAAAATTGATACGTAAGACCATCTTATAAAAGTTTTTGTGAAATGTAAAATTGGTTGGTACTAGTATTTATGTATGTTTAGTGATTTCTTTTAAAAATATATCGAATTGATATTTTGTGCACAAATTAAAATTCAAATAACCATAAAATTACGAAATGGGTCATATTTTGACATGAAATAATATATAATTTATTTCAAAACATTTTTTTAAAAAATATAACCAAACATAGCCATATTTTTGCTAATCGTTATATAATTGTTTGGAGTGGGTCTCATGTGAGACCGTCTCATGGATCTTAATCTGTGAGACGGGTCGACCCTACCAATATTCACAATAAAAAGTAATACTTTTAACATAAAAAATAATACTTTTTCATGGATGACGCAAATAAGAGATCTGTCTCACAAATATGACTCGTGAGACTGTCTCACACAAGTTTTGCTAATTGTTTGTGCTAAAATAATTTAATTTATAGTCATATTAATTATTTTGATTTTGAAGAGCGAATCTCAAAACTATGTTTATTCGAGGGGGATGACTGCAGTTTACCACATTTCCTGTCCGAATCCCATGTTCGCTACCACCTCTGTCCGTGTCCGCCTCTTTGTTTCTTTGTTTCTTCTTTCTTCCAACATCGGCGCTTAAAATTCTTCCTTTCCCTTCAAAAAGCGCATATCAAATTTGAAATTTTCATTCTCAGAGCTCCCATTTCGTGCAACAATCTTTGAAAAAACATTACCAGATTGAGGAAAATCATCTTTAAAAGTTCTGTTAATCCATCGAAAGAATTGGAATTTTGAGCCGGTTCGAGTTTTAGCTCAAAGGAGTTGAATAGCCATGTTAAATCGGCTAATCAGCCAGCGCCGGGCGCGCCAGTTCCGGCGACTTTTGCGCAATGGCAAGCTGACGCTTTTATGCCTCGTTCTTACCGTCGTAGTCTTGCGTGGGAATCTTGGCGCCGGAAGATTCGGCACGCCGGAGAAAGATCTTGACGAGATTCGAGAAACCTTCTCATACATACGCAAGCACGCCGAGCCTCGCCGCGCTTTGGTAGAGCCTTCAAAGGGGCAGCGGAAACCCAGTGATGGTACGGAAAATGGCATCAAGAATTATGCTGAATTTGATATGAAGAAGATTTTGAAAGACGAGGATGACGGGGTTGAGGAATTCAAGCGTGATTCGACGCAACCTTATAGTTTGGGTCCAAAGATTGAGAACTGGGATCAAATGAGAGACGAATGGCTGAAGAAGCATCCAAATGTCCCTAATTTAATTGCAGAAAAGAAGCCCAGGGTATTGCTGGTGACTGGGTCGTCGCCCAAGCCGTGCGAGAATCCGGTGGGGGATCATTACTTGTTGAAATCGATCAAGAATAAGATTGATTACTCTAGGCTTCATGGGATTGAGGTATTTTACAATATGGCCTTGCTTGATGCAGAAATGGCGGGATTTTGGGCGAAACTGCCGTTGATTCGGAAGCTTTTGTTGTCCCATCCAGAGGTGGAGTTCTTGTGGTGGATGGACAGTGATGCAATGTTCACAGATATGGCCTTTGAGGTGCCGTGGGAGAGGTATAAGGAGCATAACTTGGTGATGCACGGTTGGAACGAAATGGTGTATGATCAAAAAAACTGGATTGGTTTGAACACAGGGAGTTTCTTGTTGAGAAATTGTCAGTGGTCTTTAGACATTCTTGATACATTGGCACCAATGGGGCCGAAAGGGAAGGTTAGGGAAGAAGCAGGGAAGCTTTTAACTCGGGAGCTAAAGGATAGACCGGTTTTTGAGGCGGATGATCAGTCTGCAATGGTGTATATATTGGCAACACAGAAGGATAAGTGGAGTGATAAGGTTTATCTTGAGAACGCTTACTATCTGCATGGTTATTGGGGCATTTTGGTGGATAAGTACGAGGAAATGATTAAGAAATATCATCCGGGTCTGGGTGATGACCGTTGGCCGCTTGTTACTCACTTCGTGGGTTGCAAGCCTTGTGCAAAGTTTGGGGATTATCCGGTTGAAAGATGCTTGAAACAGATGGATCGTGCATTCAACTTTGGAGATGACCAAATCCTTCAAATATATGGTTTCTCTCATAAATCACTAGCCAGTCGGTGGGTGAAGAGAATACGGAATGAAACTGGCAATCCTCTTGAAGTAAGAGCTCATCTGGGGTTGCTTCACTTGCATCCTAAGCTGTGAAAATGTCATTTTCTTGAGTAGGCATGGAGATCCGATGAAAGGGACTGACTTGCCCTTTTCATATCAAGATTTTTGTCTCTAGGAATACATGTAAAATTTCGAATTTTTATTGTTTTAGTGTAATTCGTTTGTTTGGATTGTTCTGCTGCACGGATTACATTATTTTGAGCTGGTTAATCCAATCCGAACTCATCCCTTTTCGGTTTATTTGATTCTTTCCCTGAATTTCATGATCTTCGCAAATTGATGTTTGATCTGCAATGCCACACAGCTGGTGGACCTGTAGTTTCATCAGTTATGATGGCCTACAACAAGTATAGGATTCTTGGTTTTGGCCGAGTAGCTCATTTATGCCTCAATCGGCATCGAACTTCTTCTCCATTTGTCCACGCAAAGCACGCGATATACGCATGTCGGGATCGTGCCATGTTTTTTAAAAAAAAAAAATTACTTCCATTAATGTGTAAAAAGTGTTACAATAAAAATACACTGAACATCCCCAGAAGATAAAGAAGTTTGAAACACATTAATACAAAACCAAATACAACACGAAATCAACAAATCTATATCAATACACGAAATACTTCAGTCGAAGTCGAAATACTCCAGAAGACGTGAATCTGAATCTTCCTAGTTACTGCAACAATATTGGGCTTCTCATTTTCAAATATAAGCTTGCTCCTTGCATTTCATATATAGTAAACTGTAGCTGCAAGTACTATACAACGCATCTTAGCTAGTGTGGAGTTGTTCCTATTAACGCTTGGAAACACTATGAGTAATGCTGCCGGTTGTGCCATGTTTCTCTTCATTCCCAACCACTCTCTGATCGCATTCCATATGCTACTGGAGGTAGAACACCCGAAGAACAAGTGTTGGACTGATTCGCTCGCATCATTACATAGTACACAAGATTTGTATGTCACATGAACAAGTCTGTCCTGAATAAGGAGTTTACCATGTACTAGTAACCACAACGTAAACCGGTGCTTAAGGAGAATGCATGGTTTCCTCAAGAGAGGTTGTCATTAGGGATGTAAACAAACCAAACCGTTTGCGAGCTATTTAGAGCTCGGCTCGATAAAAAGCTTGTTTGAGTTCGTTTGTTAATCATATCAAACCAAGCTCAAGCTCGATTTTGAGCTCGACAACTTAATTAAACCAAGCTCAAGCTTAAGCGTATTCGGCTCGTGAGCTCGCAAACATGTTCGTTAATATGCTCGCGAGCTCGAACTCGGCTCGTTTAGGTGGCTCGTAAGCTCGAGCTTGACATATTTGTTGAGTTGACAAATAAAAATATTAGTACTAATAAAATTTAAACTTTTATGTCTAATATAAAATTAGTTCATAGATATATTTAATTTTAACAAGCTCGAATCAAGCTCAAATTCGAGCTCAATTGTATGTTTTACGAGCTCGAAAATGAGCCGAGCTCAAGTCAAGCTTGTTAAATATGATAAACGAGCTATTAATAAACCAAGCTCGAGCCCGGCTTTATTAACATGATAAATGAGCTTTTAACGAGTCGAACTCGAGCTTTTCACAAGCTTAGTAATTTCAATACAAGTCGAATTCTAGCCTGATGATAAAAGCTCGAATAAAGCTCGAGCTTCTATCAATTTTAAACGAGTCAAACTCAAGCCAGCTGATAAAAGCTCGAATCAAGCTCGAGCTCGAGCTTGAATTAATTTTAAACGAACCAAGCTCAAGCCTGATACTGTTCGATTTGGTTTGAATTATTTACATCCCTGCCTTCTCTGATCCATTCGACACGTGCAATTTCTTTTCCATCGATACGTCCTGGTTGTCATGACCATCTTCTTTTTTTGTTGACAAAGAAATCATATGCCTACTAGATCATCCTAAATTATCGTCTCGTTTTTTAATTTGCATCCATATCTATTATTTGAGAGTAGTTAGTTAGATTGAATCTTGCATCGAAATTAATTTTTGTATACATACTATATTTTTAGATTCTACAAAGTGAATAACATTACATCACAAGAAAAGAACAATTCTTTAACCAAACATCAGGTCAAGTGATTTGTACCTTTTCCGGGCACCAAAATAGACAAGGTGTCGAAAAGATGAAACAAAAGACAAAGTGTCACCAACATGTCCAATTAAAAACTGACACGTCGCCATAGTTCACCATCACTGTCGCACCAAATCATCATTAACGCATTATTCATCTGCACTACTAAAACCTCTCTTCTCCCAATTAAAAACCCTAACTTGTTATGTGTAAACTGTTCTTTTATCGAAAATAATTATAGTGTTAGATTACAATATTTCATGGAGAATAATAAGCTGGATGAGCAAGATTTTTTGGTAGCTTCGATTTCACAGCTATCCGTTTCGAGCAATTCTTCGCCGCCGGTGGTTGCCCGGTTTCGCCCCGACTGGCTCCAATTTGACCTGGACTCCGATTCAAATAACTCCGTCCGATTCGAGCTACGAAACTGCAGGGTCAGTTTTTTTTTTTTAAAAAAATATCTTGTTGCATTTCCTTAACTTCACGTATTCAAGTTCGAGCTTTTTGTACCAATAGTGTTTGGTTGGAGGTTTAGCTTGGTTTCATATATTGAATCACGTTTGAAAATCTTTGTATCCATGCTAAAGAAGTTTGTAGTGCTAGGTTAATGAAATTCGTGCTACTGGAATTTAAGTATCAGGGAAAGGATCGTTTTCCATGAATCAGTTGATTATTATCTCGAACTGCTTTCACAAAAGTTCATTTTTATATATGTTTAGCATGTCATGTAGTGATGGTTTATTATAATGCTTGTTTCCTTTTACTTTCCAGCTTTTCAAGCTCGGACCATCTCAATCAGTATGTGTATCTGAGGCTTCTGAAGTAAATAAGGAGGTATTATACAATTTAACTTACTCATGCAACAATTTCATGTTGGCAAGGTTGTTTATGCCCCTTTTGGTTATTTCAGTTCGCACCACTACTACTTTGATTGCAATCATGATTGTTATATGTGTATGGAGTTCTCTATGATCTTCTGTATCTCACAAGTAATATGCTATTTTTGTGGTAATGGTGAAGATAAAAAAGAAGGATTTTGTTTTCTTTTAAATATTTTTGTAGAAAAAGAAGGATATATTTTTATGAATGGCGTGTAGTGAATAAGATGTAATGGTTATTCTGTCAGAAGAAGTACTCAAGGGGCATCACCATACAGTTTATAAATGAGGAGGAAAGTATGGCTTTCCATTGTGCATTTGAGCAATGGAAGAAAGACGCGACTGTTCAAGGTTAGTTTTTTGCATGTTGCAGGTGTCTCGTGAAGATGTAATTGTGTGATTGTCATTTGTTGATTTGGTTTTAAATGATGGTGGTAGTAGAGTCCATCATCTTGTGTATGTAGACTATGATGTATTTTATTTGAAACTTACGCGATTCAAGTGTGATGTTACTAATTTCTAACCTTTTATGCTGGACTAGCCATTTTCTTTGCCACCTCTAAACATTTCCTTTTGTTTCAGCCAATGTTTACCCTTTATTTGGCATCATTAAGTTCTGACAACACCACTACTATGATTTTTTAAATGACAATTTGTCTATAAATCTGATTGCATTACGTGTCTGAAATCTTGTTAAGAATCTGTCTTTTGGTAATACTATAGCTTTTTGATTCCCCGTTGATATGGGTTTAGATTCATGCCCATTTGGCTTTTATCCATTGCCTTGGTGTGAACCAAAAAATCACGATTGAGTTATTCTAGACATGTATGCATGCAGATTTTTTTAAATGCTCCATTATAATTGTTGTGATCTGATTTAAATTCAAACTTAAATCTAGATACACACTGTAAATGTTATAAACCTGGACTCCAAAATATGGAGTATAGGCACTGGTCTGTAGTTTACAACCATGGCACACTTTTTCTATGCAGTAGCAATAATAATTCATCATGCAACTTTGTCCATGCATGCTCATCAACAATGTCTGCAGTGGTTAAGTACTTGCAATTCTGCATTAGATTAAAAACTCTGAGGTCAAAGTTCTGAGTGAGGATTCACTGTACTAATACCAGAAAGTTAAAATATCCTTATAAAACTTTCATGTCATGCAGTCCAGTCTTCTGTCATTCTGGCAGAATTTGATTTAGTTAAAGGATAATCCGACAGAAGTAAATAATACTGAGGGCAGAGGCACATGGAAACTCATATGCAGTTCTTTTTTTTTTTTTTGCAGGATCCTCTTTGCCAAATGGAAGCAATGTCATCTAAAAGTAAATTTGATGACAAAATAGAGGCATCCTCTGCCAAAATGTACTTTCATTACTATGGACAGCTTCTACACCAGCAAAATATGATGCAAGATTATGTGAGGACAGGTTACATATCTTTGACATAAATTTATATTTCTTTGAAATTGATTTTGAACCCGGGCACTCACATCGGAGCTTTTCCTTTTACCTGCATTTTCATTGGCATGTGCTAATGTTTTTCATTTAGAGAGATTTTAATTCAAGAGCTTACGATTCCATGGCTTCTCTGGTTGCTGAACTAAAATCTCAAGTCTCATTAGATTGCTGATTTATTAGAAATTTGTGCTCCAGGAACTTATTATGCGGCAGTCATGGAGAATCGTGCGAATTTTGTTGATCGTGTGGTAGTTGATGTTGGTGCTGGTAGTGGCATCTTGTCATTGTTTGCTGCTCAGGTGCTGAATTACACATGATTCTTCGCACTCCCTCATTGAATTAACTGATTACTTTACCATCATTGATCAACGGTGGCTGATTTAGATATTCCTTTTCGCAGGCCGGTGCCAAACATGTGTATGCTATTGAAGCATCAGACATGGCAGAATATGCTCGTAAACTTGTAGCTGGGAATGCATCACTCATCCAAAAAATAACGGTGATATTTCTAACCATACTTTAATATTATTTTCAGATAAGTTGTTTGCACTGTTATCGATATAATGTCTCTGTTTATTATGTAGGTTGTAAAAGGTAAAGTTGAAGAGGTTGAATTACCTGAGAAGGCGGATATTTTAATCTCCGAGCCAATGGGTAAGTTTGCTTATCTTTCTTTTGTCATCTGGCAGATGTAACATTTTGATATTTTGGAAAGCCAATCTTGCTAAACCAAATGAAGAGAACTTTAGTATGCATGGATCCTTTTAGATTCATGGAAATGCTCTTCTGTCTTTCAATAGTTTGCAGTTCAAAGAAGACCTGAAGGCATATAATGGCCACTAATTTTCCTGCTGCAGGCACTTTGCTAATAAATGAAAGAATGCTTGAGTCATACATAATTGCGAGAGATAGATTCCTTGTTCCAAATGGGAAAATGTTTCCAAGTTTAGGAAGGTATCTGTTATCCAAAATAATCTTCTTTCTGTGCTCAATTCTACATTTTCTTCGAAGTGGGAAAAATTCTCCGACATTTAACTTGGACAATGAATTGGAAGTTGACAAGTCCATCATTTTCTTATTTCTCTCGGTTTCATTGTCACTGGATTTCGTCTGAAGTATATACTTGTTTTTTACTCGTTTTGTTTATATCATACATCATGAACAGTTTCGTTTCTTAAGATAATAGGAACGTGTTTATGCCTCTGCTTCTCTTTTATAACTATTCTATAATTTCTTGGAGCTTTGAATTATAATAATGCTTCAATGATATTGTATGTCATGACACAGTTATATGTAGCAAATTGAGCTGGTTTTTAAGGTATTCATTGTATGACATTCTTTGAAGGGCAATGATGTTCCTATTTCCATGTACTAGTATGAAAGATATTTTCAGTGTTTATACTTTCTGCCAAATTGTATTGATATTTCTATTCCGAGTTGTCTACATGACTAGAAAGCACCTCAAGTTATCTGTAGCCAATCAAGTAACCTAATGGTAGAGACGTAGAGTTATTGGTTTTCCAAGATTTAGATCTTGTTATTGAGTCACACTGTGGGTGTGTGTGAATTTTTCTTGATAAAGATGCATGACTGTGCATGTGCCTGTTTTTTCTATTTGCTGCTGTAGGGTAGGTTATTTTTCACATCAGTAAGAGCTTTACTTTGCGGTTTTCTTCTGGATATATATTGGTACTTGCTTGTTCTTGTAGGATACACATGGCACCATTCAGTGATGAGTATTTGTACACGGAAATTGCGAACAAGGTTGGCTACTACTATTGCAGCAGGTGTTGCTAATGTCCTACTGGTAAAACCAGGGACGGGTTAGCCATTGTTCATCAATTAATATTTTAGGTTCAACGAGGGAGGGATGTCCATTCACTTCATGGAATTTTAATTGTATAACCAAGTCGAGAATGTTATGGTGCTGTCGTAACATCTTCCCTTGACAATGAATGCTTTTCTATTGCGACGGATATTTGATTTTGTCTCTCATTTCCACCCAGGCTTTATTTTGGCAGCAACAAAATTATTATGGTGTAAATTTGACACCTTTACATGGTGCTGCATTTGAAGGATACTTCTCACAGGTTGGCTTCAAATTTTTCAATATGTTTTGTTTATTATATGTTCACAATAAGTTGCAAATCACTTTAAGACTATGTATTAAGTTTTCAATCCAAGATGCTTTTCATATAATGTGTCTTTTATAATTTCAAAATAAATATAAGACAATTTAATTCTGGAGTGATAATTTTCTGGTGAGTCCCATTGTCGTGATCATATCTGGAACTTAAATGTGTGGATCAAATTTTGTTGAGACATTGTACTATCCTTGGGCATGTCATAATCTACTTCGGATTCTTTGCAGCCAGTGGTAGATGCTTTTGATCCCAGATTTTTGGTGGCTCTTGCAGTTTCTCACGAGATAAATTTCATGTCCTCCAAGGTAATGTTAGCTTCAACCATGTATCTATTTTGTATGCGTGCAACTTCAAATTTCATTTATGGTTGATACTTGAATTCCAGAAATATTTTACTGAACTATCTCCTAGTCATTTTGTTGACTGTTTTGTTAGTACATCCACTCTAATTTGATCGGGGACTAAGATGGTTGGACACTTTTTTTCATCCAGTGCTCACTAAATAGATGGAAAAGCAGTTTGTGGTTAATAGAACCTCTTGGAAATGTGAAGCAAACTCTTTCATTTTGCTAAGGGGATTGTTGGTGTTGTGCTATACCAGAATTGTGATGATAGTGGTTTGATGAACATTTCTCTGAGAAAACAGTTCCAAAAGATTTGGTTTATTTTTAACCATCAATCACAGCATAATTTACAAATGAACTATGACAAATAATTTTTGGCTTTTCGAAAAATGGAGTCACTGGTGGACTCAACGTTTGTATATCTAATGGTCTCTTTACTTGTGATTCATATCCAGAACTTTTACCATAAAAAATTGCTGTGATTTATTTATTGAAAATTGAGTACTGAATTGCTGTGATTTATCTAAAAATTGCTGTGACTTATCTAATGTTCTCGGTTTTTTTAGTTCCTGGAAGAGTATGCGACCTTCAGAATTGCAGCATATTATCGGTTATCTTTTTTAAAGTTGTAAATATTGGATCCCATGCTAACAAATTATCAAAATCATGACAGGAGGAAGAATTATATGAAATTGACATCCCATTGAGGTTTATAGCTTCCGTAGGAACCAGAATCCACGGGTTGGCTTGTTGGTTTGACGTGTTGTTTGATGGAAGGTAATGGTTTTATGATTTGTGTTTGCATTTTCTCTGTTTTTCCTTTGCACCGTGCTGACCGCATCAAATTGTTGCAAAAATAGCACCGTACAAAGGTGGCTTACCACTGCTCCTGGTGCACCTACGACACACTGGTACCAGCTACGATGTGTATTGTCCCAGCCAATTTATGTGATGTCTGGTCAAGAGATAACAGGTCAACTACGAATGGTTGCTCATAAAGCACAGAGTTATACCCTTCACCTAACATTATCAGGTTGGTTTGCACAGTTCTTTTCGTAGTCATGCACGAATCTTTTTAAATGTGTTTGGTTCCTTCTATCTCGAACTTGATCAACGCTATCATTTTCCAATAATATAGCTAAAATGTGGGGCCCTGGTGCTGAACAAGGAGGAATACTACAGACGTCATCTGGTAAATTTGATCTCAAAGAGCCCTATTACCGGATGTCTCAACCTCAGGCATATCCAGTGGCCCAAGAACAACCTCCTCAGCATCTACAAACACAGGTTTTGAGCATGCAACTTTGTTACGTTTACCATATTCTCATCGAATGAAAGCAACAAATTTGTGTGTTTATGAAATTAGTTCCGTACTATTTACCCTCTTCCCACCGGAACACATCTTTGTTACACTTATTTGAGCTTTTAACCTACCTGGTAGTAATACTGATTTTCTTCCCAAGAAACGACTTTTAGGTAGTTTGAAATTTCTTCCCAAACTTCCTAGCCATTTTTCAATCTTGTTACATTACATCTCAGCGTAAATCCAGTCTCAACTTCATTTATTTTCTATTCTTAAGCCCACGCCCTTGCACAATCATAAGCAGAACCATCCTTCGATTGATGGTCATGGTAATGCAGACTTTAAGTAATATACATGTTGCATTTTGCAGGATTTACAAACACTGTCCCAGGATGAAGAAGGTTCAGATTTATTGCAGTAATCTTTGTGATTCGGAGTCAGAGCTTCCATCACCACTTCAATGACAAATATACCAATTGTCTCCTGATGTTCCCCTTTTCATTACTTTGATTTTCATGTCTTTGCTTTGAGACCATGAACAGCCTGTTTCTTTCTCTAATCTTATTACTTGTCTAAGCTTGTGCGCTCCACTGATTGTTCTAGGTGGCTTTTCGCCCCCATCGTAATTCATGGTTTTATTCAATTCAGATCAACTTTTTGGATCATGGCAAAAGTGACTTCCGGAATTCGTGTAATAATTTACCTATTCATTTATGATTAAGATGAGTATTTTTAGAAATAAGGTAATTTATTTTTTTCAATACATCGAACCCCAAGAGAGTTCCCAGTTTATTTTGAGACCTCTATGACACAAGAAAAATAATGACTGGCACCTCTACGAAAAGGAAGATCTTACAAATAAAATGAACGTTGGATTCTGGAACATTAGCAAAAAAAATAAAGTTATATTTCATCCATCCGGCTTCATTACAATGCAAGTTCAGCCATATAATATTTGAGGTATACAAGTATCGGTTGACCATTACCTATGATCAAATGCAAAAGCATATACTTAACAACAAAAAGAGAACTAAAACAGAGAAACAAAAAAAAATATGTGACATGGGTTATTGACAGCACCTAGCTTGAGTTCTTGTTGGTATGAGGGAAAAAGCTCCTAAGCATCGCTTTGGCAATCGGAAGGAGAACTATAGTAGCGATTTGTAGCTGATCTGAACTGCTTGTCCTGATACAAACCTGCCAACTTGGCATTTTGTTCCATCCAGCCCGAATCCGAACGTGCAATCTGGAATTCTTACCAGAAGAAAACTGAGATTGCAGGTTGAATGACCACATAACATCACCTCTCCATTTCCTCAAAGACAGACCTAATGAGCTGTGATTCTTGACAATAGTGTAATAATCTTTTCCCTTTGAACACCTTTCAGTGTTTGCCCTGAATGCTGCATTGGTTTGAGTTTGACAAGAAGCTGCATTTCCAATGTGAGATGGTAGTTCTCCAACTGTGATTTGATTCTCAAGAAAAGTGACGGGTACTCCAGTGGTCTGAACATCGAGTCCTGCCATGGTTGATCTTTTGTGTTTGTGCTTTGCCGAGACAGATGAACGTAACTGGATCTTAAACTCTTCTGTATCCTTAGTAAGTTGAACCAAAACTACTGCTGGAAATTCACCATCATAACCAAGATTATGATCCCATCCACGGCAGTCGAAAGCCTGCTCACTGAGAAACTGGGACGAGGGTTCAAAACAACAGTCCCTAAAAAAGGGCCTATTTCCATCGAAGGAAGGTGGGAGAGCCACGTCTGTTAATGGAACTGCTACAGTTTTTAAGCTTCCCGTTTGGTTGTCTGCAGAAGTGTCGTCTTCTAGTTCAAACGGGGAACAAATTTTGAAACCAAATAGATTCCCACTATCCAAAGGATTCTTAATCCCGACCATGGAATTCACTTCTGATAAAATTTTCATTGAATAAAACAAAAGCAGAAGACGTGATCTCCAACTTTCTCTTACATACATCGGTTTTTCTCCATACTTGTTTTCTTCAGCAAAAGTGCTGTTTTCAACCAGAGCCACTGGAACCATCAAACCAGGATTCACTGCCATAAACTCCCCACGAGCATGACCAATCATCTGTTGCACAGCATATGATCGTTGAGAAACAAACACCTCATAACTTAGTGGATCTCCATTGGATCCATCTGGAGGTATTGAACTTGAATGCGTAAAAGAAATTACTGCTTTCTGCCATATTGATGATCCAAGATAAGTCGTAACTAACTTCAGTAAAGGTAAATCATCAAAGTTACTGGTTTGCATGTCTAGGCGATCAATATATAGGACAACATCGGGTGGAGATTTCTGCATTATTTTTTTTATTGACAACAGAACTTTTCGATTGTGAGATTGATCTACCAGAGAAGGTCTAAGACCAGGGGTATCAAAAATCTTAACTTTGACTTTATCGAGCATACCTACGATTTCCTTCACATCAGTTGTGGCCGGCTCAAATGCAGTCAATTACAGCCTTCCTTTCTCCGAAAATGGAATTTATTGTAGCACTCTTGCCAACTCCAGTTTTCCCAATAACCAGGATGCTCACAGAAAAATACATATCATTTTTAGATTGTACCTCGAGTTCCTTAGCTGCCTTTTTGTCTGAATCAAAATGGAATTCCTGAGAAGAGGATCTCGACTCAGCAACTGCAAGCTGGTATAAAACTTTTGCAGCTATGGAATTTTCAGGAAACATGCCCAATCTGCGGAGAAGCTGCAAGTATTTTACTCTTATTTGCTGAATTACCTCCAGCTTGTGCTTCTGAGCTTCACTTAAAGTTTCCTCTATTTCACTGTTCATTCTGGGAGCATAGCCGTTTCTGGCTTCGACTGATGTAAATTGATTCATGTCACCATCTGACACAACACCTATGTCGTCCATAAAGCATCCAGCAAGGTCAGCAGAATCAATTATTTGTCTCACATCGCTAATTTTGTCATCTGAATTCACCCCCACAACCAAGCCTGTGGCCATCCGACCATCGATCTCTTGCAAAATCTCCCCACCAGAGAAAGGAGTAAAAACTCGTTCTTCCATGTCACCGAGCATTACATTAACATCAGCTGGGGGGGTTGGATTTTCTCCCTCACCATATAACTGTTCACTATTTTCTTCTTTATGCGTGGCTTCCTGGTTCACATTCTTGTCGTTTATGAAAGCTTCAGGCAAATCTGAATATCGGGGGCACCCCTCACTTAGGCCCCCCTTTGTTTATCTGAACATCTCGATCAAGAATTACACTCTCAGTTTGGTCAATCTTTTGCCTGCATTCTTGTTCCTGATTCTCACCTTGAAAATCATCATCAGAGACCGAACTATCCACATACACTTCAACCATGCCACCGCTGCTGTCTAATTCAGGAATTTCAAGTTTCATTAGTTTACATATTTCACAAGAGCGTCTAGGTTCTGTAGCTGTAACATCACAAGGAAAATTTTCAGGCAGCATTGTGTTTTCAGCAAGGTCAGCTGGCAGTCCATGGTTATCCAACCCCACAAATTTTCTCTCATCCACCCCATCAATTTCTTTAAATTCCCGGTCAAGTGGCATCAAACTTCCATTCCACTCTGATTCAAATGGAGCCTTATGATCATCAAGGGAAACCACAGAACCAGCACTAGCTTCATAAGTGTCCTCAAGATCTTTATTTTGTATCATATCAGCTGACACGAGACCATCAATAGTTTGCTCTTCTTGTTTTGAGCTTAGACAATCGCTACCAACTACCAACTCCTCAACAAATTCGATACCAACCACGCTCTCAGCCAGTGATTCATGAACTTCCTTTTCCTCAACCTCTAAGACGCTGACTTTTCGGTTACTATCAAGCCTCTGATGATTAATAATGCTCAGGACTCGAGCTACACCCGAGAATCCATCATCGTCCATAACTTCACTGGCCTGAGAATCATCATCACTGTCCCTTGATACCTGGGCGATGGGTATAATAGTGTTCGGCATCAATGAAATTTCAAAATCCACGACTGAAGATGATTCATTTTCTGAAACATCCTCATGAGCTGCAGCCACAACAGGTCTAAAATCACCATATCCCAAAACATATTCCCCATCTTCCAATATTTCTTCATCCGAGTCACTTGAAAATGAACTTGAACCGTCGTACTCGCCAACTTTCTTAAATCCCTTAAAATTTCCGTCGTTTGGGTTTCTGACAAGAGCTCTTCCAAATACATTTCCATTAATGCTTCCACTCTCTTCAACAATTTCTCTACATGGTCTTTCACAGAAGGCCTAAACGAAGCATCTTCATAGCTTCTACTACCTAGTAGAACCTTTTCACTATTTGGGTTCTTCAAGAAAGGCCTCGAAAATCCATATTCCTCAACATAGTGAGTATCCTCAAGAATTCCCTCATCTTCACCACGAGCAAAACCCTCAGATTCAGGCTCACTACCACTGTAATAACTACTGGTAGTACTGTTTCTACGACTTTTTGACGAAGCTGAATATTCAAAGTCGGATTCATCAACAGTGAGAGGAGCTCTAATACCTGAGGATGCTGAATCGTAAAAAACTGCCGCCTTTGGGGCCACTCCCACTCGTGTACTGGAAATGGTGACACCATTATACCTTGAACCCATGAAAGACCAGAACTTCAGAGCGCCTGACTGTTTGAATATATATATCCAAAGGTTGTGGTTTATCACACGTAAAGTGAGAAATCTTTGTTTCTGGGAATAAAGATGGGATCTTGGGTTGGTTTTATCTAGGTCTTGAATTTGTTTTGCTTTGTTGTTTTGTTTGAATGTTTGTGGCTTTGTTCGGTTTGGATGCATCGGGCAATTTAGTGGTGAGAAAAAGTACATGTGGAGAGCCCATTCTTGTCCTCGTAAATTAAGGTGGTCATAAATAAATTATAGCAACTTAAAACTCCACCCACATTTTTTTTTTACAAAAATGTATGAGAGACGGTTTCACGGGTCGTATTTTATGAGAAGGATTTTTTTATTTGGGTCATCTATGAAAAAATATTACTTTTTACGCTAAAATTACTACTTTTTATAGTGAATATCGGTAGGATCAACCCGTTTCACGACCGTCTTACAAGAGACCTACTCTTTTTTTTTTCTTCTAATTTTTTCGAAATTATAAAATATATTGGTCACATTTGAAATTTATATATTTAAATGAAAATTATCTAACAAATATAGAATAAATTATTTAATGAATGTTACTCGTGGATCTAAAATTAAGCATAGGAAAATGTATTGTTTTGGGTAAAGATACGTGTATGTGAGACTAAGCATCGGCATTTAATTACTTGTATATGAATATACACATTATTAAATGCATAGGTTCCTATTTGACCATGCCCATTTAATATTTTCAACAAATGGCCCATTAATTTCGAATATTTTAACTTAAAAGTAAAAATAGGCAAAATATTTAATTTTGTGGTGCAAAGTAAAAATTTATGGTAAACAGTAAAAATCTCAAACTCTCAAAATTTTTCAAACTACATACTTTATAATATTTTTCTCTCCATTCAATTGTGAATTTCTTCACAAATGGTGAGTCTATTTATAGAATTTCTTTACGAATAATCCAAAAATAAAATACATCATTACTTACATCATCACACACTAATTTTCAATATTTACAACTCTTATTTTCAACATTCAAATATTCATCATTCAAATATTCAATACACACATTTTAAATATTATTTTTCAACACTCTCCCTTGTGATGATGATCATAATGATTGTCTTCATTACGTGTTTTTATACTGCCTCATTAAAAACCTTACTAGGAAAAATCCATTGGGAGAAAAACCATAGTAAGGGAAAAAGAGTGCAGTCACATAAACTCCCCCTCATGTTGACACGAACAATTCTTCACAAATTTCGTAGATTGCGCATCCCAATATTATATATGTGCTTTCTGAATATTGTTGTAGGAAGTGCCTTTGTGAAGAGATCTGATGAGTTTTCACTTGATTGAATGTGACGAACATCAATACATTTATTCTTCTCAAGCTCCTTGGTGAATGCGAAGAACTTAGGAGGAATATGTTTAGTTCTGTAGCTTTTTATGAATCATTCTTTCATTTGAGCAACACATGCAACATTATCTTCATATAGTATCACAGGCTTCTCGTCGAATGATAATCCGCATGAGATTTGGATATGTTGGGTCATTGATTTTAACCACACACATTCACGACTTGCTCATGTAGTGCAATAATCTCGGCATGATTTGATGAAGTTGTTACGAACGTTTGTTTCTGTGAACGCCAAGAAATTGCACTGCCTCCACGAGTAAATACATATTCAGTTTGGGAACGTGCCTTCTGTGGATCAGATAAGTATCTAGCATCGGCATAACCAATTATACTTGGATTAGCATCTTTTGAATACAAAAGTCTCAAGTCTGTCGTTCTTCGTAGATAACGGAATATATGTTTAATTCCGTTCCAGTGTCTCTTTGTTGGATATGTGTTAAATCTTGTCAACAAATTTACGGCAAAAGATATATCAGGCCTTGTACAATTTGTAAGATACATAAGGGCATCGATAGCACTTAGATATGGTACTTATGGACCAAGAATATCTTCATCATTTTCACATGGACGGAATGGATCCCTTTCTATGTTTAATGATCTAACAACCATTGGAGTACTTAAAGGATATGATTTATCCATATTAAAACGTTTAAGGATCTTTTCTGTATAATTTGTCTAGTGAACAAACATTCCGCATTCTTTTTGTTCAATTTATAAACCCAGACAATACTTGGTTTTTCCAAGATCCTTCATTTCAAATTCTTCCTTCAAGTATGACACAACTTCTTGAATTTCCTTATTCGTTCCAATGATGTTTAAATCATCAACATATACAAGCAATAATTACGCATCCGGATGTTGTTTTCTTAATGAAAACACAAGGGCATATTGAATTATTTACATATCCCTTTTTCATCAAGTGATCACTTAGTCGATTATACCACATTCGACCGGATTGCTTCAACCCATATAATGATCTTTGTAATTTCACAGAATAACATTCTCTGGGTTTTGAACTTTGTGCTTCAGGCATCTTAATTCTTTCAGGAATTTTCATATATATATATATATTGCTATCAAGTGATCCATATAAGTAAGCTGTAACAACATCCATAAGACGCATTTCTAAATTTTCAGATACTGCCAAGCTAATCAAATACCGAAACGTAATTGCATCCATCACGGGAGAATACGTTTCTTCATAATCAATTCCAGGTCTTTGAGAAAAACCTTGTGCAACAAGTCGAGCTTTATATCTTACTATTTCATTTTTCTCATTTCGCTTTCGAATAAAAACCCATTTGTATCCAACAGGTTTTACACCTTCAGGTGTAAGGACTATAGGTCCAAAAACATTACGTTTATTTAGCGAATCCAATTCAACTTGGATGGCTTCTTTCCATTTTATCTAATCTTGCCGATTTTTACATTCACCAAAAGATTTTGGTTCATGATCTTCATTATCATTTATGATGTCGATTGTCACATTATAAGAAAATATATCATCAATTTCTTTTTTTTTTGTTCCATATTTTTCCAGTATTAATGTAATTGATAGAGATTTCATGATTCTCGTCAGTTTGTGGTTCTGACAGAACATTTTCATCATCATGTGTTTCTTCAAGAACATCATTCTCTATTTTGTGATCATCATGTGTTTCTTCAGGAACATAATTCTTTATTTTGTGATCATCATGTTTCTCTATGAATTTTCTTTTTCGAGGATTTTTATCCTTGGAACCTACTGGCCTTCCACGCTTCAAGCGTTTAATGACATCATGAGTATTTTCAATTTGTTTCTTTGGAATTTCAATTCGAGCAGGGGCATTTGCAGCATGTATATATGATTTAGTTACCCCTTTTGTGTCTGCAAATGCATCTGGTATTTGATTTGCTATTCTTTGCAAGTGTACAATTTGTTGTACATCTTTTTCACATTGTTTTGTTCTTGGATCCAGATGTAACAATGATGATACATACCATGTAATTTCTTTTTCGGTATGTTTCTGTTCACCCCCTAACATTGGGAAGATTTCCTCATTAAAATGACAATCAGCAAAACGTGATGTGAACACGTCGCCTGTCTGAGGTTCAAGATATCGAATGATTGATGGACTATCATAACCGATATAAATTCCAACCTTTCTTTGAGGTCCCTATTTTCTTTCGTTGCGGTGGTGCAATAGGCACATACACCATACATCCAAAAATTCTCAAATGAGAAATGTCTGGTTCTTTACCAAATGCAAGCTGCAATGAGGAGTATTTATGATATGCACTTGGTCTGATGCGAATTAATAAATCAGCATGTAAAATTGCATGTCCTCATATAGAAATAGGGAGCTTTGTTTTCATAATCATTGGTCTAGCAATCATTTGCAGACGTTTAATCAATGATTCAGCCAATCCATTCTGTGTATGTACATGAGCAACATGATGCTCAACAATGATTCTCATAGACATACAATAATCATTGAAAGTCTGGGAAGTAAATTCACCAGCATTATCGAGTCTAATTTTCTTGATTGTATAATCGAGAAATTGATTCCTCGATTTTATTATTTGAGCAAGTAATCTTGCAAATGCAATATTTCGAGTTGACAATAAACATACATGTGACCATCTGCTGAAGGCATCAATCAATACCATAAAGTATCTGAATGGTCCACATGGTGGATGGATTGGTCCAAAAATATCACCCTGAATACGTTCAAGAAACATTGGTGATTCAGTTTGGATTTTGACTGGTGATGGTCTTATAATAAGTTTTCAAAGAGAACATGCTTTACATTGAAACTTATTATTCTGAAAGATCTTCTGGTTTTTCAGTGGATGACCATATGTATTTTCTATAATTCATCGCATTATTGTTGAACCAGGATGTCCTAATCGATCATGCCAATTGGTTAATATTGAAGAATTATCAACTATCATGTTTGATTCAATGAGACTTATATGTGTATAATGCAATCCAGTAAGGAGCATTGGTAGTTTTTCAATCACATATTTCTTTCCTGATTTATATGTGATAAGACACATATATTTCTCATTCCTTCATTCATTGTTTGAGTATCATACCCATGTGAATATATATCATTAAAACTCGATAAATTTCTTTTCGATTGTGGTGAATATAAAGCATCATTGATAAAAAAAATTTGTACCATTAGGTAACAAAAATTGTGCTTTACCACATCCTTTAATAAGTCTACAGGACCTGATATTGTATTCACCGTTGTTTTCGTTGGTTTTAGTTCCAAGAAATATCTTTTATCTCGAAGAATAGTGTGCGTTGTACCACTATCAGGTATGCAAACTTCCATGGGATTAGTTCCTTGTTTAGCTTTGTTCATGGTATTTTACATATTTGAACTTCAAAAATATACAATGAAAAAAATTACTGACAATACATATGTAAATATAACACATATCATAATTGTACAATAAAAAATTATTATATGACTACAAGAAAAATAAATTATTGTACATTTATATTCTACCACTATATTGTTCATTTTCAGAGAAATCATTGAGAAAATCTGCAGCATCAATATTTTTCATTTCTATCCCACCAACATATTGATCATTTTCAGAGAAATCATTCAGAAATTCAGTAGCATCAAAATGAGTTGAATCACTCAAACGGTCATTGCGTTCAGTGAAGTTGGTCTCTTTTTCTTTCCCCTTTATAGATTCTTTATAGAGCTTGTAAAGGTTCTCGGGGCTCGACAAATACGAGACCAATGTCCTGGAGTTCCGCATCTGAAACAAGAACTTTCAAATCTTTTCGAGTGATTTTCATTAACACTCATGTTCTCATGATGTCTTTTCTGTGGGTGGTTCGTGACGCCCTTTTGAGATGAGTTATAAAAATAACTATCTCTATTGTTTTCAAAACCACGGCCTCGACCACGACCACTTCCACGTCCACAACCACGACCACGACCTCGATCTCGACCAAAATCTGGTCTCTGGATTTGATTTTGGTTTCCAGGTTTAAATTCATTTTTACTCACAACATTTACTTGTGGAAATGTTGTTGATCCAGTGGGTCGGGACTGATAATTTCTCATTAATAGCTCGTTGTTCTTTTCTGCCACAAGAAGACAGGCGATAAGTTCAGAATATCTCGCAAATCCACGCACTCTATATTGTTGCTGTAAAGTTATATTTGATGCGTGAAACGTGGAAAATGTTTTTCCAAGCATTTCTGATTCTGTAACCTCATGTCCACAAAATTTTAATTGCGAGATTATTCGATACATCGCCGAATTGTAATCACTAACTTTCTTGAAATCTTGGAATCTTAACATATTCCATTCATCACGGGCGGTCGGAAGTATAATTTCCCTTATATGTTCGAATCTTTCTTTCAATCCTTTCCACAAAACCATGAGATCTTTTTCGATGAGTTATTCACATTTTAAACCTTCATCGAGATGTCGACGCAAAAATATTATAGCTTTTGTTTTTTCTTGTGATGAAGATATACCATTTTATTTAATGGTCTCGCTTAGAACCAATGACTCAAGATGTATTTCTACATCGAGAGTCCATGACATATAATTTTTTTTCCCATGATGTCGAGCGCAACAAATTCGAGCTTTGTCAAATTTGACATGGTGATACTAAAAAAATTACGATGCATTTTATTAGTTAATGAATATTGCAATACAAAGTAATGGATAAACAACAAATACAAGCATTCGTAAAAATAAAGAAAACACACGAAGAGAATATTCTCTAATAAATACAAGACTCGTGAGTATGATAACCAAAATAATTAAAAATAACCTTGAGAAACTTCTCTTTTTCTTCAAAAAAATTGATGAAAAATAATTTTTAGAGAAAAAGAGAAAGTTGGAGTGATTGAATGTGTTTGTGAGATCATATTTATAGGGCAAAAGCTAGCCGTTTTTTTACCGTTTATGACCGTTGGTGTACAAAAAAAATAAAGGTATGTATTTGTATAATTTTATGGTAATAATATGGTGTATATAATATTAGGCATGCTTAAATAATTATGTATATCATATCATATTATTATAATGAGGTGTCATAAGTTATTTTGTTTAAAAACCTTATAAGCTTTTATACTTGTCGTATTCTTTACCGGGAGTGTGAGATGTCGTCTTAACATCCTCTCAGGATTTTAACAAGTTTTTGAAAAATTTATTTTTATTATTTTTAATAATAACATTATATTATATATTAAATATATACACAATAAATAAATAACAGTAAAATAAATATTATTACATTTTTTTTTACCTTTTTCTTCTATTTGGAGCTTGGAGAAGTATGGATGACTTTTAGAGTTTCGTGCTGATAACGTGTTGTGAAAAAGTAAAAAATTATGGTAAAAAGTAAAAATCTCAAACTCTCAAAATTTACCAAACTACACACTTTATAATATTTTTCTCTCTACTCAATTGTAAATTTCTTCACAAATGGTTAGGCTATTTATAGATTTTCTTTACAAATAATCCAAAAATAAAATACATCATTACCTACATCATCACACACTAATTTTCAATATTTACAACTCTTATTTTCAATATTCAAATATTTAATACACACATTTTAAATATTATTTTTCAACAAATTTCATTTATATTATTTGGAGTGTGTCCTTGTTCAAAACATATATTATGTATAGAAATGCATATCACTAACAAGTTTCATGTTATAAAAGTAACTATGACACATGTGCAATGTATAAAAGAAATTATAAATTTAATTATTTAAGTCGTTTTAATTTGAGTTTTAGTCGTTTAACTTGTCAGAAAGATACTTCTTTGATTTTTGGTATTTTTTTTCGTTTGAAGTCATTGAACCCATGTAACATAACTTATTTAATATAAATGTTCTCATACGTAGGAGAATAAAACTAATCATATAAACATTCAAATATATCTATATAAAAATAAAAGAAAAGAATAAAAAAAGACAAAAATTTGTGTGAGACGGTCTCATAGGTCGTATTTGTGAGACATATATCTTATTTGGGTCATCCACGAAAAAACATTACTTTTTATGTTAAAAATATTACTTTTTATTGTAAATATCGGTATGGTTGACTCGTCATACAGATAAAGATTCGTGTGATCGTCTCACAAGATACATACTCATAAAAAAAGCACGTAATATTAAAAAATGAGGGAGAAAACTTCTTTTTTCCTTTTTATTTTTGCTTATGGAGTTTTAATATGTATTATATAAGTTTTACTTTTGTTACGTAAAAGAATATTAAGGTCAAATAACAATATTCGATAGATTCAGTAGCTTCGATGAAAAAATAATCAAAACAAAAAAATGTAAGTTGGTGGATCGAAACCAAATTTAATAAATTATAAGGGTAAAATCCATAACAAACCAATTTAAATATAAAAATTACAATTTTCATCTGTTCAAATTGAAAGTCTTGTAGAACACGAAGAATCTGAAATCGTATTTATTCTTATTAAATTATTTGGGCCCGGATCTGAAACATTTAAATGGGCCATTTATTTTAATTTGATTAACCTGAGCCCAATATCAGCCCATTGTCTTCAAAGTCACGAAGCATCGTCCTTTCCTTTGTATCCGACAGCCAACTCAGATGCTGAAGCTAAGGCCTCCACGGTTCCACACCCATTTCTCCTTGCTCTTCAATCTCCCATATTCTCACCTCCATCGAAAGTTTTCCTTTTCTCTCTCGTTTAGCAGCTCCACATCACGAGCCCCAAACCCCAGTCATGCCGCCGCGAAGGCCTCTAGTCGGACGGAGCCCTCCGAATCATCCCGGTTCGTGCAGAAAGTACTGTTCGTGCCGCCGGGAATGAGACCGGATGAAGTTACCGACGACATGGTCCTACCTGGGTCGAATATTGTGATTGGACCCTATGCTGGCGATGCGAAGGTTAAGGAGGTGGATTTTGTTAAGAGCAGCAACCGGGCCAAGGATTGCCCCAATGATGACCGACCCGAATTCGCCATGTTGGGTCGATCGAATGTTGGCAAGTCATCACTTATCAACTTTTTGGTTCGGAAAAAAGATGTTGCTCTCACTTCTAAAAAGCCAGGTTTTATCTATATCCTCCGTTTTTAAGTTAGAACTGAATTTGCGTTTTGCCGTTAAGTTGATTTTTTTAAAAAAATATTTTGCAGGAAAGACTCAGTTGATTAATCATTTCTTGATTAATAAAAGTTGGTACATTGTGGATTTACCCGGTTATGGGTAAGCTTTTGTAGTTAATTTGTATCTATTTATATAATGAACTTGTGCATATTGATTTTTCTTGAATTTTAAATTTTCTGGGCTAGTTGTGTATACTTTGATTCTGTGCTTCAACATTTGGACTCACGAGTAGCTTTTGGCTTTTTTGGTCTTGAAAGTTTGCAGCCATTTTTCTGTTATGTGATTTGGGTATTGATCTAGTTTGGTCAAGTTAGTTTTGATAGGAGTTACTTGTTTCATTATTTATATGGTATCTGATTGAGCAAAAGATACTCTGATGTATCTCAAAATCGCTGAAATTATTAGAGTTGCCAAAGTCGAATATGTGTTTTCTTCTTTGTCATATAGCACAACTGAGAATTTCAATTATTTTTGTGGAGAGGATGTGCTAAAAGAAGGAAAAGATAAGTATATATTTTTATTATATTCAAAATAACATCTTCGAATTCCAAAATGTAAATCGGGATGATTTTATAATTTTATTCATAGTCGAAGGAAAAACACTCGTGCTATAAACAAATTTATGGGGTGGGGTGGGGTGGGTTCAGCCATCAACTTAAGTTCATTTAGTCTTCATCGAGATTTTAGTCCTTTTTGAAATAATGGAGGGCTGCGTATAAATGATTTAAACATGGTATAAGACTCAAATAATGTTCTTTGTGCAACCAATTAAGCCAATTAAGTTTTAATGATTGCAAGAGTGATGAGCATGCTGGTTCTACGTTAACCATTTGCTTACTGCAACCATCCTATTTTGTCCAGGCTTTATATAACCACAACTGAAAGTTACTCCATAGACATTATTTGTCTAGACCACTGTTCTAGGCGGTGGTCAACCTTCTAGAAAAGGTGCTGGTCGGCATGCCTAGGCGGAAAGGACGCCTAGGCAGTTCTAGACGGTCCTAGGCGGTTAGGGATTCGTTTTAAAATTAAAAATTCAATTAAAAAAATGCAAGATAATTTTTTATAGTCCCTAAAATAAAGTCCAACAAGGAATGTGATTTGTCGACTTGCCCTGACACATCAAACTTCATTTTCGTCTACGTTCTAGAGTGAAGGAACTCCACAATGATGATTTTGTATCTGAAGAAGATGTAGATCACAATGGATGATATTGAGTTAATTTAAACAATGATTTAATATCTTAAAATAAAAAACTTTATTTTATTTTTTTCATTAGACATGCTCTTCCCACCTATATCAAACAATGCTTTAATATTCTAAAATAAAAATATTTTAAAGATATTAACTTATAATGTTATTAAATATTATAAAATCAATTTTAAAAAACCGTCTAGGCGCTAGGTGATAGGTAACTGTTCACCTACTGCCTACCTTTTCTAGAATACTGGTTTAGACTTGAGATCTTCAGTAAAATTTTCAAAGTTAATACAGGTATCAAGCGACTGTGATCATCAAATGTGAGATTATGAACTCTCTTGATTTATTTTAAGAGAGCTGTTGGTTTCCCATGATTTGGTTTGAAGTTCAAGTAGCTCCTTGTTTGTGTGTTAGAGGGCAAAAAAAATTGTAAAAAGAATAACCTACATGGCAAATCTCTTACCTGGTTTCCTTGATAATTTTCTTAAAATGTGATGCTTTAGCATGGAAGTGTACTGTGATTCAGTTTGCACCTTCTGTGTTGACAAATTTTTCTGGTGCCGTATTTATGAACATGTGTGAGTGACTATTTTCCAGATTTGCCTTCTTTCTCACACTGTTTACATTTATCTACAGTTTTGCTAATGCCCCTGAATCTGCGAGAATGGATTGGTCCTCATTCACAAAAGGCTACTTTCTGAATCGAGAAACTTTGGTGTCTGTCCTACTTCTAGTTGATGCAAGTGTTCCGCCCCAGAAAATCGACCTTGATTGTGCAAATTGGCTTGGCCGAAACAACGTATGTTAGTTTTTGTTCTTGCATCTTATGTAGTTTATAAAAACCAACTGCTCTTTTGTCTCACATTTTTCGTTAACATTTGTTTATTTTTAGATCTCGATGACTTTTGTTTTCACTAAGTGTGACAAAATAAAAGGTGGTAAAGGGAGAAGGCCCGATGAGAACATAAGAGATTTTCAAGAACTGATTAGAGAAAATTATAGACTACATCCTCCATGGATAATGACTAGCAGCATAACAGGATTGGGCAGAGACGAGCTTCTTTTGCACATGTCTCAGCTTAGGAACTATTGGGATAACGAGTAATATTAAAATCGAAGTTGATTTTGTAGCATGGGTTTAGTGTAGTGCATCTGCTGTATCCAGTATTGCTGCATCTGCTGTATATGTTCTCAGCATCGATGTATTCAGATTACCGATATATTTATGTTATAAACACTGATTATATGATGTAAAGTATAAATCGTTCGTCCCTAAAGCTCGAACTCATGAGAAGTGGACTAATATGTTGGTCCCACGTGCGGAATTTGAGATAATAAAATCCGAAAAATAAAGAATAAAATGGACACCGAGATTTACGTGGAAAACCCCTAAAAATTATTAGGGTAAAAACCACGGGCAAGATGAAAAGAATTTCACTATAATATTTTGTGGTGTACAACTCACTCACTGTGTTTCCAAAGAGAACACACACTCTCTTAATACAGGAGAACAAAACACCTCACAAATATTATAGAACTAAGCACTCAAATGCTTATAAGATGAGAGAAAACTCGAAGAAGGGATGATTTCAGAATGAAGGGGGGAGCTCTATTTATAGAGCCCCTGTCAGTGTGAATACGCGTTAAAAACGCGTATTCAATTTCCATCTGAATTTTCCGCGAAAGTCCAACGCACGTTTTATAAACAATTTTCACGAATTCATCACTACAGGAAATGCAATAAATGCATTTCCTATCTATCCTGTTTGCCGACATTTCTCCCACTTGGAGATTTGATTGAGGATCAAACACATCTCCACACATCCTTTCAATCTTGCCATTCCCTTGCTGCTTACGTTTCTGCTAGACCACTTGAGGATCTACACCACTCTAACTTATCAGTGTTCACTGGCTTGGTCAGAAAATCAGCTATGTTATCCTTTGTATGGATCTTCTGCATATCCACGCTTCCTTCTTCTACTACTTCCCGCACAAAGTGAAATTGTACTCCAATGTGTTTCGTCCTGGAATGAAAGGCTGGATTCCTTGCGATGTGCAAGGCACTCTGACTGTCACAAAACAAAGGAACATTATCTTGTTTGTGCCCGATCTCCTCCAGTAACCTTTTAATCCATATTGCCTCTTTGCAAGCTTGAGTAGCTGCCATGTATTCTGCCTCTGTTGTAGATAACGCCACAACTGTCTGCAGTTTTGAAACCCAGCTTACTGCTCCTCCTGCAAGTGTAAACACATAACCAGTAGTAGATTTTCTCTTGTCAGGATCACCTGCATAATCTGAATCGACATAGCCCCTGAGTGTAAAATCCGATCCTCCATAACATAATGCAGCATTCGAGGTACCCTTAATGTATCTAAGGATCCTCTTAACAGTGCTCCAATGCTCTCGTCCAGGATTCGCCATATACCGACTAACTGCTCCCACTGCTTGAGCAATGTCCGGCCTTGTACATATCATGGCGAACATCAAACTTCCCACTGCTGATGCATATGGTACTCGAAACATCTCCATCCTCTCTGCTTCACTGCTAGGACACATCTCGGAGGATAACTTGAAGTTAACAGGAAGAGGGGTCGATATTGGCTTACTATCTTGCATGTTGAAGCGTTGCAAGACTTTCTTCAAATAATTTTTCTGGGAAAGCCAAATCTTTCTGTTACTTCTGTCTCGGTGAACTTGCATCCCTAGAATCTTGTTTGCTGGTCCCAAGTCCTTCATATCAAATTCCCTAGCCAACTGTGCCTTCAATCCTTGGACCTGATCTTTGTTGGGGCCTGCTACCAACATGTCGTCCACATACAACAGCAAAATGATATAATCATCACCAGACCTCTTGAAATACGTACAAGGGTCTGCACTCAGTCTGTTGTATCCAAGGCTCATGATATAGGAATCAAATCTCTTGTACCAACACCTCGGCGCCTGTTTGAGACCGTACAGAGATTTCTTCAACCTGCAAACCAAGTTCTCTTTGCCTTTTTCCGCAAAACCTTCTGGCTGGAGCATATAGATTTCTTCTTCAAGATCTCCATGAAGAAACGCCGTTTTTACATCTAGCTGTTCTAGATGTAGGTCAAACACCGCACACAATGCCAACACTACTCTGACTGTTGTAAGCCGAACCACAGGAGAAAATATCTCATTGAAGTCAATGCCTTCTTTCTGAGCATACCCTTTTACTACCAATCTAGCACGATACCGTTCCACTTGATTATTGCCATCACGCTTGATCTTATAGACCCATCTGTTTCCAATGGCTTTCCTCCCTCGTGGTAATGTAACAAGATCCCAAGTTTTATTCTTGTCTAATGCCTCCAACTCTTCTTGCATTGCTATCATCCAAAAAGATACATCCGAGCTCTGAGTAGCCTCGTGGAAACTGGATGGCTCACCATCTTCTGATAATAGACAATATGCAATGTTGCTTTCAGTGACATAATCTGAAAGCCAACCTGGTGGTCTTCTGTCTCGAGTTGACTGCCTCACATTGGAAACCTCAGACTCAACTTGTTCTTGTTCTTCGTGCTCTGGTACTGTTTCACAAGAAACTTGACCTTCGTCTGTCTTATTTTCTACCTGAAAAATAGTAGTTTCTGAATTCTGTGTGCCTTTGTCTCCCTTTACTTTATCTTCCTCGAAGATAACATCCCTGCTGATGACAAGCTTGTGAACAGTAGGATCCCACAAGCGAAACCCCTTTACTCCATCAGCATAACCCAAGAAGATACATTTTCTGGATTTCGAATCCAACTTCGATCTTTCTTGCTCATTGTACAGAACGTACACCGGACTTCCAAATATATGCAAATGAGAATAATCTGTTGGCTTCCCAGTCCACATCTCCATCGGAGTCTTCAGATCAATCGCCACTGAAGGAGAACGATTGATAATATAACAAGCGGTTTTGACTGCTTCCGCCCAAAATGACTTTTCTAGACCCGCAGTCCTCAACATAGCTCTTGTTCTGTCCAACAAGGTCCTGTTCATCCGCTCCGCCACTCCATTCTGTTGAGGTGTGTAAGCCGTCGTGAACTGTCTTTTGATGCCCTCATGTTGACAAAATGCATCAAACTCGTCACTGGTATATTCTCCTCCATTGTCAGTCCTCAGACACTTGATTTTCTTTTCAGAATCAAGTTCAACCCGCGCTTTGAAATCTTTGAAGATCTGGAAAGCATCTGATTTCTTCTTGATTGGATACACCCAACATCTCCTAGAGAAATCATCAATGAACGAGACAAAGTATCTCGCTCCTCCTAGGGATACAACCGGTGCTTGCCAAACATCCGAATGAATCAGCTCCAATATGCTTTTGCTCCTGGCAGTAGAAGTGCCAAACTTTAATCTGTGTTGTTTACTGGTAACACAATGCTCACAAAAGGGTAGTGACACTTTTGTAAGTCCCGGCAGCAGCTTCCGTTCTGAGAGAATTTTCAACCCTCGTTCTGACATATGTCCGAACTTTCTATGCCATAACACCGTTAATTCTTCTCTTGAACCAATTGATGCAACAGCTAGTTCTGCCTCTTTGTGTGTTTCTCCCAAAAGTACATACAGATTTGCAGCAATTTTTTCCGCCTTCATAACCACAAGCGCTCCCTTCACAATTTTCATGATCCCGTTCTCAATCCGAGTTTTGCACCCGATGTCATCCAATTACCCCAAGGACAAAAGATTTTTCGTCAGTCCTTTCACATGTCGTACCTCCTGTATGGTGCGAATGGTGCCATCAAACATTTTAATTTTGATAGTACCGACCCCAGCGATTTCCAAGGCATGATCATTTCCCATGAATACAGATCCTCCTGAGACTGGTTCATAATGATCAAACCATTCTCTCCGAGACGTCATGTGCCACGTCGCTCCTGAATCCATAATCCATGTGTCACAAAATTTGTGTCTGCCTTCTGCAACAGTTGCCGCTTCGCTGAATAATATTTCACCACTGCCTGAAGTACTGGCCACATTTCCTTCATCCGTAATCTCCACCGGTCTATCTCCAATAGCCGCCAAGCAATTCTCATTTCTTAAAACTGCTTGTATCTTTATTTTCCATAGCATAAAATTGCTTCCGTTGAATTTTGCTATCTCGTACCTTCCCGCCATTATGTCTACAACAATTTTAGTAGACCAGACAAAATAATCCCGCCTTAAATAAAAAATCTCAAAAAATCTTTTCTGATGTGGAAGATCAGTCTAAGCTGCAACCACAGAGCATACTCAGAATTTTAGGAAATTTTAAACCAAGGCTCTGATACCACTTGTTGGTCCCACGTGCGGAATTTGAGATAATAAAATCCGAAAAATAAAGAATAAAATGGACACCGAGATTTACGTGGAAAACCCCTAAAAATTATTAGGGTAAAAACCACGGGCAAGATGAAAAGAATTTCACTATAATATTTTGTGGTGTACAACTCACTCACTGTGTTTCCAAAGAGAACACACACTCTCTTAATACAGGAGAACAAAACACCTCACAAATATTATAGAACTAAGCACTCAAATGCTTATAAGATGAGAGAAAACTCGAAGAAGGGATGATTTCAGAATGAAGGGGGGAGCTCTATTTATAGAGCCCCTGTCAGTGTGAATACGCGTTAAAAACGCGTATTCAATTTCCATCTGAATTTTCCGCGAAAGTCCAACGCACGTTTTATAAACAATTTTCACGAATTCATCACTACAGGAAATGCAATAAATGCATTTCCTATCTATCCTGTTTGCCGACATAATAGTTTTGTGTTCTAACATGTCATCGATGATTGCTGCTGCCCTTCTTCTGCGGAAGATGGTGCCGGCTGAATTTTGTGCTAGTGGAAACCGCTCACACACTGCCACACCATCTCCTGCAATTAATTCGACTCGAGAGGGAAGAATAAAGGGAATTCGCCACATTTTGGTGCACTACAGTATTATCACCTGTCGGCGCGGTTGGCCGTGGAAGGTGACAGTACAATGTTTCAGGATATATAATGTACTTACACATCCATCAAGTCAAGGAAAACACTGCCGATCAAATTTCACAAACAACACAAGAATATTAAACAAAATAATGGTTTCATGAAGCATATTAATTTCCCACAATGAGGTAAACTTAAAAGTACGTCAATTACCATGAATCACCCCCAAATGTTTATCAATCAAGCTAGTTCCATTTAAGATGAAACATGTTTAACCAAAGCTTGTGCATGAATAGGTGGCAGATTAGACTGGCAAAAGCTTTGCCATTTCTCCTGCTTCTCTTCTTCATTCTCTGTAAATGCTTCAAACAATGAAGTTACAATACTTCTAGCTGCCTCCCTTGCTTCTGGGAGCTTATCATTTAGCAAATTTGCTGCAGTTTGAATCAACGCAACCAGGCCATATTCTTTCATACGTTCGAGATCCTGTGAAGCATTTTACACAGATAAGATACAAAGATTGCACATAATGTTAAATAATATGATATATACTTGGTGCCAGTTTCTTGTTTTTGTACCATCTTAGAGACACAACTGGAGATGGAAATTGCGGCTTTTGCTCGGACTTTGAGGTTCGAGTGCCCCACATATGTGTCGAGCTTATGGAGAAGAGAAAGAGGGGGAATGAACTCCACCATTGTCTTTAATCCCTTGTCTGCTTCCTCACATACAAATTTCTTATCTTGAGAGGCTTTCAGAAGTAGCTGCAGCAACTGTTTAAAAACAAGGAAATTTCTTTAGAATTGTAATTGCCATTAACATAACACTGAGCATCAAGAAAAACAGAACCGATCTATTAAATGTACCAAGTTGTTGAAGGAATCAGGAGTGGTGGATTCAAGTAACTTTTCACCAAAAGCCTTGAACATATCAGAGGAAGCCATGATCGAGGTCTTGCACAATGCACTTCTTGGATTCTTTATTGCTTTCACCATTACTAAAACCACATTTTCCCTGCATACCACATATTTCGAAGAATATCCTATCACACCGACAAAAAATTTTAAATTGTAAAAAAAAAAAATCAGAAAAAATAGCTTAAAACTTACAAAATTGGCAGCAATAGGGTGGAGTGAAAGAGTGCCAACCGCCTAACATCATTCAGTGACTCACAAACCTTCAACCAGTCTTTTGACTCGAACCCTCCAAGTAGACTCTGAAAATCCACTTCCATATAATTAACCAAGAACGAGCAAAACGGGAAAAGTATGTATAAAAAACCTGGATCTTCACTTCTGGGTCTTGAAACGCTTGAAGATTATCAGAAGGAATATAATCCACGGAAACGTCGGTAGAAGTCGGCAGCGATGAAGGGTGTTGGTTTTCGTTATTCACGCCAAATTCAGGATGCTGTTGCTGCTTCTTCTCCTTGTGAATCTGCTCCGAGACTTTCGCTTGTTTTTTGGGTCTTTCTTGTGTGATTGGAAGCTTATTATCAAGAGACCTAAGCGCCATTTTCTTGAAAGCTTTTATTTAACACACACTTTGAAGAAAGAACGAGAGAATCTGCGAGCAAGAGTAAATTTGAGGATTGCTTTATGATAGTGTTCAGTCAAGAAAAAGGGAATCGAAAAGATTATGCAACGGTCATTTGAGATTTGAAATATTGAGGATGAATAAGCAGAAACAAACTTTTTCACAACGGTCATTTTTTAGAAGTTGATTCTCTGTTTTCCCTTTAATATTTGAAAAATTTAATTTACAGGTGGCGTAGTTTTTCTTTCTTTCTTTCAAAAACAGAATTGACAAGTCATTTTCATAAAATTGACGTTAAAAGATGTCCGAAAGAGTAAAAATTTCAGAACTAGGAGAGCCATGATTCATTTCCTTTTCCTATTATATATGTTACATAGAAAAATTAGAAAATAAAATAGTTTTTTTTTAAAAAAAAATAATTGAAAATTGTTAATTTTTTAAACAGAAATGATACGAAATAAAATCGAATATAAATAAAAAATGCGTATATATAATAGTAAAAAGAGAATAGTAACTAAAAAAAGTAACTTTAAAATTACAGAATTATCATGAAAACTTGTATGTCAGATAAGAGGTGCCAATCGAGTGGGTTGGGTCAACCCACGAATTTTTTTTTATTTTTTTTCAACCTGAACCCAACCCGAAGCAACCCGAAAACCCCTAACCCTAACTCGAACACGAACCCGTATAACTCGACTCAACCCGCCTAACCCGAATTTTATTAATTTTTTTAAAATTTTTTAAAAAAATTAATGAAAAAAATCTAAAAAATATAAACAATAATAATAATATTTTAATTTAAACACATAATAACAAAATTTCGATTTAAATTTGAAAGTTTAAAATATATAAAAATATAGATAATATTTCCACAAAAAAAAAAGTTCGCGGATCAACCCGCAACTAACATGACACTAACCCGAATCCACCACACCCCAACCCGAACCTGATTTTTTCGTGTTGGGTCGTGTCGAGTTGACGGGTCGTGTCGTATTTTGACACCCCTGTGTCAGATAATATTAAGGAATAATAGATCATCAACTGTCATTGTTTTAAAATTGAAATTTAGTACGGTGATACACTAATGTTTGAGAGACGTACAAAAGATATGCATGGTTACAAGACGAACAAGAATCGCATTTCAAGTGCGACCCACTTGATCCTTCCACAATTATTTTCAATAATATTAACCAAACAATGTTGCATCCAAGCATTTGATCATCTGCGGATGCAACTTTCGTGTTTAATATTGGGAAATCATGTACAAATTGATCAAAGAAAAAGTTCCCAGAAGCGTCTCTGGAGCATACCAGGTTCTGTAATATAACTTTGGCTGCATATCCTACACCGATTTTGGTCGAATATTGGCCTTCAGAACATCAGAGCAAAGAAAACATGGTGAGGCACCTGGACTACCACAGAACAGATTAACAAAGGTTACTAATCAATCCTTGAAATCAGAAGCGAAAATGAAAATCATGATAGAAAACAGTAGAAGCTAAAAAAGGTGCATGATTCATTTGTTTGATGTTCATGGATACATTTCAATGCGAAAGAAATCTTCAAGAATGTACTTGAACTAGCAGTAGCAGCATATATAAGTTCGAGCATGAATGATGAAGGTTATGAAATAAACAACTTATTTCATTTCAAGAAAACGAGCAGTCGAGTGGCTTCCTTTTTCGAGAATTGAAAATATGAAGTATCAGCAGTAGTAAGTAATTCCAAATTGAAAATCCTACCTGAAAAGCCACATTTTCCTTGGTCATCCATGTTGATGGGGATATATATTTTTGAATTTGTGATCTCTGGTTTCTAACTGGAATAAGAAATGCCTCCTTGCTTGTCAACTTAAACAATTCTATTTATTGATAGTATAGAGAAACATTTACGAGCTAGTCGTCAATCTTTCATTGACAAGTAGTATTGGCGATTTCCATTTCCAAACAAATATCAAGTGCAATTACTGTTACAAGGTTCTGAAAGCATGCTGCGACTTGGCTGTTTCTCGCAACACAGCACCAACAATTGCCGCCTGTTCAAGACATTCAGCTTTATGCAAAGCGTCCAAAAGAATCACACATGTTTTGGTATAAATTTTACAACCCTTCAACCTAGTTTCTTCAAATAGCTGATATGCTTCTGTCGCCCTATTCGATACACTTAAACCTTCTATCATTGTATTATAGCAGGCAGAATCAGGTATGCCTCCATTTGCTTTGAACCTTTCAAAGAGTTTATCAGCTTCCATGATATTCCCAGCCTTGGCAAGCCCGGATATCATGGTGAGATAGGTGATTATATTGGGTTTCAACCCTTGCTTCTGCATTTCCTGCCAAAAGACAAAAGCCTTGTTGAATTTTCGAACCCTACAGAGACCATTTATAAGGATGCTATAGGTTATAATATTAGGTGTCGCATTCAAGTCTTTCATTGAGTTCCAGCAAACAAGAGCTTCATCTATTTCCTCTGCCTTAACAAGAGCATCAAGTAAGCAATTCCACGTTTGCACATTTGGCATTAAATCTCTTTGCATCATTTCTTCTATTATGAGATATGCTTCGTCAATTCTACCCACCTTTCCAAACCCATCTACAAGACTGCTGTACACCACTACATTTAACTCAACACCAATTGATTTTGCTTCTTCAAAGAGCATGTAGGCTTCATCTAGCCGGTCAATCTTAGCAAGCCCGTCAATGACAGAACCATAAGTAACTACAGTTGGTTGGTGGCCTTTAGCTTTCATTTCTTCCAAAAGTTGGTAACCTTTATTCACTTTTCCTGATTTGCAAAATCCATTGATAATAGTGTTGTAAGCGAGTGTATCTAGCACACATCCTTTTTCCTTCATTGAGTAAAATAGTTCATATGTCTCACGAGCAAAGCCCGCCTTTATGAGACCATGAATTAGTATTGAATAGCTCCGCGCATCAGGTGTAAACTGAGCTTTAATCTCCTCAAATAGAGCCCTTCCCTTTTCAGTTTCACCAGCTTTGAAAACACAATCCATGTAGTTATTAAGGAGTGTAAGATCCGTAGAAACCCCTCTCCGAACCATTTCCTTGTAAATTTTGTGTCCATCTTCTTTTCTTCCAGACCTAAAAAAGTTTCGGATTAGGGATGTGTATACAATTGCATCTGGCATCTGATCAGAATCCAGCATCTGCTCATACAATCTATAGGCATCATCTATTCTGCCAGACTTTCCCAAGCCATCTATCAATGAACAAAATGTGACTTTGTTCGGGGTACAAAATTTATGATCCATGCCTTTAAATATCGAGCAAGCCTCATCGAGTTTATTAGCCTTACACAACCTGTCAATCATAATGTTAACAGTCATTATATTTGGAACCAAGCCTGCTGCCTTCATCTCATTTTGAATTTCTAAAGCTGTGTCAACTTTTCCGGTCTTGCAAAGCATGTCTACAAGAATATTATAGGTAGAGAGATTGGGCATGGCATCTTTCTTCATGTCATCAAAAATTTCCAAGGCCTTGTCTACTTTTCCTTTCTTCCCAAGGCAAGTAAGAAGACTGTTGTATGCAATCACACATGGAATGGACCCCTTCAGTCTCTGCCTCTCCAGCAAACCAAATGCTTCATCAAACCTCCCAGCAGACCCATAACCCATGATCATGGTGTTATAAGCATATGCACAAGGAACTTTCCTGTTCAGTTCCATCTGCTCAAACAACTCAACTGCTTCGTCCAATCTATTAGCCTTGCAGAGGACTCCTATCATGCTGGTATACGATACTTCATCGGGTGTGAGACCATGGAATTTAATCTCATGAAAGAACTTCCATGCCATATCAACCTTACCAACCTTGCCAAAGCAGTCTATACACACATTGTAGAGAACAATGTCTGCATCAAATGAATTGCTCTTCATCTCATCTAGTAAGGAAAGTGCAGCATCAACCCGGCAATCCCGAGCAAATACACGAACCAAAGTTGTAAACAAATGCACATTAACTTCATATCCTAATTCCTGCATCTGATGAAAGAGCGCAAGCATGAGATCTGGGTAATCGGGCTTATGACCTGCAGCCAAAGCACCTATAACAGTTGTGTAAGCAGAAAATGCTGGGCGGAATTTAAATTTCCTCATAGATTGGATAATATTGCATGCCTCTTTCAATTTCTGCGCTTTCACACAGCTGGAAACTAACTCCACACATGTTTCATACGATGGACCAAATCCAGCAAGACTCATCTCCTCCAAAACATGTTCAAACCTATCAAATTTCTTACATCTAGCCATTACCATGAGAAGTGAATAATAAGCTTCGGGAAAATTCACTTGATTGGTCATTCTCTCGACCCACCGAAAATAATTAACAGCTAACTCAACATCCTTCATTCTCCTCAACACTCCAATCACCACATCCAATTGAGGTTTATCATCAAAAGACGATAAAGCTTTCTCTAGGGCCGGTCCCCAAGATCCACTTTCTAGAATTCCACACACCTTCTCAACCACTTGTCTAACAGCTTCGTGTTTTCTAATGTTTTGACCTTCTGCAGCATTCAGAGAAAAACTATACTTTTGCTCGTTGGCAGATCTTTCACTTTCCTTATCAACAAGAGAAACAGAGCTTTTTCCATCATAAGAGGATCCATCACTTGAAAATGAAAATCTATTACAAACGTCACAGAGGAAGAAACATCTCATGTAAAGCTGAATTTTTATCCCTGCGCCAACACATATATACAGTGAAAAACAATTGAAGGCTATATGAGATTCAACAAAGTCAGTCGATGACTCCAATAATTTCATAACAATATTAAACATTGAACTACCTTACAACACTCGATTGAATAAGGAAAAAAGAGCCACAAAAAAATACACGTTGATTGCCACACAAAAGGAATGGAAAAGATAAGATTTTGCAAAATTTTACCTCTATTAATTAAAAGGGCCCTCATTCTTCAGTACTTGAGCTGTAACCTGCAGATTACTTTCCCAATTAATCAAAAAAAAAAAAAAAAACCACACCCTAAGAAATGACCAGAAGACAGGCATTTATTCTTACCTTTCTTGAAGGAACAAACACCGGGGATTAAGGACTGCGAATGAGAAGCAAAAAATGAAGCCCGGCGACCCTTTACTAGTAAGGAAAAACGCTAGCGCCTACTCCCTCTAATGCCTCTATTCCTACTGCTCCTGATACGCTATTTCTAATAATAAAAAAATAAAAATAAACCATCCTCCGTTGGTAGTGTTTGTGCTGGACGGCCACTGGTGGGCAGGATGGTTGGTTACAGAACGCTGGGAAAGTGTTCGACGAATCGCCGTAAAGAAGTGGAGTAAAAATGATGATATATATACTTAGTGATCGCCGCAAGTGCAAACAGACAACTTTTGATTCATGCTAGTTTTAATATGTTTGTTAAAATATTAAATATGTCCATTTCTTTTGCTTAGATTTACTAAGTATATTTCTCTTGCACACTTTATCAAGCATGTGGAGAGCAGCATCAACTAATATTCGACGATCGAGCCATAAAGGAAGAGTTCTTGTTAACTAATAGAAAGCAAAGGTGGAATAGAAAATTCCAACATCGATTAATGCCTGTAGGATATTGTCAGAGAAAATTACGTACCACTGTTTCTTCCAAATGCTTGTAATTTTGAGTGGATTTCCCCCAAATTCTTCTGTTTTTTGTGGTTTCTCGAATTTGGCTTTACAAATCTACAACGCGGGATTCATCATAACTTCATTCCAGGAATTAAGCTTCGGTCCAATTTGTGTTGTGCCCGATTATTTAGTTTGGCTGTTAATTGGTATCAAACGATGGATGTGGTCATCGACAAAATTATCGTTTTCCCTCGATTCTTCTCTTCGTTCATCCAAAATTTTGAGAAAATGGCTCTGTATATGTTCGAAAATTGCATCTGATCTTCTGGAGAAAATTTTCACTTAGTGGAATTCAATTTTTCCGATTTCTCAAAATCTCTCTTCCAATCGTACTCTGTAAGCTCACTTCCATTTTTAAGAGCTTATGTTTTGTGTTCTATTTATATGTTTTTCACAGCTTAAATGCTCACATACAAAGAGATTATGGAATGAAAATTGACTATTACAAAAGCTTGGGTCGGCAAATAAATGACAATGCATGATATTCATGAGATTGAGAAAGGGCCGTATGGTTAACTGTGATCGTATTGTCATGCCGTTAAAAAAACAAATCATGGAAGTTTTGCTGAATGTGAGAACGATCGAATGACTAATAAATTTAAGCGGATTTTCTTTTGTTTTCATGCTTGTCTAGTTGGTTTGTTAGTAGTTTTCGGTCGTTAATGTTTTGGATGAGTGTCACATTAAGAACAAATGTTTTGTTCTAGGGTAAGCGATGAGGTGTCAGTAACGTTAATATAGCTGAAAGTTGGAAACAATATTTGGGTAAATTATTCTCATTATCTACCTCTTATGACTATAGTTGATAATATATGCATCTAAATTATGATAATGATGCATCAAATACGAGAATCAACATTGAATTTGGTTCAAGAGTGAAGTCCTAGAAAAGGAAAAAAAATGTTGCAATCGCATGTATGAAGGTTATATCGATGGAGGAAGTACAATTTATGCTCCTGCAATTCATATTCAGTCAATGTGTAGAGGGACTGAGAGGAATTGGTCTTCTTGAAAGTAAACATCGTGCGAAAATTTTCTAGGGAATTAATATGAAAGGGGGGCATAATAGAAGGACTTGGAAGAAACCTTCAACTAATTGTTTGTCATCCCACATAAATTTTGTTTTATTGTTATTAGAGTGATCAAATTTTTTTTCTTAACAGCCCGAAAATTCCGAACCAAATTGCATTGCATCGTTTCTCGTAATATTTTATAAAAATCACGATTAAAAATAGTAATTATAAACTGCACCGCATACATGGTTCAGTTATTTTTTTTTGTCAAGAACCACGTCAAACCGCCATGTCTAACCGTTTACCATAATATTTGACATAAGATTATGATAATAATTTGTGAACAACATATTTAACTAAAGAAGTCATCATTTAATATATCTTAAATCTCTTCAAAATTATTACTCATACAAAAAAAAACTCATTATCTTCTTAACATCTTTATATTAGTCTTGTATTAAAGTATTTATTTCTTTTACTACAAATATTTTTTTCGAAGTTTGAAAGTAAAAAAATGAAAGAATAGTGTAAGTGTCATTTTTGTTGTGGGTGCCTTGTGTTATTCAATTATTAACTTAGTTTTGAATATTGATTATTGTTTTATCTTTGTACGATTTGAGTTATATTTTATATTTCAAAGATATATTTTATATTTGTAAGACATTATAATGTTATTGTTTTTGAATAAATTTGAATATATGTTCTAACATTTTACATTAAAAACCCGCAAAAAACTCCAACCGTCAGAAACTGCTCAAAACCGTAAAACTAATTATACATGCCTAGATTTATTTAAAAAATACTAACCGACCGCAATAATGGTAATTCGGTTTGATTTTTTTTTTTTAAAAAAAAAAAAGGACAGCAAAACCGCACATTGTTCACTCCTAATTGTTATATAGTTCACATATTATAAATTTTTGTTAATGTATTTTTTAGACATCGAGCAAAATTTGAACTATTTGGTTCTTTTTTGGAAGGCCTAAGAGGTCGTTGGAGCTAGAGAATGAAGCAAGCGTGGTGGGTTTATAATAAGGCGTACATGATTTGGTTGCATTATGTATTGATATTTCAGGGCCAGGATCTTGGTTCAATATAGACAACAATATATTATAATTAATAAAGCGAAAAAAAGAGCAATGATTAATCGACAGTAAAAATAATGTGTCATAAAATTTGAACACAAATCACACACAGCCAGTAACATTGATAATTGATGGGAAAACGTCAAAAAAATGGCGAACAACAACATGTACAAAATCCGAATTCAAAACAAAATATTATATAAAATATACGTTCGAAAAATAAGCACGAATTCATTATCGATCGGAAAAAGCATAAAATTATAATTACCCGATATTTTATATATGGTACCTATAATTATATAAATAATCCGAACTAACCGATATTTTATAAATGGTACCTATAATTATATATAGAATTGTATAAATATAAAAATTGCATAAAGTAAACGTTAAATTAAATCATTATATTTCATTTAGAATAACCAACAAAATCACGTTGTTGCCTAAATCAAATATATAATTTAATAAGTTATATGCCGAAGTTAAAAGTTTGCTGAGTAAAAGTTAGATGCGGAAAGTAAAAGTTAGTTGTTAATTTAATTAAACTATATGTATTATTTAGAATAACCGACAGAGCTACGCTATTGTCTAAATAAACATATAATTTAATTATAGTTAATTATATATATATATACATAAATAAAATATCTCTCACTTATAAAAGTGTGGATTTAATAATTGTAGTATAATGATATAATATTCATTGTATCATATTAAAACAACAAATCAAGATAACCATTTTTATGGTACCAAGCATTTGATGTTAATTGATAATAAATATTCAAAATTACACCTACAGAAAAAGATTAATTAGCAAAACCATAATAAATAAAAGAAGAATATATAAAATTGTAAACAATCTTACTTGACTAAAAATGCAACCGTTTCACCTTGACATCAATGGATTTATTTAGCTTGCCATAAACTTTCTTGAATTTAGTATAACACTCGTGAATGATAAACAAAAAATATTATAAATTTTATTTTCACACTCAAAGTTTAAATTTTCACATTAGAATCTCCTCATCTTTCAAACTAATACAAGACCTCTATTTATAGACAAATATGGGGAGACAAGAAAAATAAAATATTAATTTGTACATAGAATTGGTGTAATCTATATATATAAAAGTAGAGTTGTTATTATATTTAGTAAGTTCCCGTCAAAATTATTACTAAATAAGGAAACAAAAAAAGAAAACATATTTCCTAATATATTTAATAATATTACAATTTTCAATAACATTAATGAGTTCTCTTTTCAAAGTTTTTTTTTGAAATATCTATGCCTATTGGATAACATAATTTGAAATATTTGATAATTGATAATTAATATGTAGTTAATTAAAGTATGAAAATTAATAAAATTGTCGTAAAACATTTCAAATTCTTTTTCAAAATTCCGTTAAATTGAATTTCTTGAAAATATAAATTTCAATTTTAATTTCAAATTTAAATCTAAATATCTTGAAAAAATAAATAACATTAAAATATTTGACATATGTTTCATCACATGATTTAATATCTTGGTTCTATCACACGGTTTGTACCAACGAGCTAGGTTGCTGCTGAATATAATTTGATTGAAACAATTAATTTTAAAAATGATAATTCTAAAAAAAAAATATTATTAATCTCGAAATAGGTTAACTACAATAAATGATTGAAAACAATTAATTTTATGCAATTTTTATTGATAATTTTGTAATAAAGAGTGATATATTTTCTTTTAAAAAAAATTCAAAGGTGAATTGAAGAAATTTAAAAATATAAACTTTAATTATTGTTTGAATTGATTATATCAATTCATTTATAGTTTAAATTCGATTTTAATTCATTTTTATATCAATTTAAATGTAATCTATGAATTATGTGTTTTTTTATGTTCTTTTTTCAAATTGAAACCGAACTCAATTGAAAACATAAAATATTTTTAAATCATTCAAAAATACATTTAACGCTTAAACTCTGATTAGTTCGTTGATACGATCTACAACATATGGAAACTACAGAAATTCAAGTTTAAAATATATTTTTCATTATCAAAATTTATTATTTTTTTCATATATTTTATTTTTTGATTTAAGGGTAATATTTATATTTTCTTTATTTTATATGGTTTACACGCGTACACGCATATATATAAAAAAAGTTTTTTTTCATATCTGGAAATTTTTTCTCATAAATAGTAGTTATAAAAATATACCATTATTAATCTATTCACATACCACATTAATATTTGAAACAAATACAAAATAAGTACGTAGTTAAATGTGAATTTTTTTCAAATTATTTTTTAAAATTCAAATTTAAATTTGATATTTTTTGAAATTATAAACTACATTTAAATATATGTATTGATTATATCATTCTATTTAATTTCGATTGTGGTTTTAAGTTGTGTGTTACTTTTATAGAATTTATTTTACTACTTTCTATCGTACTAAATAAAATATAAAAGATTTTATATAATATTATGTTTTTCAATTTTTTTGAAAGAATGTCAGTAAATTGTTGTTATTATTGTTATGTATAAAACTTTAAAATATGTATTTTAATAGAAATTTAATATAAATATTTTTAACATGTCCAAAAAAATAATTAATTTTTTAATCAAAATTTATTCATATAATAAATGACAAAAAATGTGAATTTTTTGTAAAAATGTTTATTTATTCTTTAAAATTTTGATAAACAAAATAATATAATTTTTTTAAATATTTTTATTTTCTTTTTATTTATAGCAGTTTCACTTAACCAAGATAATAAGTCAATTTGACGACAAAATATTGTTATCATCATTTGAGTGTTATTTCAAATGACATTAATATTTTGATATAATAATTTTTGATAATAATATGTAAAATTTAAATATATTCATTATATTAAATAAATAATTTTAAATCATTATTCCAAAACTAATACTTACTAATTTTAATCATTAATTATATAAAATAACACTCCGTGCGGGTGAAATACTAGTTGGTCTTATTGATTGACACAAGCATTGATTGCATCTTGCACCCCCTCTTTAACAATCTTATCGATTGATTTGAGTCTTCCACATAAAACAAAGGTTGTGTGAATAATTGTGTTGACTGCTTTGTGGTTAAATTTCGTGACATTTTACCAAATAGTTTGAGAGTTACACGGTAAATACACTCAAACATGGTAAAACAGTAATTCCATTTATACCACTTTTACTTTTTGCTCCATTAATTCTCAATTGTGTGAAAAATTTTATTCATGGATATCATCAATATTGTAGACATTGAAATCAACTTTCTACAGGTTCAAAAATCATCTTCTTCTCATTTTTCAAGCAAAAGTTATTCTTTGTTTTACCGAACCTATAAAAATAGCAAAAATATTAATATTATACAATACATATATTTAAGGAAATACAAATTATTATAAAACTTTTAAAATATAGATATTTAATACAATTTTAAACTATAAAATATTTAATAAATATACATTTTTTTAAGTTTATCATACCACAAGTACTCAGTCTTACAATTAGTATGAGAGCGAGGTCATGAGTTCAAATCTCGCAAGAAGTATATTTATAGTACTGGGATGAGTGACCTCCTGAGAAGTTCTTATGCGCCAAGATGCTAACGTTGTGCCGCTTGACCTGGTTGGTTATATGAGTTGTAAAAGAATAATATCAGATCTTAATTGATAATACTGTCTCTGCTGGGGACAGAGCCCGCAGTAGGAAATTGTATGACTGATCTCCGAGATATATGAAACAGAACCAGTAGATAGAAACGTACCTCCCGAACTCATGGGCCCAACAACTCGACCCATTAGCACCAAGTAGGTGCACTCTCCGCTGCTACGAGTATAAGGAAATAAAGTTGCGTATTAGCTAACAACTATAGTTTTTAATTAATGGTAAGCACTTGATCATAAAAATTGGTACCGAAGACAAAGTCACGAGTTTGATTCTCATTGATTGTAAGGAGTGTAATTATTGAAATGAAGATTGTTGGGTGCAATATCTCTGCTAGATAGAGCGATCGAAACATGGTGTTTGAGCTCATGTACGATTTAAAAGATTTGAACTGCATCGTAACCACCAGCTATAACTTTTGTTATAGCGGCAAACAACCGATCCTCCAGACACCTTCGTATTTTAGTAACTAAGATGATCCATAATTTCTCCACGCAAGAATCTAAAAGCAGCATCTACTCGAGCATATTAAAACAAAGTGTCCAAATATGGGAAGAAAATGAACAACAGAAATGCATAATCTCATCTAAGCCAAAACAAAAACTCGACATAGTACATGAAATTTTCTGATGATAGAAACAACTCTACATGTGCCGATGCATAGCTTCGGCTTCTTCAAGCAAAGGGCAAGTGGTGTAGCCTCGATTATCTTCAATTATCTTGCACCGAGTTTTGAAACTAATTCTTCTATTTTATCACTTGTCTAAATATGGTGGGGAACAACGTGAGAATGCTTCTTTGCCAGTGGATCGCTATCATCACCTCTAACATTATTATTTTTATTTTTTCACCATTTCTGGAAAACAAATAATAAAATATTCATCAACAATTCCAGCAAAATTGTTCTCAAATAAAGTTAATAAAAACGAAAAAAATTACAAAATTGGAACAAAAACCCTAAATTGGAGATTTTTTTCATGACCATGAGAATTAAACAGTATACTATCAGGCATTAAACAGTGAAAATTAGAGCTCAAACCTTGAAAAACGGGTAAAATATTCGCAAATCAAAAAATTTATACCACAAAATCACAAGTAATTTACGCTACAATGAAGCAAAATCATGAAAATGAAGAAATAATACCTCGAAAAATTGATCCATGTATGTGTTGGGTCTAAAATCTCGAACCATCACGCGTAATCTTCTTTCAATAAAGTTCAAGGAGAACTTACATGCTTACCATTAGGTCTATCTATTGGGTCCTTGGATTTTTTCGTTGAAGTGGAGAGTTGAAATTCTCCTTCGTCAATGTCGATTGTGGCAAATGGATAGAAAATGAAAAATGGGGAATTCAATAAAGTAAAAATTGTGTGAGACGGTCTTACAAGTAGTTCGTCCATGAAAAAATTTTATTTTTTATGATAAGAGTATTATTTTTTCTTGTGAATATCGTTAGATCGTCTCACAAATAAAAATTCGTCAGCTCATTCAAGAATTATAAAAGTTATGGAAGTTAAATGAGCTAAAACTAACGATTAACCCAAATGTACTTATCTTACATAACAAAACGTGTGGCCGGGGGATTTCGCTGTAATTAATATTGAAAAAAAAAACATTTACGTTTATACGAACAAACTTACCGGATTCACCATTGACAGGCAAATTCTCTTGAGCAAAATCATACGTCCAAATCGTGCGGAGCTAGTTTCACATCTCTGTGTTGTTATTGGAATACTTTCAGAACCCTAGAATTGCGTTTTTCTACAACGCTCACAAATATTGCCGGTTTAATTTAATCGAAAGCAAACCCTACTGTGTGAGAAATTTTCACACATTGTTTTGAATGAGTCGACGTTTTTCTCTCTGAGTATTCTTTTTTCTTGGTTTTTTTATTGTTTGATTATGGGGGCTATTACTAGCTATAGAAAGCGAGGCCAGGATTTTAACAAATCACTTTTGTCAAATTCCCCATCATACGATCAATCACGCACTCACATTGCAAAAAAGCTCAGGCTTTCGGATTCTACTAGTAAAAATATCCAGGAAAATGATCCGCCCGCATCACTGAATTCTGTTGTTTCGAGAATTGCTTCGTACCCTGATCCAATATCAAGGGGCTCCACAGAAGTTCATGCGCCAGTTAGGAGGTCAAGAATGCGGACGTTTTTGGGGGCAATGAAACTTGGGAATGGTGGAAGTTCCAAGGAAAGTACTGCTAAAAAAATTGGTAGTTTTTTTAAGGCGAAATTTAGTTCGACAAGGTTCTTTAATGGACAAAATGACGTGTTTGTGCCGAGAGAGAAGGAAAAGGAGGTGATTCGAATTAAGGATGATGAGGAGGAGGACAACCTAATAGATGTATCAGATGATTCCGGCGTTGAGGAGGTGGATGTTGTGGATGTTTTGAACGGCAAGTGGAAGGAGCATAGGACTCCGGAGCAATCACCTAACTATGAGATTAAATCGGTGGAGAAAGAACCGAAGTCTTTGGATTCTTCTATAGCAAGTGATGTAAGCAAAGTGAATGCCAAGATAGATGTTGTGGAGAAAAGGGACTTAATTCTGTTGGACCAAGAACCAGATGCTTCAGAGTTTCCTGTTCATAAAAAGTTATATGATGAATCGAAGCAGAGAGATTGCAAGCTGCAAAGCTTAACTTTTTTAATTAAGGTTTATGAAATGTTTGTTCCAAGTTTTTCTTTTTGGAGGTCTCACAAGAAAGAAGAGCAATTTAAGGTGACATTTCAGATTGATTTGCAGTGGAAATGTCTTGTTTGTGTAATTCGTTGTTTAGTCTTGTATCTCATAGTGTGATCAGTGATGGTATTTTCTGACAGTGGAATTGAATTCAATTGCAGGACGTGGCCAGTGAATGTTTTATTCCTCTTACCAAGGAGGAAGAGGATCACATCGATCGTGCATTGTCCAATTTATCTAGGTACTTAATCTTCAATTGAACTAGATCTTGATGTTTCACTTTTTTTAATACATTTTGAGTCTGTTTAAATTTTACAGGAGAAAGGTTTTGGTGAGTCATAAAAATTCTAATATCGATATTACTGGAGAAATATTGCGGTGTTTGAGTCCAGAGGCATGGCTTAATGATGAGGTGACCTTGTTTCTTATTTTCAAGGAAAGAAATTGGAACGATTCCAGTTTGCGCAAGGAAGCTAGTTTTGGAAGTGTATGACTTGCTTCTTACTTTGCAGGTCATTAACGTCTATCTTGAATTGTTGAAGGAAAGGGAAAGCAAGGACCCACAAAAGTTCTTGAAATGCCATTTTTTTAACACTTTCTTTTACAAGAAGGTCTTCTCACTGGTTTTACTCTCTTACTTTAATGACCACATATTATAGAATTTTATGCTCAAAAAGTCGTGTGCCATTTTTGTTAAAGTGGACCACGTCGAATTCGTACACACTGCATTTACTTCCTTCACTTTTTATGCTAAGAAATACACTCATGCACCCTTAAAACTAGTAAGTGCTATTTCATGGTGTTGCTTAATATGCTTGGGATCGTTATGTGACAATCATAGTTGTCAAGGGCGCAAGGCGCACCGAGGCGCACAAGGGCTCTGGAGCCTGAGGCGCAAGGCGAGGCGCGCGCCTTACCGAAGTAAGGCGCACATTTTTAATTTTTTTTAAATATATTTAGCTTATAATAATATATTAAAATATGAAATAATTAAGTCACAATGTCATACAAAACAATAAATAATTAATAAGTTCATAACAATAAGTAACACAATTAAAATTCTTCAATCATCCTGAGAAGTTACGTTTGGGATTGGTTTGGGCTTTTACATTTTAAGTTATTATTAAAAAAAAACTGAGAAGTTGCATTTTCAAAATGCAACTTCTCTGTTACTGAATTTGTTTTTTAAAAAAAGCAACTCAGGGGCGACTAAGGCACGCCCGAGAGCCTTTCCAAGGCGAGCCCAGGCGCGCGCCTGGGCGAGCCTTTGTGAATCGTTGCGCCTGGGACGGCCCCAGGCGCAACGCCCACGCCTGGTGGTGCCTCTCGCCTCAAGGCGAGAGGCGCTCGCCTTTGACAACTATGGTGACAATTCCTCTTTTCCGAATAAACTTAGCGACTTATTAACGAAGCTGACATATTCTGAAAACATATTGTTAAACAATATTGTCTGGAGTTACTGCGGATACTTATTGTGGAGGTGCCAAAATATGAATATCATGATAATACGATAACACCAGGAAAATGGACGCCTTAGTGTGCATCAGAATAGAAAATATGTGAATGAAAAAGTAAAATTGGTTGATCACATAAGACTCAGAAGCCATTGAATGGGTTGAGAGGCGTGCAGTGATTAGTTATATTCCAATATATTGCATTTATTCGATCAAGATGTATGCAATTCATTTAGAAATTTTAAATCTTTATTCTACAATAGTCTGGACCTGTTATTGAGGTTCTGGTCTTTTTATTCGTGTGGCAGTGCGGTGAATCTGTATCTTGTGCAAATGAAAAGTGATATTTCCTTATATCAATTATTCCCAATAAAAATCAGTTTGTTGCATGGCGAATTATCAACTCATAAATATATCTTACCATATTAGTTACTTTCTTTAAACCTGACTGTGACTGATTGCTTTATCGAAGAACCCTAAATTGAAAATCCACTAATTATTTGACTTTCATAGCATCTGCAACAGTTTCAATTTTTCCATCGAGAACAGTATTATTTACGCTTCTAACTTTTTTTCAGCTGATTAGTGGCAGAGGTGGCTACAATTTTCAATCAGTTCGAAGATGGACTACACACAAAAAGCTAGGATATAACCTTTTAGAATGTGATAAAGTAATTTTTTTGCATATGCATCATTACAAATTTTATTGTTGTCTATCAGATCAACTCCATTTTTTCTAACTTTTATTTACTCAATTATCTTATGTGGTTCTGTTTTTTATTAGATTTTTGTGCCTATCCACCAAGAAATCCATTGGTGTTTAGCAGTTATTAATAAAAAGGATGAAAAGTTTCAGTATCTTGATTCGCTCAGAGGAGTTGATTCTCAAGTTCTGAATGTACTGGTATGATTGCTATTTTTTAAGGCATCTTAACGTTCTGAATGTACTGGTATGATTGCTGTCTTCTAAAGCATCTTAAGATTTGTTTTTTGTTCTCAAGCTATGTTTTAATATAGTACCATATATTTTTATTTGGATTTTCTCTATGTTGTTCTTTGAATTTGAGTAAGTTAGAGAAATGCAAGGCACGTTTGTTTGGATAAATTCCTCAAAGTAGGGGACAAAGGAGGGACAGAAGATGCAGTAGCAACAGGGAAGACACAGAGGAGGAAGGATATAAGGAATGTGAAGAAGAAGCCGGAGAAGAGATGATATGAGCATTACAGGAAAGAGGAATTTCTGGAAGATATAAATTAGATAAGGGATCAATGGTGGAAGGAGATAGAGCAGGAGACTTTTTACACAGGGAAATGAGTGTTCATCAAAATTGACCTGGCAAGAAATATAGACATGACCATCCGAACTTAGGTATTTGTAGCCTTTGTGAGTGCTACTGTAACCAGGAAAAGTGCACAGTTTGGTGCGAAAATCAAATTGTGTGAATTGTAGGTCGGAGATGGGGAAAACAAAGGCAACCAAGCACTCTAAGAAACAAGTAAGCAAGAGCTAGTGAAAAAGTTGAGTTAGAGTAATTTCCCCTTCAATGCTTGAAGATGGTAAATGATTTATAAGGAAGACAACTGTAGATTAGCATCTTCCTAAAACTTGAGAGGCATATGAGCATGAGCTAATACTGAAAGACTCGTATCAACTATATGTCGATACACATGTTCGACGACACCGTTTTGTTGTGAGGTGTGTGGGCAAGAGACTCAATGTGTGATGCCATGCTCTTGGAACCCAAAAAAGAAAAAAACTAAGCTACAATACTCCCAACCCCAATAAGTTTGAATGGCTTTGATTTTAGTCTTACATTGGAGTTCAACGTTAGCTTTGAAAGTGAGAAAAGCTTGAAGCAACTCATATTTGATTTTTAAGAAGAAAATCCAAGTTTGACGAATGCATCAACAGGCTACCGTAAATATTTAGACCCATTGGTCGAGACTGTACTAGGAGGCTCCTAAACGTTCGAAAAGATTAATTGAAGAGGCGATGAGTAACAGGTGTTGGTAATTTTTGTCTAACTCGCAAGAAGAACAAAAACTAAATGTTTCATTTCTGGAATAAGGAAGTTTACAACTGATTAACACTTTCATTACAGTAGAATTCATAGAATGCCCTGATTGACAGTTCCATTGATGTAATGTGGAAGAAACCACTTGGGATGGCTGAGATGGACTCTCTTGATCGGAAGGAAATGACACAGTGAAACAGGTGTTAGAAGAGGAAGGAGATCCCACCAGATTGCCAAGTCGAAACTTATATAAGCTATTATGCCAAAGACCTTTGAGAAGAGGGACCTGCATCTTGAGATCCTTCACATGACAAAATGAAGGATGAAATTAAAAGAAAGCACCGTTGTTCTGAGCAAATTTACTAACACTGACTAAGTTTTTAGTAATGTTCGGAACACGTAGAAGGTTGTATAAATGAAAGGAACGAGATGAGGAGGAAATAAATTATGGGGAAACCTAAAGAGCTAGGATACCCTGGAACCGCAAGGTGAAGCGCACGCTTTATCGAAGTAAAACGCATTAAAAATAAATTTTAAAATTCAATTTATAAAGTGATTTATACTAATCTATAATATTATATAAATTAAGTATTTTTCACAAAGATAACAAACATTATAAATAAAAATTCATTATTAAATAATGTATCGTAATCATACCCAGAAAAAAACTTTAATTATCTAAAATTCATTAGTAACCCATCAATTCATAGTATATGAAGAAAAAAACTTCAAATATTTAAATTATCAAATTCAACTTCATTCACCTCAACTATATCGTTATCATCATCATCTTTCAAAACCATTGAGTTATGAGTGTTGAAGAAATTAGAGTAAAAATTTGCATATAGGATTACAGTATCATCTAAATCATCAAATTTTTCTTTGTCTTCCTCAATTATATAATCGTCACAGAGGGAAAATGAGAGTAAAAGTTTGCACAGATAACTTCTGAACTTTCTGATAAAAATATCTTGCATAGATGAGCAACAATAGGGTTTTTATCATTAAATAGTCACGAGCTTTGCTAATTGGCTTCAAAATTGGTTGGGTTCGAGTTATTTTTTATTTACTTACAAAATATCAGCTTACTTCTTTAAAGCACACGTTTCTGCGCCTCTCGGATGCCTCATGCCTAGGCAAAAGCACACGCTTTAAGCGTGCTTGTTTCAAGTTATGCACCTGGGTAATAACCCAGGCGCACCCAGGCTCGACGCTTTTAATAACTATGGTCACGTCCACGATGAGAGGATCTGGAGTGTCATTGATCGTGATCCTTGGGTTGAGAGAAATGAGCAACATTGGACGAAGGAATGGTGTCGTCAATGTTGATATTATAGAGTCAATTGTCCCTTCATGAGATAAAAAGAAAGCACCCACTTCAGCGGGAGACATAGTGTCAACTCGGGATGTCACATGGAAGATTACCAAGTCGTGTTCTAAACCAACCCCCGCCAGTAGATAGAGGATGTGATTTTCATCAGAGATAGGATGACCACATGCCGCAAGAGTATCAACATAATTTTTCATTTGTTAGGTGGGATTTTAATAAGGTGGGGCCCACGTCAAAATAAAATATTCAGAAATCACGAATCCCACATCGAAAGTTTCTAAAAATGAACGAGGAAAATTTGTTATAAATTGAGCCTTCCTTGTTTGTTTTTAGTATCCCAAATCAAAAGCTTTTCAGCTTTGATAAAAAGAGAGTGCATAGAAAAAAAGGAGTGTATTTTTTTCTTGAGTACGGGAATTCTCTTTTGTGAGTTAGAGAAAATATTTTCTCGGTATACTCGGGGTTGGGATCGTGAGATATTGAGTGTATTGGTGTATACACTTGTTGTAATATTTCTCCCGGTTATAAAAGTTGCAGTGCTCCGTGGATGTAGCCTATATTGGGTGAACCACGTAAATCTTTGTGTTCTTGTTGGTTGTTTTATTCCGCATTTTTTGGGTACTATTATCATCGTGATCGGCATCGCTTCGGGGCAATTCCCCAACAACTGGTATCAGAGCCTTGTTGTGAAAATTCTTAAAAATTCTGAGTATGCTATGTGATTGCAGCTTTGTCTGATCTTCCACATCAGAAAAGATTTTTTAGATTTTCTGTTAAGGCTAGAGAAGTGATGGCCGGAGATGATGGATCGGGACCGGGAATCAACAAGTTCGACGGAACAGATTTTTCGTTCTGGCGGTTACAGATTAGAGATTATCTGTATAGTAAGAAGCTGCATCAACCTCTATCAGGAAAGAAACCGGAAAAGATGGAGGATGATGATTGGGAGCTTCTTGACCGACAGGTTTTAGGTGTCATACGATTGACCCTTACAAAGAACGTGGCGCATAACGTGGCGGAGGCCAAAACCACGGAGGAGATGATGTCTATTTTATCGGACATGTACGAGAAGCCATCAGCAAACAATAAAGTACATCTCATGAAGAAGTTATTCAACTTGAAGATGGGAGAAGGTGCTTCGGTGGCAAAACACATAAATGAATTCAACACGATTGTCTCCCAGCTGACATCAGTGGACATCAAATTTGATGATGAGATTCGGGCACTTATTCTTCTGGCGTCTTTACCAGACAGTTGGGAACCGATGCGGGCAGCGGTTAGCAACTCTGTTGGAAAAGGGAAACTACAACTCAATGATGTTAGAGATCAAATCCTTGCTGAAGAAGTTCGCAGGAAAGACTCGGGTGAAGCAACATCATCAAGATCTGCTCTAAATCTTGATAACAGAGGAAGAGGCAGGAGTGGTGAAAGGAGTTACAACCGATGGCGCGGTAGATCCAAATCAAGAAATGGCAAAGACAAAAACATCCTTGAAAAGAATATGAAGTGCTGGAGCTGTGGTGAGACTGGTCACCTGAAAAAGAACTGCAGATCAACGAAGAATAATGCCAATGCTGTCACTGAGGAAGTACATGATGTTCTGCTATTATCCATGGAAAGCCCTGTTGATTCTTGGGTTATGGATTCGGGAGCTTCGTTTCATACCACTGGTGATCGCGATGTGTTTGACAATTACATCGCTGGCGATTACGGAAAAGTTTTCCTGGCTGATGGAAAACCCTTGAAAATTGTAGGTATGGGTGATGTACGGATGAAGATGTCAAATGGATCTTTCTGGAAAATCAACAAAGTCAGGCATGTACCAAAATTGACACGCAATCTGATCTCGGTGGGACAGCTCGATGATGAAGGCCACAATGTGACTTTCGGAGATGGTTCTTGGAAAGTGAACAAAGGAGCTATGATCGTTGCTCGAGGAAAGAAAACTGGAACACTGTATATGACTTCCAGTTGCAGAGACACATTAGCAGCTGTGGATGCTGGAGTCAATTCAAGTCTATGGCATTATAGACTTGGACATATGAGTGAGAAGGGAATGAAGATGTTGGTGTCAAAAGGAAAGCTACCAGAATTAAAGGCTGTTGAACACCAACTATGTGAAAGCTGTATCTTTGGAAAGCAGAAGAAGGTGAGCTTTTCAAAAGGCGGTAGAGAACCCAAATCAGCAAAGTTGGAGCTGGTTCATACTGATGTATGGGGACCATCTCCTGTGACATCCCTTGGAGGCTCGAGATACTATGTCACATTCATTGACGATTCGAGTAGAAAAGTTTGGGTTTATTTTCTGAAAAATAAATCTGATGTTTACGAGACCTTTAAAAGGTGGAAAGCCATGGTGGAAAATGAGACCAACTTGAAGGTGAAGTGCTTACGGTCTGATTATGGTGGAGAATATGAAGATGATGAGTTCAAGAAATATTGTGCACAGAACGGGATCAAGATGGAGAAAACCATTCCTGGTACACCTCAACAGAATGGTGTAGCTGAAAGAATGAACAGGACCTTGAATGAACGCGCAAGGAGCATGAGATTGCATTCTGGATTGCCAAAATCATTCTGGGCTGATGCTGTTAACACTGCAGCATATCTGATCAACAGAGGACCTTCGATACCGCTTGACTGCAGAATACCCGAAGAGGTATGGAGCGGCAAAGAAGTAAACCTTTCTTTCTTGAAAGTGTTTGGATGTCTATCCTATGTTCATATTGATTCAGCAAGCAGAACAAAACTTGATCCTAAATTAAAGAAGTGTTTCTTTATTGGTTATGGAGATAATGAATTTGGTTATCGTTTCTGGGATGACCAAAATCGGAAGATCATTCGGAGCATGGATGTAATATTTAATGAGCAACTTCTGTACAAGGACAAGTCAGACATTGGAGCTGGAGATGAATGTCCTGAAGTCAAGAAAACCGATGAAGTGCCATTGACATATATTCCTGTGAATGAATCGAAAACCAGTAACCAGGAAGATGAAGAAGAAACTGCACAAGATGATGACCCACAAACTCCGGTGATTGAACTCAGGAGATCTTTGAGAACCATTAGACCACCTGAGAGATACTCCCCTGCACTTCATTATATTTTTCTGACAGACAAAGGTGAACCGGAGACCTATGAAGAGGCAATGCAAAATGATGATTCAACCAAGTGGGAGTTGGCCATGGAAGATGAGATGGATTCACTGCCATCCAATCAGACGTGGGAGTTGACAGAACTTCCGCAAGGCAAAAAGGCGTTACATAACAAGTGGGTGTACCGGTTAAAAGAAGAGCATGATGGTAGCAAGCGGTACAAGGCAAGACTTGTTGTAAAAGGCTTCCAACAACGGGAAAGAATTGATTACACTGAGATTTTCTCTCCGGTGGTTAAATTAACCACTATCAGGACAGTACTTGGAATAGTGGCGAAGGAAGATTTACATTTGGAGCAGTTGGATGTAAAGACTGCGTTTCTTCACGGTGACCTAGATGAAGAAATTTATATGAAACAGCCACAGGGCTTTGAAGTACGGGGAAAAGAGAAAATGGCGTGCAAACTTCAGAAGAGCTTGTACGGTCTCAAACAAGCTCCAAGACAGTGGTACAAGAAGTTTGATGGATTCATGAGTGAAAATGGTTTCCTAAGGTGTCAAGCTGATCACTGCTGTTATGTGAAAAAGTTTGACGGTTCTTATATCATACTACTGCTGTATGTAGATGATATGCTGATAGCTGGAGCTTGTCTGGAAGAAATTGATAAACTCAAGAAAGATTTATCAAAGGAATTTGCCATGAAGGATTTGGGTGCTGCAAAGCAAATCCTTGGAATGAGGATCTTAAGAGACCGGGTGAATAGAATCTTGAAGTTATCTCAAGAAGAGTACGTGAAAAAGGTGGTTAGCAGATTTAATATGGATGAAGCTAAATCTGTGAGTACTCCTTTGGCTAGTCATTTCAAACTAACCAAAGCACAATCACCATCGACGGAGCAGGAGCAGGCTTATATGAATAAGGTTCCTTATGCTTCTGCTGTCGGAAGCCTCATGTATGCAATGGTGTGTACAAGACCAGACATAGCACATGCAGTGGGAGTTGTGAGCAGGTTTATGAGTAATCCAGGAAAGCAACACTGGGAAGCAGTTAAGTGGATTCTCATGTATTTGAAAGGTACTGCTAGCTGTTCTTTATGCTTCAGGAGGTCAAAATTGGGCTTACAAGGTTTTGTCGATGCCGATCTGGGTGGTGACCTGGATGGCAGGAAAAGTACTACTGGATATGTGTTCACATTAGGTGGTACAGTTGTAAGCTGGGTGTCTAAGCTGCAAAAGATTGTTGCGCTTTCGACTACTGAGGCTGAGTATGTTGCAGTTACAGAAGCTAGTAAGGAGATGATATGGTTTTGATCCTTTCTGGAAGAATTGGGTCAGAAGATTGAAGATAGCACGTTACACTGTGACAGTCAGAGTGCTATTCATTTAGCAAAAAATCCTGTTTATCATGCTAGGACAAAGCATATACAGGTTAGGTACCATTTCATCAGATCAGTGCTGGAAGATGGAATCTTGATGCTGGAGAAAATTCCTGGAAGTAAGAATCCAGCCGATATGCTCACAAAGACAGTAACCATTGACAAACTGAAGTTGTGTTCAACTTCAGTCGGACTGCAAGTATAAATGGAGAGATATGAGCTGCTGCAATGATGATGTGAAGTCATGATTGAAATCAAGTATTCAAGTGGGAGAATTGTTAGGTGGGATTTTAATAAGGTGGGGCCCACGTCAAAATAAAATATTCAAAAATCACGAATCCCACATCGAAAGTTTCTAAAAATGAACGAGGAAAATTTGTTATAAATTGAGCCTTCCTTGTTTGTTTTTAGTATCCCAAATCAAAAGCTTTTCAGCTTTGATAAAAAGAGAGTGCATAGAAAAAAATGAGTGTATTTTTTTCTTGAGTACGGGAATTCTCTTTTGTGAGTTAGAGAAAATATTTTCTCGGTATACTCGGGGTTGGGATCGTGAGATATTGAGTGTATTAGTGTATACACTTGTTGTAATATTTCTCCCGGTTATAAAAGTTGCAGTGCTCCGTGGATGTAGCCTATATTGGGTGAACCACGTAAATCTTTGTGTTCTTGTTGGTTGTTTTATTCCGCATTTTTTGGGTACTATTATCATCGTGATCGGCATCGCTTCGGGGTAATTCCCCAACATCATTTTGGTCAGGTAATCCTTCATGAACCACTTTTCTTCAATGTTTGTAATTGAAGTTTGTAATGCATCACATGGGCCTTCGATTGAGTAGCAAAGAGGCAAAAAACTCTAGACCAGATTTGAGCAGATGTGTGACAGCTGATCATCTGGCCTCAGAGAGGCTAAAAGAAAAGAGAAGAGTAACTGATCTTGACACGTCCACATAATAAAAGGAGGATTGATAACCACCGTCGCTTCATCAGCAGAGATGGTCTTGGGTGGCACGGGCAAGGTTTCATTAATGAACATTTCCAGTCCTAAACCATGAATTCCGGCCAACACCTGGAGTTGCCAGAGCAGAAAGTTATCGTCACTGAGCTTGACAAAATTTATTTGATTCGCGGGATTAACAAGCATAAATCTGGCAGTCGGATTTGGAGCAGCGGCGGAACTGATCTCGGCGTGGAAGGTGGCTTCCGCCATGGCTCGAGATACCAAGTTAGAGAAATGCAAGGCACTTGTATTTGGATAAGTTCCTCTTGTGTTACTCGAACAATTTACATCCCTTATATACAATTAGAAAAAGAAAGAAAATAAGAACAACAAACTAATCAATGAAGGCACTACACTCTTCTAGAAGCTAGTAATGTTCCTTAAGCATGCAAATGATGTACATTTGAGATAGCCACGTATCCAACTGCTGATATGTCACTTGACTGCATATGGGCAGGCTGCAAGCACATGACTATTTCTTTCTTTTTCACTGTGCGTGTGGTGGATAGGAAGTGTTTCAGCATTTGTGAATTGGATGGTTCTAAAAGCGAAAACCAACACGTTAACACTTAAAAAGCATAGCCTGCATACTTTCAGTATCAAAATTGCACTCAAAGGAGAATGGTTAGAATTATCTGTTAGCTTCAAGATTCCTCTTTTAGCCTCCTCCCGTAACTTTATTCTTTACTATTGGCTTTCATTATTCTATATCCGCAGATTCATTGCTTAATTAAATTTTGAACTGTTGCAATCTTGGAGTTACATTTAAGTAATGAAACTTGTGCATACTATCAGACTGTGGAATGATTTGTTTCGTTTTGTTTTGATGAGGTGTATACATCCTCATTCTTCTCCCTTTTTTATATACACAGGTACTGCCTTTATTCTATGTTCATGTATTAGCCTATTGGGTACTTAAATACCTATTATCAACTTGAACTTTTTGGAGATGTAATTTGTTTGTAGTTCTCTGTGGAATGACTTCATATAAATGCAGGCTAGGTACTATGTTGATGAGGTGAAGGAGAAGTGCGGGAAGGACTTAAATGTTAGTTCATGGGAGCGAGAATATGTCACAGATCTTCCAAAGCAGGAAAATGGGTAAGTGGAACTTTTCGGTATTCGCTTGTCTACTGAACGTTTAAGATATCTCAATACCATAAAAATACTTTTGTAGCAAAAACGCGAATTGAACATGCTGTGTCATTGTGCATTGATGATTCGTTTGGTGGCTGGTTGCATAACATGTCCTTATTTTAGCATCATCTTGTGGAACTAAGTCGTTGAAAGACTCTGCATTCTGATATGTGAACCACTCAGACAGATTTGGTATTTAAGGATTCTGGATTTGATCATACCTTCTGGCCTACTCATTGAAGGGTGGAAAATCCTTGTATCTGGCTTCAATAGAATAGAGAAAAATATTTTTACTTTTTATCTTGAAAATAATATCACGGTTCTTTAATTCAAAGCTTGTCTAGTTTAGTTCAAGTTCCTGCTTTTAGATGTTAAGAAGTTGTGGGTTGGTGAGATCTCATCATTTTGTTTCTGTTTAATTTCCTTTTTTGAATGTCCTCCTTCCAACTTTTCTATAAGATCATCTTCCCTCTTTACAACGGCGTTAAAATATTATGCTTCCCCCTTTCTCTACAGTCGTGTTAGGACAAGATAATTTTTATTAGATTAGCAGGCACCCTTTTCGTTGCATTATGATTTTAATAAACCTGTGTATTCGGACAGAAATTAATTGTACACAATGTTATTAAATGATGACAAAAACAATTATTTTACTTGGGCATGAGTCGTAATTAGTGTTCTAGCAATCATGCTTCAATTTAGGTTTATATCCAAACTGAATAGTACTAATTCTAGGTTATATTATCTTTGGTTTATTTTCTCCATCGATCTTTATCAAGATCCATTATGTTGTGAAGATTCAAACCAGTTAGTGGTTGCATAGTATCTTTAGTATCCTACTGGAAAGACAAAAGATGATTTCCCTTTAGCATTAGTAAAATCATGTGAAAGTAAGCTGACTTTCTTCGTGTTGCTGCTGTTTGGAGCAGGTTTGACTGTGGAGTTTTCATGATCAAATATGCCGATTTCTTTAGCAGGGATATAGGACTTTGTTTCAACCAGGTAATCCTTGCGCTGGGTGCTTGTTTATATGTTTGCTCATCTCCCCCTCTATCCTTGCTGCACACTGAAATTCGTCCGTTTTGGATCCGTAGTTGTAAAAGGCGAGCCACCAGGCGAGACCGTTGCGCCTGAGTGCCGGGAACCTTTTCTTAGGCGCACTTAGAGTCATGTATTTTCCCTCTTTAAAAAAAATATATTTGAGGCTTTATTTCCTAAAATATTCGAAAAATGCTTGTATAGATACATAGCAGCTATAAACTAGGATCTAAATTGTCAATCGGCCTTAAACTAAATATAAATTGATTGATCGGACAAATTAGTGGAGAAAACACTTTCTATGGTAAGAAAGAAAATAAAAGAAAAAAAATCTTCTATAATAGCAGATTACTTAACTACACAACATACTTGAACAAAATCTCGAAAATCTAAATCAAGAAAATAGAACAAACGCATAAATCTGTCAATACGTCGGTATTTCTTTACTAGATACTAAATGTATATATTTTGCCATAAAACAGTAGTATGATAATATATTTTTCTAAAACATTAATAATAACTTTTTTTACAGAAAAATATATTTTTGTGATATATATTTTTTCTCAACTTAATTATTTCAATAATAGTGTTTTGTGTCTCGTCTTGCGTCTCAAACTCCAGGACTTTTTTGCGCCTTAGTGTGCCTTTAAGGATCTAAACTGTGTTTAGCATGAAAAAAATTGTTTCTTGACTCCCCAAAGCAAGCTTTAAATTTCACATTTTCAAATGAGTTGCAAATATTATGTGATTATTTTATATGTGAATACATATTTTGCTGTTGCTTTGGCAGTAATTCAACAGTTACTCCATTAGTGTGAGCAACTTTTTGCTCTCAACTGTTGCTAAATTAGTGTGAGCAATTTACTGGCACTCACTGATTTTTGGTTCAGTATTATGTTTATACACAGTATACGAAGATTATAAATACTCCGTGAGCCCTGCTTAATGTGTGAAGACTTTTTCTTATGCAACGCATGATCTTTACCTGCAACTGAGTATTAGATAATATTGATTGATATTTGGAACGAAACTTGGTTTGCTTGTCATGAGTAATTTCTGACTGAATTTTCTGTGTTCTGCAGCAACACATGCCATATTTTAGGCGAAGGATAGCAAAGGAAATTTTGAATCTGAGAGCTGAATGATGACTAAAGAACTGTACTGATTGTTTAGGTCAAAGTAATTGATAACTTATCTGCGCCTGTGGATGATTTTGTATTTTTACCAAATATAGAAAATCAGTCCTATAGAAGCACATTGACATACATATCATGCAACAGCCAATCCTTAAATATCTGATAATGACAAGATTAAGTCTGTTGAAACTTCGGTGAAATCGAAAAAATCAGGAGATTTGGACTGCATTTTATTTCAAATACATCTCTGTGATAGATTTCTTAAGTGCCTTTGGCTTTTGTGTTGGTGGAAAAGTTACACGTGAAGAATGATTTTGGATTTTCGTTTGTTATTTTGTAATTCATTAGTAATGTAATCATGTGCACTTTGTGATCTGTGTATTACTTTGTTCGGTAAGGAGTTGTTTCTCGGTTTATAATACGTAAAAACGTTTTATTTAGAGCAATCATTAAAAAATATATACACAAATTTAAAATTTAGAAAATTATGTAAAATCTAAATTTTCTTTTGTTAATGTTACTCCCTTGTCCAAATGCCTCTGATCAAAATTTTCTGGCCTTGCCACAATTGAAGGTTCTTTTAGACAAGTAAAGAGAGGGCAACTGCCAAGCTTACATCTAAACTAAATGGTTGTACAAAGCATCATGACAATTTCAATACACATCTTGAGTACATGCATGGTTTGAGCCAAAACAACTCCAAACCAAGCTTCATTCATCAAGCATACAAGAACAAGCCTTCTGTTTCATGGTAGCAGTACGGTAATTCATATTACACATGAAATGAATTAACGAAAGATCGGTTGATCCTTGGTACACAGACAATTCTTCAACCTTTCTTATATTCTCCTTTGCATTCTGCTCTATAAATGAAATAAATTCACCAGGTCATTTTGTTTACATATTTGACAGTTAGAAGTGAGCTGTACTTCGGTAAAAAAAAGCCAAGGATCAAAGACCAGGTGCCTTGACGTTGGTATTGGCTAGTGAAAATATTTGCCTTACCGCAGCACTCTCTTTCTACTAAGTATTTCCTGCTCTTTCAATCGATGCTGGAACCTTGCAAGGCGAGCTTGAAGGCTGACAAGACTAGCTGCTTTGCGTGAGAGCACAAAATTCAACTGAGTTACATAATTGTCAACATGGCTTCCTGGTTGGTCCACTTCTGCCAATAGTTTCATTTCCTGGAAATCAAATAAAAACGAGTGAATTCTCACCATTCATCTTCAATGTTCTCGAATGAGATTATTTACTTGATGCTAAATGAGTTTTCCAGCCATAACGCAATAATCTAATCTGATTGTTCATTGAAATGAAAATCATTTTCCAGAAAAAAAAAAATTAACAATTGTTTGCTTACTTCACGAACGATCTCCATTGTATCTTCAATCTCTTTTCTGTGAGCTGAAATGAGGGCCTCTTCCTCCTATACACACGACAAAATATTAAATGCATGGTCTATGTTCTAATAAGACTTACGACACAGAAAAATCAGAATAACTGAGTACACACTGAACCTCGAGTATCTCGTTGATGCTTTCGTGAGTAGGTTGCTCAGATTCATTCGGTTTAGCGATGGTGCTGGTTATATTAGAACTGTTTATATATTGCCGCTGCTTATAGCTGCTAGTTGGCACATCAGAATCTTCGCCCTCTTTTCTTGGTCCATGTCCTGGCCTTTCATCCCTGTAAGGTTTTTGCCGTGGTGGAGACACTTTCTGCACCTTATCTTCTATATCATCAGAATTCTGTGAGTAGAAAACTGAGTGGGCCTTTTGACTCATAGAACCCTTGAAAGTGTTTTTAACATCAGGCCGTTCGGTTTTCAAACTACCAGCAGTATCCCCACTTTCCTCATGGCCATTTAAGGTAAATTTGGAAGAAAAACTAGATGGTAGTTTCTCATCATCAGTAGAAAAATTGTAAGGTAAACTTTCCTTCTCTAAAACCCGTCCACTTGTACCCACTGCTCTAGATTCTTGACGTTGCTCATAAATATCCTCTGTCTCAGCAGAAAGAGACAAAGTTGGTGCTGATGAAGATTCTTTGACACTAGGTGGCAATGAACTAGCCTGATCCTTCCTGGGATTCCCACCTTTTGATAGACTTTTGACCCTGTCAAACCATAGCTTACTTAAGTTTAAGCTGCGTAAAATTTATACGCAAGGAGTGAAGTAGAGTACACACGAGAAATCAATTAAAGAAATAAAATAAACAGACCTATCAGCATATCTCAAAGTATTGAGAGTATGCTCGCACGAACCAGCATTTGGAGAAATGCACGAGATCATAACAGTCCTTGAATTTCCGACAAAGGAGTCACGAAGGACCTCAGTTAGTTTGCTACCACGGAATGGTATGTGAATCTGGTCATTGTCAAGAGCACGAATACACTCCTTAAGGGCCAGAAGACTCTTGTTGATTTCTGCTCCTTCAATCCTGGATACAAACAATAATATGCCCAAATATAATCCCCAACCATTCATAAACAAAACAATTATGAGGATAACTTAAAGCACGTGTTAAACAGATCCCTTTATAAAGATCTAATAATGCTTGGTCACAAAATTATTATTGCAAAAAAGACCTAACAAGTGACCTTTACTAGATTCCGAATATCAGTTACCAAAATGTCCCATTTAACAAGAAAAGAAAAACAAAAAACTCATTTGAGAAACTTCAGAATTTGATTAATAAATGCTTCCAGTTAGAGGTGTCAAAGACATCATTCAATCAACTCTAAAGTCATTATTAAGGTTGACAGTCGCTAAAAAATTAAAGAGGAAAAAAAAAAGAAGAAGCAAATCCCAAGTAAGAATAATCCAAGACCAGCAGAAAATCCAAAATGGCCATTCCATTCTATAGGTCTGTTCTCCAGAAAGGCACCAAATTTAACAGTTTAACACCAAACACAACCAAAGTCTTTTTTCTGGAATCAGAAAAACCACATTCTAGAGCACCCTCTAACCAAACCCGAACCCAAAAGAATATGAAATAATCATGTAATATATTCATCACAAACTTCAAGATCAGTAAAGACAAAATTAAACAGGTTTTACACAATAAATAACCAAAGATCATAAAGGCGTTTCTTATTTCAGATAGCGAAATCAATCAGAAAGAGGGTAAATACCAGAAAAATAGGTAACAGCTTGAAAATATACAAGACAAAAGTATTAACTTTCCATGTGTACTGAAAAGTTTGTTTGTGGAAGAAGCAACAAAGGACATATATTAAAATCTTTAATTTTTCTAATTCAAAAACAATGTTAAACGCAAACAACTATAAATTTCTACTGAATTTCTGCAGAAAAAATACCGAGTTTGCCGGTCATTATCTGTAGTGTCGGCCCCTCTCTCACTACCAGCAAGATCGATGAAAGAAATCTTGCCAACAACCTTCGCATTCCTGGCATCATTTCCATCAATATTTCGTTTAGATTCCTTCACCTCATTGTGCTTCTTCACAGCCAGTTGCAATATTGCATGAGATCTGGAAGACTCTTCATTAGCACCAGTAGAACCTGTGCTTCTCGCTGCATTTCCCTTCTCAATGTATTCTTTCACAATCTGTACATCCAGGACTTCAAACTCCTGCAATCCAACAATGCAAACTTGTTGTCTTCCATCCTCTCTCATACAGAGTTTCCTATATAAGAAAAAATTAGAAACATTAGCCTAGATAACAAAAGTTTTTTTAAAAAAGAAAAAGGAAAACAGAATTTAATGGTCACCCCTCACAAATCTGGAGGTTAAAATTCAGAATTTAAGGAAGTAAAAAATCATAGATTGTCATTTTATTATTACAGTATAATAAATACTGCATTTACCCATTTAGTTGCTTTAATAATGCAATTATCTGCATCATATAGCAACGAGTAAGATTTCCAATACAAAATAAAGGAGACCAAGTTAGAATACTAACTTCCTATCACTAAGAAGATCAAAAAGTTTTCCACCATATATCTCAAAATAGCTAAGCCACAACTTGAATCTTTGAGTACGATAAATTGGCTGATGCAGGTATCTAACAAGGTCTTCTGCAGCTCTAAGAGGTAGCGGCTGCATGGTGTATGTCTTACCACTTCCTGGAGAAAGAGAAGACGTAAATTCAGTAATCCTACAGAATCCATAGGATCTTAAACCATTAGTTGAAATCAAGAATAAATTATCTTCATAAAATTTCAGAACTTCAGTTCACACCACACTAAACTGCAGCAACACACAAGGACGGACCCAGGAATTTTGTTTAGGGGGGCACAGTTCATATAAAATCACAAAAGTATATTTATATCAACTAAAAGACGAGCATAAATGTTTGTTGTGTTCCTTTCAAGAGCTAACGGAAGAGAGAGAGTTTTTTAGAATAGGCCGAGAAGGAATATTAGGAAAAAAGGTTTTGTAGCATTATACAGTGCTTGCTTGGTGATGGTCATGTTCTTTGTAAAATAATTTATTTTATTAATTAATAAGGGTATATTAGTAACTTTACAGGAAAAAAAAATGAGGGTGGGCCGCCCATGATCCCCCTCGTCCCTGTACGAGTCCGCCCCAGGCAACACAACACCAATTAATACAGTCTAGAACCAAAGTGGTTCCATCCAAAGAACCTCAGGCATTCTTGTATAAAGTTGTTGAAGCAGCAAGAAACTTCTTGGTGTATTTTTTTTATATGAATAAAAAATTCCATCACAAAATATCCATAGAGGTACTTTGATTCAATATAAATAAGCCTGTGCACCTTTCTTCATATGGATTTGATAGTTAAAAATGAATTGGATCAAGATACAAGGAAGTGTAAGATGGTGTTGATGCAAATGAATAGCAAATTTATTCAGCATGGAACCTCATAAAGGTTTTTGACAAACAGAATCTAGTACGTTTACTCTATGGAGTTGCACCTGAACTCTACATGCAGGCCGCATAATACAAGGCCATCAGCAGTCGGAGACTAAATAAAATGCTTGAAAGATAAGCAAGAAGAGAAAGAGAGAGAGAAACACACCTGTCTGACCATATGCAAAACATGTTGCTTTGGTACGTTGAAAAATGGTAGGTATGATTGGCTCCACAGTGTTACGGTATACCTAATTAGACAAATCAAAAGACCAAGCGTGAGAACGTCCAAACAGAAATACAAACATCCCCACTCATTTCCAAACTTGTACATATGAATCCCACCCAGAGAAGAAAAAGTAAGGAATTTTTTTTCCAGCATGAACCCTCGATCAAATCCACCCAACCCAAAGAAAAGAGAAAGAGAAACTAAAGAAAGTACATTCCAGCATATTTCTTTTTTTTATCATTATTACCTACTGTGGAGGGGAGACTCGAACTCGAATCATTATAAGGGGTAGAGGGTCAGACACCAATTGGGCTAGGAGCCCGGTCTCACATATTTCTTAATCAAGGTATTACCTCATCATTTGTTACATATTCATCCAGAACCGCATCAAAATAGAACTCATGTTTCTCCACATAAGCTGTCAGGTCCACCTTCATTATGATTCTAAATTGTTAGCCCTGAATACCAAAAAGACTAATGGAAAATTATTTACTCAGTTCTATATTGATTTCTACACCACATTATCAAATGAAAAATACTGTTTCATGACGTTAAAACTGTTACATACCTTTAATTTTGGTTCATGAACTGATAAATAAACATCATCAGACACAGTGACAACATCATCCTCTTTCCGAGCAATTTCCTTCTTATTTAAAGGTCTCTTACGCACCTGAATTCAGAGGAAAGATGTGCATATATTTCTCACTCAACACACTCAAAATAGCAATAAGAACTGCGTTGATAGGTATCCAGTTTCAAACACTTCCGTAAGTATGCAACATACCACAACTTTAATCTTGGCCACATTGTTTTCCCTTGAATTGTTCTCCTTCTCATTTGCCAACGATTCTGCAGCAGCTTCTACATCTGTATGCACTCTTTGTTGTCTGCTGGCTATCTCTTCATGGTCAGTTTCAAAAGTTGTAGTAACAGTAGGCATGAAAGGTGATGGCTCGAACGGCTCCAAGATAACATGCTGAAAACAAATTAAATTTACTTACATCAGGATTGGACTTTTCCTAGTCGCTACAAGGAAAAATTTTGTTTAACCAAGTCAATATTTAAGCATGCTTACATCAGATAATAGCTCTGTATCATCCATAGAATGTAGATCCAAAAGCCCAGCTCCGAAATCACCCCTAAACTCAGGGGAATAATATCCGTCTGACAAAGCAAATGCACCTGAACTATGGGTACTCGGAACATAAGGATCAGAAACAGATTCACCATTAAAATTGAGATTCCTCATCAGTTTGAAGAGCCTCTGCTTCTCTTCCGCGGACTGTGGTCCATAACCCTTCGCACACAACCACAAAATCCTCTATCAATCAGAAGATTAAGATGCAAGAACTAAAAGATTATTCACTCATACACTCCCCTCACCACCACAACCGACACAAAAAAAAAGAAGAAACAGAAGAAGAAAGTATGCACGCAGTAACAGAAATGCTCAGAAAAACAGGATTGGTCTTCCTTACTTTTTGTCACTTGTGATAAAAGTTCTAATTTTCACGATACATTTTCCTAAGTGAAAGAGAATAACAATGCACCTCAAAATGTTGTCCCAAAAACAAATTAAATGAAACGCGCTAAAGAAAGAGGAGAACAAATCATAAAAGACGTGCGCGTACATACAAGGAAATACTATTATTACCTGCATTAAAAGGTTCGGCAGCACGCGATGATCAACCGCATTGGATGCAATAGGAGAGGCCAGATGCTGCAATCCAGCAGACTGGAGCCATCGCGCCATTACAGCGGCGTCGCCCGCATCACCACCGGACATACTAGGTCCAGTATTGTCATACAAGGCGGTGGCCGCAGCCGCACCGCTCGGCTGCACCTGGCCGCCGACGTGGCGCATCGATCTCTTAAGGGGAGCCAATTTTCAAGATCTATTAAACAAAAACTTCCAAGAATCAACGGTTGATGGTTTCAGCAAACAACAACAATAATGATCATGACAAGTATCGTTCACGTTAAAAATAACAATGCCTTAAAATACAAAACGGGACGATTTTGATTAATACTCAAAACTTCAAATGCGATCCCCACACGCACCCGCAATGCAATATAATTAACACCTAGATGGGAAATCCGAAACAAAATCAAAACATCAAACGCGATCCCATGCAATACCTAAAAAAAAAAATCAGCTCAGTTCCCCAGAAAATTTCTACAATGCCGATTGCATCACCAAAAATGAAAACCCTGATAAGATCAACCCAAAAGACAACACATTTCAATCGAAAAAACATATAATCAAAAGCGGGCCAAGATTAAATATATAAACAAATATATCCACACCCATATACGGGAATCAACACCGATTCATCAAGAAACGGTACAGATCTGCAAATTCAAAAATATAGAACCAATAATCAAGATTTGGGTTGGCGAGATCTTCACAAAAATATTAAGAGATTACTTTGAGAATAGTGAACAGAAAGCATCAAGCGATGATGAAAAAGAACGTGAATATATACATACATACACACACATACAGAAGCGTTGGTATCTTTACTTAGCTTCAGAATTTGTAAGAAGAAATTCTATATATAAACGGCTAATTTGAAAATCGTATGCATGAACATTTTTTCCCTTTCAACCAACCTATTAATTTAACACACGGATCTAAGTACATAAAATAGGTGGATTCAATCTATATTTATAATTAAAAATAATATTTTTTTTATGATCCATTCAGATCGGAGAATCTTCCTACAAATTGTTCCGTTAAAACATCTTCTAACAATCAATAGAAGTTTGTCTGATACGATCATGCTGTGCTGATTTGGGAAAAAAGTTAGAAATTATCACAAACCACCACAAATTTGGAAATTTACCCACCTGAATAAAAATTCCACTGTTCTTTTAAAATTTTTGATTTAATATAGTTTCTATTTATTTACCACAAAATTATGTACATCCCTAAAATATACATTGAGGTAGATCCAAATAATTATTAAATAGTGTGGAGTTGGATAGCAAGTGAAGGAGATGATTTTTTTGTATTTAATAACATCTAAAGATATTTTTTAAAAAATATAATATACAAACATCGAACTATTGTTAAGATAGTAATGTTCGATAATAAAAGTTCAAAAGCTCGTATATATATTTAATATATAATTATTTTAATAAAATATTAAAGCTCGCAAACTATCGAATAAAATAATTTTAGCTCGAGTTCAGTACGAAAAAAAAATTCAAATGTGCTCGAATTTGACTCGAGTTCCATAGAGTCGAATACAAATCAAATATTTAGAGAGTTAACTCGAAAAATTCGCGAACCAACTTGATTCGTTTACGGTGATGCACTACATAAAACTCATAACAATGTCCACATCGAATTCACTCATTGATTCAACGAAAGTGGACACGATTAAGTTGATGAAGATTAGATGCATTGTGCTTAGCGGCAAAAAAATACTAAGTCATTGCAAGGGAAAAAAAATGACAGGAAATAGAAAAACAAAGTGAGACAGCAAAATTAATTAATCAAATAATTTTTGTAGACAAATTTTATTTTTTTTTCATTATTAATTATGTTAGAAAATATTAACCAATTTGTCCTCGATCGCTTAAATTACGATTATACCCTTGATGGCAGCTGACTTACTGAATTTGATGGTACAAAAGCAATTTATGGTTTCTGACACCTTTGCCTCCCAATTTGAATCCAACTATGTCAAACCCTACTTGTCATTTAAATAAATAAATATATAACTTTAATAGTCACGTTATATAATAAAATAAAAAATAATAAAATTATTATTATATCATGAAATTAAGTATATAATATATAATGAGATATGAAAAATAAAATTTTTATATGGAATTTTTTATGATTTAAAAAATGTTGTTCAAGTAAGCATAATATAAATAATATGTATCGGATAAATATGTATAAGGCCACAAACTTGATCAAGCAAATAAGATTTTTATGGAATTCGATTTCAAGTTTCAGATACTCAACCAATCCAGCATCTGACTTTTAACCCAATAAAATTAAATGCTGTTGTATGTTAATATTGCAGTCCCGATTTATCATGGCGTCAAGTGAGATTTGGGTCCCTACCACATAAAATAAATCCCACTGTTTTCACACTTTATTATTGGAGAAATTTGAAAAAAAAATTATGTGAGATGGTCTCACGGATCGTATTTTGTGAGACAGATAAAGATTCGTGAGACCGTCTCACAAGATACCTACTCGAGAAATGTACATGAATGTTGATTGTTAATTACACTCTATTAATCATCGTAAGTGCGTGTGTTTAAATTAAGACTCTTGGAAATCCCTTTTTCTATTTAAAAAAAAAACTAATGATTAGTAAGATGTTTTTATTACATAATAAATAACGTATCGCGCCCGATACGAATTCAAACTATGCAAATGCATGCTATTTCAATTGCTTATAGTTCAATAATTTCATGAAATTTCAATATCTTGTCATATTTCTGAACAAGGAAATTGTACTAAATAATGTTGATCTCGACAATGATAATTATCTTCTACTAGTAATAATCCTAAGGTTTGCTCAAACGGCAGCATATCATCGCGTCTTAGTTTAAATCAAGCTATTGTGATTAGGGATGACAATGGAGCGGGCGGGACAAGGTCAGGTTTGCCATCCTCATCTCCGTCCTCGTCCCTGAATTCCGTCCATATCCCCATATCCGTCCTGATCTCCGCTTTTTCGCATTCGGGGAATTCCAAAACCCGAAACTATAGGGATCAATTTCATATCCCCACCCCTATCCCCGTTTAAAAATATTAATATGACAAGACGATGACGGATTCAGAGATTTTCTCAAACCAAAACTTATTATTATTAGTGATAATATTAATTTTAATATCAATAATAATAATAATAATATATTATTATTATTATTTTTAAAAAAATCGGGGATTTAAAAAAATCCTCGAACCCGAACCCGAAAATTGGAGATCCACATCCTTGTTTCGGGTTTTCACTGTAGGACCCCAAATCCATAGAGAAAATTGTCATCCCTAATTGTGATGGAATAATTGGGAATCAAAGGTAATATGTATATACTTTTTAGAATGTTAGAAACAATAATATCGATAAAAACAGAAACACGCATATGTTTGGGGTGGTAATAAGACTAAAAAAATTGTTTATATTTATTTTAATTTTTTAAAAAAAAAACACTATTAACTTTTAATATCTAATATTTATTAGGCTTTTAAAATTTATTTCCGTGGAATATGACTTATAATATAATTATTTATCTATTTACTATTTTGGGGGAGGCAGAAAAATATAAGTAAACTATTTTACACTTTTCAAATAATAAGGAATAAATATATTTACGCACCCTAATTAATTCAATGGGGGAAATTTCTTGTAAAATATTTCACATGTATTCAATTCATTCACCCACTCTTGATGCAGCCTAACATATCATGCCTTGCACTTCACTTTCTTTTTTACAACTTTTTTGCTTTAGCTTGAAAAATGGGACATTGAATATATATATATATATATATATATATATATATATATATATATATATATATATATATATATATATTTCAAGATCCTAAAATTTCTATAAAAAAATTTCTAATTTCCTAAATGTCAATGAAAATAATCATACAATAGTAAGAATTTGCACTTTACAATTTACACGCATATGCTATATATTTAGACTTTAGTTACTAGTAGACACGAAATGCGCTAGTTAAAATTTGTCCGCGGTTCGAATGATTTAAACATGTGTAGTTGGTTCAAAAAAAATTTTAAAGAGAGAACTAAAAAAGATCGTCTCACATATTTTTTTATTTTATGATAATGAAATTGAAAAAGTCCAATTATTTTAAAGAAAATGATTTTATATTTGAAAATTTTAAGTCGATGGTGATTAAATATTATTTGATTTAAGAGTCCATAGGGGCAAAACGGTAATAAGACAGCAACTCCATGTTCATACAAAAACACACTCTTTACGTCCGTACGACAAAGCGGAAAAACCCCAGAAAAGAAATCGAACTCAAAAATCGTTAAAATAAACAAATGGAACCAAATTTCAAATCTACGGTTCCATGGAACAGATCAAGATCTCAGTCAAGCTCCAGAATCATCATCTCCGCCGAAGATCGAGACTCTGTTGAAGAGAAGCAGTAGGACGAGGAGGAGAAACAGCGCGACGCCGAGAGGCGAGCCACTGACGCGGTGAATAGAGTTCGGCTCACCGGAGGAGAATATTCCGGCGACGAAGGATCCGCTTTCGGAGGATAGGAACTGGATAGTAAGGAGGAGCAGTATCGGCAGGAGGAGGAGACCTACTGGAGTCAGCAGCTCAGCAATGAAGCCTGTGACCGCCTCACCTTGGTCTCCAAAAAAGGTTGGCACCACCATGACAACCACCACCACCGCCGCCAAGATGGCTGCGTGGGGAGGACCGGCGCGGCGTTCCTCTAGCATGTTTTGGTTTGATGTGGGTGCGCGTGTTGCTTTCTCCGTCGGGTTGGGCTAGCTGGCCTGGTCGTGACTAAAATAGGGCAATGAGACGAAAACTTCATTTGAAACTATAATATAATATTATTTTATAGTTAATTAAATATTTTTCAATTAATTTATCTATTATAAAACAATTTGAAATACTTCATAACTATAAAATAAATATTATTAATTAGATAATTATAATGATAATTAGATAATTATAATGATAGAACAAGTTGAAATACCTCATAAATATATAATAAATATTATTAATTAGATAATTATAATTTATTTTATCTATGATAGCACTGAGTAAATGCCTGAATATTAGTTATTACATGGGAAAAAACGAACAAATTAAGCTACAAAATTCAGTAGTTGAAGAATTCCAACCACTCAATATTGGTCACAAGTTGGTACAAGATCTCAACAAGGGAAATTGGTGAAATAACTTTGATAAATTTTTTTTTTTTTTTTAAAATGACTTTCTCAATTGTATTTGAATTATATTTGAGGAAGTCATTTTCTTAAAAAAATAGTTGATCGAGGTTAAAAAATAAAATATCTCAAACATCAACATGCATCAATTAATTTTTTTTTTAAAAATAATTGAACAAACAAACGGACTGCAAGGTACGCTATGATTAATAACAAAAATTTCAAAAAAATGGAGGTGGAGCAGACTAAAACCACCTCATACCAGATTCCTCATGTCGGAATCCAAGAAATATAAAGAAAACGAAAGCTATACTTGTCTTGGGTGAAGACAAAAGTTAATAGTTAGGTTGTTGTTTTTACTGTAACTGTTCGATTTGGTATTATCATTTTATGGCGGGGATTTGGCAATCACTACTATCGGGGTATCCAATAATTTTTGAGCTCGAAGAAATAGCTTGTAAAGAACACTAGTTAATTGGGTAGATAGAACTAAGCAAGCCTAGAAGTGTAAACGAAATATTTCAAACCGACTCGAAAAATATTTTATTTGTATTCGAGCCAGTCGAACTTTAGAGCGCAAATGATATTGTTCGATAGTTCGAAAAAACCGCTCGCGCACTTATTATTTTATTAATATAATTATATAATAAATAAATAAATTTCGAGATTTTCAAGTAATTATTTGCGAGCAATATTGGTTCGAATCTTTTGGAGCCGAACTTGAACTTGAGTTTTAATTCGGACCAAGTTCGAGTAATTTTTTTTAAAATTTTTGAGCTTCGAATCGATCTCAACCTCGAATAGAACTAATTCGAGCTGAATTCGAACCTTAAATTTTTCTTCACATTCGGTTTGATTTAGTTTGTTTACACCTTAAGTGAACCTTGTGCAACATATTCAACCGACAAAATTTAAGTGAGTATTTATCTGTGTTAGAAAAATGAGTTTTGTACTCATTTAGAATCAATAAAATAATTTGAACGAGCTACGTGGTGAACAGAATTGTTTCTCAATTACCAATTAGGACGAATGAGAAATTAATTTAAATTTTATCGAGTGAAAAAATTGAATCGAAAAGATTTTATTTTATATATATATATATATATATATATAATAAAAAAAATTGAAATCACACGGCCGTGTGATTTCATGACTGTGGCGCCTCTTTGAACTTGGCCGAATGGCGAAGTTGATTTTCATTCAATTATGAAGTAGTGCATCACTTCATGAAGGCTTTTCATCTATTATAAATAGGACGTATCTCATTTCCATTCATTGCACCAAATTCTCCTCTTCTCCTCTCTTTTTAATTTAGTTTTTTATACGAATTTTTAAGCACTAGCGCTTAAAGTTCAAATTTTCATGATATAAAATCTTGAGTTTGAATTTTCTAAGCTTATACGCTTAAATTCGAACTTTGGAATTTAAATTCGAGAGTTCTATTATATTTTTGAGTTTTTTCAAGCATTTGCGCTTAAATCCAAATTTTGCAAGATTTAAACTCTTGGAATTAGATTTTTAAGTTGAACGCTTAGAATTCGAAACTAGAAAGTTTGCATACCATGTTGATAGCGTTCCAAACATCTCAAATCCGTGTGGCTTTGAAATTTGTAGTGCTAATATTTTAAAGCCGTAGTCGTTGTATCTTGGGAAACGAATTGCCAACAATCGTGAGCATCGGGGCGGAGAAATATCGTTTTAAGGAAAAAAAGTCGAACTCTTGTCTCGACTATTTTCTCATAGCCATTTGGTTCACCCATTTACATCCCTTGATTTCTCAAGACAAAAGAATACCGTACCAACCATATGAACATATATAGAAATTTGAATAAACATATATATACTATGTATTAAGCTAGTGACAAGTACAAATTTAGGCTTTTTAGATCTTGGCTCGTTACATGAGCTACAAATTGGAGATAGATGAAGACAACTTCAAAAGACACGAGACAGGAGACAACAACTTCTCTTGTAGAACATTCACTAGTAGAAAAATCGGATTTTATTTCGGCAGACTATACTTCGGCAATAATAATTTACGAAGTAATACTTTACCAATAACTTCAGTAATAACAAAGCGAAGTAAAATAATATATTTTACTTCGGATGTTTAAAAACACGGGCTTCACTATTTTTTATTATTATATTTTACTTCGTTATTTCAATGTTGATGAAGTAAAAAAGAAGAAAAATAAGTTAATGCCGAAGTAATAAGATGAACCGCGCTGAACATTTGGTGAGGGCTGACATATTGCGACGGTTTTTTAACCGTTGCCGATCGTCAGCGACGGTTTTTAAGCATTCCGTCGCTATTAGCGACGGATTTTTTAAAAACCGTCGTTGTGTTATATCGATTATATTATATAGACGAGCTCATTAACTCGCCACATTTTCCACTCACCCCTGTTCTCTCTTCGAACCGCCAACACCACCGCCGTTCAACTCACCGAGAGAGAAGCAAAACACCACCACCACCGTAAGTCTAGTTATTCCGTCCCTGATGTAAAAAAAATCGTCTACTTTTGGAATACAATGATTTTTTCCAATTGGTTTCTTGTTTGCTCTCAAAATTTGCTAATTTGAGTTGAATAAACCATGTGATTTACAAAAGCATTTCGATAAACATTTTGCTCTTAACTTTTGTTTTGGACTGATTTATTTGAATTATATTGTAAAAGCATGTGCGCATTGTTCTTTGTAATTTAATTACTTTGAGCTATTCTGCACTGTTATGCAGATTAGCAAATGCTACCTAATTAGATTATTTGCTTTAAAGAACTCTTCTTGTACCCGCTTCCCTTTTAATATTATGGTTGTTTGGATTTAGAAGCTATAAGAATGAACAAGTAGACTTTTAAAAGGAACCGAGCAGAATTCAAACTTTAGCTATTACCACATCTTTTCTCATTCTTACTTTTCCACTAAGCACTAAATTATCATTTTATTTCTTGTTAGTCATTGTCTCCATCGATTTTGTTGTTTTTCTAACTTATATGCATCTGTGTAGTCTTCTTTTGTTTGTTAGTCAATAGGTAGTCTCCTTTCGTTTTTTTTTTTGCGCTCAACAAATTAAATTGAAAATGACATTATTAAATGTAATATTTTCAGGTTTAGATCAAATTCATTGTTATATATTTCTGGTCTTTTGCTGTATTGAAATGGATAAATCTTGGATTCACTCGGACAGAAGGTCAAAACAGTACGAGGAGGGTGTGGAACTGTTTATCAGAGGTTGTTTAGAGAATCCCCATATTGACCCCAATTTAATTCATTGTCCTTGTTGCAAATGTAAAAATCTTAAAAAAAGACCAGCTAAGTCCATTCGAGAGCATCTTTATTTCCATGGTTTTAGTCAAAATTATGTGAATTGGATTTGGCACGGTGAGTCTGCTTGAAGTGACAAAGTAAATTGGAGCACGAACAAGGAGCCAATTGGTAACTATCACGGACACTTTGAAACCACTAATATGTGTGAGGCATCATATGATAACTATACAGAAAATCCAGAAGCGTTTATGGAATTTTTGGAGGAAGCAGAGAAACCTTTGTATATTGGTTGTAAGCGTTACACAAAGTTGAGTGCAATTGTGAAACTATACAACACCAAAGCAAAGCATGGGATGAGTGACGCTCTATTTTCCGATCTACTAATGGATTTTGGGGATATGCTACCAGATAATCACAACCTGCCAACCAAAATGTATGATGTAAAAAAGACATTGAGTTGTTGGGCGTTGAGTCATGAAAAGATTCATGCTTGTTCCAATGATTGCATTCTTTATAGGAAGCAATATAAAGACTGCGTAAACTGCCCTAAATGTGGCTTGTCACGGTGGAAGCTAAACAAGAAGAACGTTGAGAAGAAAGGTGTTCTTGCAAAGGTGTTGTGGTCTTTCCCTCCCATACCAAGATTTAAGCGCATGTTTAAATCTCTACATACCTCGAAAAATTTAACATGGCATGCAGAAACCACAGGAGTTCCCGGTCAGTTACGTCATCCAGCTGATTCACCATCTTGGAAGTTGGTGGATCATATGTGGCCCGACTTTGAAAGTGAACCAAGAAATCTTCGCCTTGCACTTGCAGCTGATGGCATTAATCCTTATAGCAACCTTAGTAGTCGGTACAGTTGCTGGCCAATTATGTTGGTCACCTATAATCTGCCTCCAAACATGTGTATGAAAAGAAAATTCATCATGCTAACTATGCTCATTTCAGGGCCTAAACAGCCAGGAAACGATATAGATGTCTATCTTGATGTGTTAGTTGAAGATTTGCAACGATTGTGGGATGGAGTTGATGGTGTCTATGATGCTTATCGTAGACAATTTTTCACTCTTAAAGCAGTCTTACTATGGACCATCAATGACTTTCCAGCCTATGGTAACCTTAGTGGATGTACTACACATGGTTATTATGCATGCCCAGTATGCAAAGAAGATACTTGTGCAAAGCATTTGGAAAATGGGAAGAAATTGTCATTTGTTGGTCATAGACGATTCCTACCACGGTTTCATCCATATCGGAGGCAAATGAAAGAGTTCGATGGTATGGAAGAACATGGAGAATCATCTACACCATTATCTGGTGTTGCTTTGTTTGACAAGCTTTCTGATATAAGGTGTGTTTTCGGAAAGAAGATTATTGTGAAAGGTAAAAAGAGAGAATGCAAAGGACAATAATTTGGAAGATAGTAAAGAAGAAAAAGATTTTGGATCAACAGATTTCAGAAAATGTTGGAAGAAGAAATCAATTTTTTTCAATCTTCCTTATTGGAAACACCTGCATGTTAGGCATTGTCTCGATGTGATGCACATAGAGAAAAATGTCTTCGAATCTCTCATTAATACTTTGATGAATGTTAAAGGAAAAACCAAGGACAATATGGCAGCTAGGTTGGACATGGTTCAAATGGGAGTTAGGCCTGAATTGACACCTACATTTGGTAAAAAAAGAACATATCTTCCTCCTGATGCATGCTCATTCACAAAAAAAGAAAAGTTACAGGTTTGTCAGTCGAATACATTAACTTATAAATATGAAAAAAAATAACTTCTTACTTTTTAAAATGTAGTGGGGTGAAGACGTACAATGCCTCCAAAGGTATTTCTAAAGGGCCATGTTTTAAAATATTGACGGTATGTATCTTACTTATTTATGAATACATGAATTGGTAGTGGTTATTCATTAGATTGTGATTGTTGCATTAACTTTTTGATTCCATTATAAGGTAATCTGAAACAAAGTGGTTCGGTTGAGTATGGATATTGCGTGATGAGGTACATGAAAGAGATAGTCGATTGCGATGATCCACAGTTGGAAAAGATGGTGAGTTTCTTCTTGGGATAAATTTTTTGATTGATTGAGATGAATTGTTGTCTTTGGGATATATTTTATTGTTGAGATAATGTGTTGTCATTGGGATATATTTTATTGTTGAGATAATGTGTTGCCATTGGGATATATTTTATATTAGTGATAAAAAAATAAAATTTTGTTGGGTTGCTTCAGATTTTGTTGGCCAAATAATCACTGTCTATTGATCTTCCTTTCCTGTATATGTATGTATTAATATCCAGTCCAACATCTATTTTCCATATTTTCTTTGTTTATTTTTCTTCTTCTCTGTCTTTTCTGGTAAGACTTATTCATATTGATCTTTTTTTTTTATACCGAATTGCTCTTTTCTGATTCTTCCCTCTTATATTTTACACGGCCTTGCTTTTTTTCTCTCTCTTGGGGTTGTGTTTTTGCTTTATCTGTTGTTTTTGTTCAGAATTATGTTTGATCGTTTGTTATTTCGTATGAGTTATCTGTTTCTTGATATTATGTTGATGTCCAGAAGTAAGTCGTCTCTTATGGCTATTTTGAATCGTTTTTTAGTCTTGAGCTTCATTTCAGGATAATTTAGGATTTAGTTTGTGTTTTTACTATTCACTTTCATAGTGCATCTATCCCATTGAATATCAAATATTACTTTACCCGAAGTATCCAATATGTCTAATTGGTTACCTGGCCCTGGATTTCTTGATACCTGTTCTTGGGATGATTGCAATTCTCAATGTTTAGTGAGCTTGGTGTATTTGAGATAAACAGTTGGAATCAATGCTTGTTGATGGTTGAATTGAATAGGGTAAAAGACTTCAGGAAAAGCATTTGATCCATGAGATTTGGTGTCGACACCCTTCTTTTTTTTAATTCAAGTTCTTTACTTTTTCCATGGATAAATAAATTTGCTTGGTGTTCGATATGCTACATCATTTTTCTATTTGGGTGGTGCGTTACCTGCCTCTACCAGTACTGTTATATTTTATATCTGTAAATTTTTATTTGAAATAGAAGAATCTAATGTATTTTTTTTTTTTCAAATTTCAGTTTGCAGGATGCATCAAGAACCAGTACTACACCCAATGTCAATATGACGATGTTAGAAGTGAATGGAGTGAATTTGTTTACTCCTATGTAGGTGCTTAGATGGATGGTGTATGTTGGGATAAATATTTTGTTTGTCATTCTAGATTTTTGGATATACTTTTGGTTTTGTGGATGTATTTTTTGGGTTACTTGTGGATTGATGAATATGTAATTGTGGATTCGTGGATATTAATCATTTTTAGATGGATGGTGTATGTTGGGATAAACACTTACTTCGTCACTAAATGTAAATTGTGAAGTAACATGATATAAAATACTTCAACAAATAGGATAAATGCTGTAGTTATACATTATCTTTACTTCGACAAATAGGATAAATTGTGAAGTTGTTTGCGTCTATTACTTCATCAAAATACATAACTACGAAGTCTTCCAGATGAATTACTTCGTCACTCAATGTAAATTGTGAAATAAAATATTATACACTACTTCGCTAAATAATAATTAAGACGAAGTTATATATAATCTATTACTTCACTATTTACAAAAATCGATGAAGTAAAACACATTTCTTACTTCGGCACCGATCCAATTCGGGACCGGTTTTCTTTCGAAAATCGGCCAAAGACTTCAGTAATTTCAAGCATACAACTTCGGTTATTATGCGAAGTAAAAGGTACATCTATTACTTCACGTCCATATACTTCGGCAATTAACTACCGTATTACTTCATTGAATACGCGAAGTAAAAAGCGATTTTTCTACTAGTGATCATATGCAACAAAATAAACTTTTTTCTGAGAAGGAGGCTTAAGTTGAAAACTTGGATGAATATTTCAATATTCTCAAGAACATACATCTAAATCGCTGAGATTTTATTTTTATTTTTCTTGATTATGTTTTTCTATTAATTTCGACATGGGTTTTTTCTTTTGTTTTGAGTTTATGGATAGAGTTTTGTAGACTAAGGTCGTGATAAGGACAAGACAAGTTATTTTTAATGCTTTGAATTTGATATGATTATCTATTTTGATTCACTAATTTATGTCGTTTAACGCATGTGATTTAATGTGGCCAATTAAATTATATGATTTGTTGGTTAATATAAAATTGGAATGCAATAAATTAATATTTGTTCCACTAAATCAATCAACATATAAAAAATAACTAGGAATAGATATTTTTTTATATGTGACTTTAGGTTGAAAAAGTGAAATTCTATAGAAACTTAGTGTAGTTGAAACTAATTAAATTCAATTGTGAATAGTTAGGCTATTATATTTAATTAAGTTTATTAACTTGATTAATTATTTAATAAATAATCCAGTGAATTTTGTTATGAATTAAGTAATTAATTTATTTAATTCAAATTTGACACTTAGATTATAACTTAGCTTGATATCGTTGCGCGCATTAATCATTTTTAAAAATTTGATTTTTCCCTCAAATCAATGTCTTGTCGTTAGTTTTATTTTTGTGCATTATTTATGTGTATCTAGGGATGTAATCGAGTCAAGCCGAGCCGAACTCTTGAATGTTTGAGCTTGGTTCGTTTATAATCGAGCCGAGCTCGAGCTTTATTTAACGAATATATGCATGGCTCACGAGCTTATTCAAGCCTTTATCGAGCCTAAACAAGCTTAATAAATATGAATTATACATTTAAATTTCCATTAAATTAATTAAAAAATTAATTATATATTTAAAGAAAAAATACATTATTCTTATTAAAATTTGTAAATTTATTATAATAAATAAATTTAATAGATTTTTTTATATATTTCATAAATAATATGCAAAATCAATAAATCAAATATCAAAACTATTATTTTTTCATCTAAAAGATTACTCATGAATTTATCAACGAACATGTTCACGAGCTAACGAGTCGAATACTGTAAAGCTTGAGTTTGGTTTGTTTATCTTAACGAGCCTCGTTAAACAGCTCAAACGAGCTTTTATCGAATCGAGCTTCTAATAGCTCACAAACGGTTTGGTTTGTTTATATCCCTATGTGTGCCCCAACTTCTAAAATATATAAACATTAACATAATAGCGGAAGCGTAGCATCAGATTATTTAAATACATGGCATTGTATCAAACAACACATATTTTAAACGATCACACGACATATTATTTTACAATACATTTTGGGACAATTGAACATATTAACCCTTTAATTTTCCTCCGAGTGTGGCTCTAGTTCTTCTATATCTGGAATTTACAGTAAATATAAGAAAAAAGAGGTTAAGTTTTTGAGTACTTAGTGAGGTAATATTCTAGATTTTCATTTATATATCTAATAAATTAATATTATACCAAGGCTGTAATCAAAATGTTATGATGTATTGCAATGAACAAAACAATGACGTAATGCGAGAATATGCAATGACTGTTCCAGATTCTAAAATGATTGTGTATGCTAAAGAGGTGAATCCCAACATCATTCGTTGTAGTTATTTTCCCCACGTATTCAAGTAGAATCCGTACAATCTATCAGTTACGAGCCAAGGTGAAAACACAATGCCAGACCGAAGTCACGTGTTTAGATGAATCATATACATGAATTTGAAACTCATTATTCATTGGACTCACTTTCCGGGCCAAAGTCACGTTGTCAAGTGGACTAGAAAATATCAAAATAATGAGACGCCTGTAGTGTGAAAGTAAAAAGACATATTGCTCAAGGGTATTTCAGTTCGAGGATCACTCTTATTTTATGTATCTATTCATGAAACACTCCATAATATTATCTTTCATATCCTTCTCTACTAAATTTTGTAAGATCATGATCCGATCAATTTATTTATTTTTTTCAAGTTTATAATATTAGGTCAGGGTTTAGGGTTACAATAAGACCACAAAGAGGAAAAAAAAGAGAGAGAGAATAAACACTTCAGTAATAATGTAATGCGATCATTCATCTTTAATCATCCATTTCTTATTAACTTTGATCCTTCATCTCTTGTTTTCATCAATCTTTTTATTTTTTTTATCATTTATAATTTTTTTTTGCAAACTCATCCAATCCTCTTATCTTTTGTCAACACATGAGAGTTACTTAAAAGTTTCAAAGCACCAAAAAGCCTTATTTCTCTCAAAATTTAGATAAGGCTTATGATCAGGTTGAAAAACTAAAATTCCATAACGATAATGCAATTGGATCTAACTAAATCCAGTTATGAATAATTGGACCGTTAGATTTAATTGTGTTTATTAAGTCAATGAATCGTTTGATAAATAATCTAGAAAATTTTATGGTGAATTAAATCATTAATTTATTGAATTTGAATTTTATACCCAGATTATATCTTAGCTTGTTATCGTTGTGTGCTAAAGTCATTTTTAAGAAATTGAATTTCTCTCAAATCAATATCTCGTGGCTAGTGTTATTTGCGTGGTTGAGTTAAATTATTATTTAATTCAATTTTAATTATTTGTTCTCACCTCACTTGAATTTTATTAGAATAAATTAGAAAAAAATAGTACATATCATAGTATTTAAATGTTGATATATGTAGGTACAATACTAATTAGACTCGTCATCCATTTACTATTGTTTGACCTAGTATGTTTGTTAGATTTATCCCCAAAGAAAAATATCTATAATATAATAAAATTTACCATACATTGATTTTTCTTAAAATAACATTTCAAATATCAAATTTAAGGAATTTTTTAATTTTCGCAATCTTGAAAAATGAATTCCGAAAGTAGATCGATACGTGAAGGTGTCTTTGAATTAAGTAAAGAAATTGGTTGAATTTTTTTTTTAAGAAATTGTTGGAATTTTTTGATACGTGAAGGTGTCTTTGAATTAAGTAAATAAATTGTTAGAATGTTTTTTTACGGAATTGTTAGAATTTTTTAATAAAGAATGATTTCAAAATTATAGTATCTGAATTCATAGTAATAATTATTAAATAATTTAAATACTATTGGTATCCTTTCAATTTCAAATTCAAAATTTAAATTATTTTTCCAAGTCATGTCCACAGTCCAATCATAGAAGACCATCAATCCTATGGAATAACTCAACAAATCAAGTTTTATAGCATCAACCAATAATAGAGGACAATCCTCGTTAATTCATTCAAGATACGGTTTCGATGTAATAGTTTCATGAGCTAATTATGAACAACACCATTTGTCGATTTTCTCATAAACATTACAGAAATAAAAAGTCTCGATTTTTTCATAATCGATTGAATCTCCAACGTAACTGAATTATTAATCACCTCTCGAACCACGAGTGAGTTCAGGTAAACGTTGGTGAGACCTCGACGAAAGACATAAATCCATACCCATACGATTAGACATTAGATTTGCCACAACTGAATTAGTAGAGGATTGACAATACCTAGGCATGGTTCGGTACGGTATATCGATTTTTTAATAATACCGTTACCCTACCGAAATTTTTCCGTACCGAAAAATGAATACCGATATCGTACCGAAATTATTTCGGTATAACATAAATTACATATCGTTCTTACCAAAAAAATTCGGTATACCACAATTTCGCTACGGTATCGGTATAATATCGTTAATATTGGTATATGCGGTATATTTCGATATGATATGCACGATATACCGAAGTTTCGGTATTTTTTCCTATCCATAACAATACCTATTTTAGTTTAAATAACTAAAAAAATTAGCGAAAAATAACAATGGGCTGAATACATCTTCTGTGGGCTTGACTATATAATAGGACCAAATATATAAAGTATAATGAGGAAAAACATATTTTTTTTGTATAAAAATTTAAATATCAAATCCAAATAAATTACTTTATATATGAACTCTTATAACCATTAAATAAAATAATTATTTAAACTATATTTTTTGTTGTTTTAAAATTTTATGGTGTGAAATATGCTCCATAGATTTAATATATTAGTTAATTAATGGATTAGTATGGGTGAATACCTTTTATATTATTTATAAAGATATTATTTAATAATAATAATAATAATAATTTTTATTATATTTTACTTATAATTAGTAATATGATTAGTTAAAAATAAATAGACAAGATAATGGTAATATTAAATATAAGACAAAAACTTGTGTGAGACGGTCTCACGGATCGTATTTGTGAGACGGATCTCTTATTTGGGTCATCCTTGAATAAGTATTACTTATTATGCTAAAAGTATTACATTTTATTGTGAATATGAGTAGGGTTGATCCGTCTCATAGATTAAGATCCGTGAGACAATATCATATGAGACTCGTAAGTTCCCTCTTTTTCTCCTCCGTCGACTAATCTAAAACGTGGAACCTTTTTGAAGCGGCGTGTCAAAATTCGTTTTTCCATCTTTCTGTATATATATATAGGCAAAAACAAAATTTATATAAACATTTTCGAAGAATTCTGAAAACGGCCAAGAAAGGAAGAGGAGAAGAACGAGAAAGAATGGGAGAAGAAAAGGGCAAGCTCGAATCGATCAGGGAATGGGTCGTGGAGCACAAGCTTCGAGCAGTCGGTAATTATTTTGTTCTTATTTGTTTGTTTTATTTCTGACGATTTTCTGTTGGAAGATTGAATTTTTAATGGGTTGTTTGCTTTTATTGTTTGTTCGAAGGGACTTTATGGGCTAGCGGGATCGTGGGTTCTATGGCGTATAATTGGTCGCAACCAAATATGAAAACCAGTGTCAAGATTATTCATGCTAGGTATAGCTGTTTATGATCTCGATCAATTTTCTATTTCTTTCTTTTCCTTATTTGTATTGTTTATTGAGTTTTCTTAGTGATGATTCAGTTATCCTGCTGATTTCCATTTGCTTTTGAAATGATTGGTAGGAACTAGGATCATTTTCCAATTGGGCGTAGGTTGATAAAAATATGCATTTGTAGAATCCGATGTAGCTTTGTGATTCTTGATGAAAAATCTGCATTTATAAGGCCCATGTTTTGGCAAAATCTCACAGTTAATGTTTTAAGAAAAATGCGATTTTGCTCCCAAGTAATCCATGGCCGTACTGCATCCAGGGCTCGCCACAAGTAGATTTTGGTCTTATGCCCTTTGGTGATTTAAGTATTGGGTATAAACTTGAACTTCCAAATGGGATGTTTGATTGAAACATTATATGATAACGAATCTCGACGATTTCGGAAGATAAAACTCATTGCATGTTGTATTTGGAAACTCAAGAGATAGAAATGATGGCATATTTTGGTTATAGAACTGTAGTCTGTCCATGTCTTGATACAAGCAGAATTCATATGTTTTGGTGTAGTGCTCTTATATACATCTGCTGGCATGTGATGTTTGGACATAGAATCAAGTCCTTGTGAATGGGCATAGCCAGGTGCTCTTATTTTACGACGGTAGGGACGTGGTGTATCCATTTTTGGGACATGAAACCAACCAGCTGATTTTGGGGGGTTCTTCTTCTCTTTTTATCTTGAAATGCATAATGTTTCCATCAAATAACTATCACGATTGTGTTAAAGTAGACCGGAAATTGAGGATTTCAAATGCCGTAGCAATCCTTCCATCCATTTGTTGAACCTGGTTGTAGCTGATGCTAAACTAGGTGGAAGGTCATACTCACATGTAAACAATGAAAAGATCCTTATTGATATTATTTTACCTGTGTTTAACCATTTGATTCAGAATGAATCATAAATTGTGGCAAAAACATCTCATCTTTATTTAATTTAGAGTTTTCGCGAGAGTTTTATTAACTGTTGTTATGCGATATCTGATACTTGCCAATTCCTTGAACAATATTTCTTGGAAACAGGCTGCATGCGCAGGCTCTTACACTTGCTGCGTTAGCTGGTGCTGCCGTTGTTGAGTATTATGATCACAAGACAGGAGCAAAAGAAGAGCGTGTGGCGAAGTTCCTCGAATTTCATCAACAGCAGCCACACAAAGATTGAACTCCTTTTCTTGCAGAAATTCACATATGTTAGATGTCACCATTTTTCTGTTCAAGAAGATGATCACACTTATTAGCACATGGAGTTTCCCGTTTTTACTTGGCTTATAACCATCACTATTGTTGTGAAGATACTGATTTATTCTTTTCTCGTCCTTTTTTATTTTTCTTCGACGATTTAAAAATATATGTTTTATATTGATAACAATAGTTTAATCAATTTTATTTTTCAGGTGAATTTAAAATCTATTTATTAAAATTTATTATAGTACATAACAAAAAATTATAGTATTTTATTAGTTTATAAATTAATTTTTTTTAATTAATCTAACCTATAATGGAATTCAAATATGACGTGAATATATATATATATATATATATATATATATATATATATATATATATATATATATATATATATATATATATGACAAATAAAAAATTAAATGTATAAAATAAGATAATTATAATATTTAATTTTTTTTTATATAAAGTTTGATTAATTGTAAATATTTTAACATATTCATTCTGCATTTTTAAGAATAAATAATTATTTTGTTTTTTTTTTAGTGAATAATTAAAATTTAATTATAATAAATTTAATATCGACTTATTTATTATTTTTAATAAATTAAATCAATAATTAAAAATATTTATATTGATAGATAAAAATATTTTAAATAAATAAAAATTATACATGTACAACTGTAGTTCAAAAAATCTAAAAAAAATTTCTTAATCATAAATTACAAAATCAATTATTCAGAAAAATCTAAAAATTAAAATCCATAATCATAAATTACAAAATCACTTATACAAATATCGATAAAAATCATGTAAAATAAATCTACAAAGTTATGTGGAAAAATCTTTAGAAATTTGTGAGTTTATATAAAAGTCAATAATGTCGGAGAAATAGATTGACATAGGAAATACATTAAATGCATTTTAGTGGTGATTAATTGTGAGGAAAAGACATGTATTTTGCAGGTTTAGTTGAAAGTTGCATATGGAAGGAAATTGCCTACACACTGTTTCGCATGGACGAGTAGCTCTATTAATAGAGCTCCCTCTCCTCATTCAAAAAACATTCTTCATCGAGTTCTTTATAATCTTATAGCATTTGAGTGTTTAGTTCTATAATATTTGTGAGGTATTTGTTCTCATGTATTGAGAGAATATGTATTCTTTTTGCAAACACAGTGAGTGATTGTACACTATAAAATATTATAGTGAAATTCTTTTCATATTTCCCGTGGTTTTTACCTTAATAATTTTTTAAGATTTTTCCACGTAAATCTCGGTTTCCAGTTTTTAATTTATTTTCATATTGTTATTTCAAGTTGTTGCACGTGAGACCAACAAATGGTATCAGAGCATTGGTTTAAAATTTATTAAAATTCTGAGTATGCTCTGTGGTTACAGTCTAGACTGATCTTCTACATCAGAAAAGATTTTTTTGAGAAATTTTTTATTAAAGAGGAGTTATTTTGTACAGTTACCTAAATTATTGTAGACATAATGGCGGACGGATACGAGATAGCAAAATTCAATGGAAACAATTTTATGTTGTGAAAAATAAAGATACAAGTAGTTTTAAGAAAGGAGAATTGCTTGGCGGCTGTTGGAGATAAACCAGTGGAAATGACGGACGATGGAAAGTATAATGAGATGAATTATAATGTTATTGTCAATTTACACTTGGTCATAGCAGACGAAATAATGTCAAGTATCTGTAAGATAAAAAATGAAAAATTGGTATGGATTATTATGACAAATATGTACTAGATCAAGTCATTATACAACAAGATTTTCTTAAAGAGAATGCTTTATACTTTTCGGATGGTGGAATCATAATCGATGATCGACAATATCAACACACTAAATACTCTATTTGCCCAACTCGCTTCTTTGAGGCATAAAATAGAGGAAAATGAACGTGTTGAGCTTCTACTTCAAAGTTTACCAGATTCAAATGATCAACTTATCATCAACATAACCAATAATATTTTTATGGGCTTTCTAAAATTCGACGATGTCTTGACTGCAGTTCTCATAAAAGAAAGCTGGCCAAATATAAAGAAGATAAGTTGGTAACTTTGAAGCAGCCAGAGGCTTTACCGATGATAAAATGAAAATTTATGGACTACAACTCCAGTGAGAGCCAAATACGAGGTAGATCAAAGTCAAGAAGTAAGAAGAAAAATATTTAGTGCTATTAATGTGAAGGTAAAAGACACTTAAAAAAAGAATAGGATTATCGAGAAGAGTTCTCAAGGAAATGTGGCCCGTACTTCAGACGGTAGTAAAATATTATTCAGCGAAGCGGCAACAGTTTTAGAAGACAATCACAAATTTTGTGACACGTGGATTATGGATTCAGGTATGACGTGGCACATGACATATTGGAGAGAATGATTTGATCATTATGAACTAGTCTCGGGAGGATTTGTATTAATGGGAAATGATCATATGCCTTTGAAATAGCTGGGATCTGTATTATCAAAATAAAAATGTTTGATATCACCATTCTCATCATACAAGATGTATGACATGTAAAGGGAAATGAAAAAAAATCTTTTGTCCTTGGGGAAATTGGATGACATCGAGTGCAAAACCCGTATCGAGAACATGATCATGAAAATTTCGAAAGTTGCGCTTGTGGTTATGAAAGCAGAATTTTTTTTGCAAATCTATATGTACTTTTGAAAGAAACACACAAATAGACGGAACTAACTGTTGTATCAATTAGTTCAAGAGAAGAATTAACAGCGTAATGACATAGAAAGCCCGGACATATGTCGGAACGAGGGTTGAAAATTGTCTCAGAACGGAAGCTACTGTTGGGACTTACAAAAATGTCACTACCATTTTGTGAGCATTGTGTTACCAGTAAACAACATATATTAAAATTTGACACTTCTACCAAAAGCAAAAGCATATTAGAGCTGATTCATTCGGATTTTGGCAAGCACCAGTTGTATCCCTAGGAGGAGTGAGATACTTTGTCTAGTTCCTCGATGATTTCTCTAGGAGATGTTGAATGTATCCAATCAAGAAGAAATCAGATCTTTTTCGGATCTTCAAAGATTTCAAAGCGCGGGTTGAACTTGATTCTGAAAAGAAAATCAAGTGTTTGAGGACTGACAATGGATGAGAATATACCAGTGATGAGTTTGATGCATTTTGTCAATATGAGGGCATCAAAAGAAAATTCACGACGACTTACACACCTCAAGAAAATTGAGTGACGGAGCGGATGAACAGGACCTTGTTGTACAAAACAAGAGTCATGTTGAGGACTGCTGGTCTAGACAAGTCATTTTGGACGGAAGCAGTCAAAACCGCTTGTTATATTATCAATCGTTCTCTTTCAGTGGCGATTGATATGAAAACTCCAATGGAGATGCGGAATCGGAAGCTGGCAGATTATTCTTACATTTGGAAGTATTGTGTACGTTCTGTACAATGAGTAAGAAAGATCGAAGTTGGATTCAAAATTCAGAAAATATATCTTCTTTGATTATGCTGATAGAGTAAAGGGGTTTCGCTTGTGGGATCCTACTGTCCACAAGCTTGTCATCAGGAAAGATGTTATCTTCGAGGAAGATAAAGACATGCTGAATTCAGAAACTACTATATTTCAGATGAAAAATAAGACGGACGAATGTCAAATTTCTTGTTAAGACCACCAGGTTGGCTTTCAGATTATGTCACGGAAAGAAATATTACATATTGTCTATTATTAGAGGATGGTGAGCCATCGAGTTTCCACGAGGCTACTCAAAGCTCGGATGTATCCTTGTGGATGATAGCAATGCAGGAAGAATTGGAGACATTAGACAAGAATAAAACTTAGGATCTTGTTACACTACCACGAAGGAGGAATGTCATTGATAAGAGATGTGTCTATAAGATAAAGCATGATAGGATTAACCAAGTGGAGCGGCATCATGCTAGATTGATGGTAAAATGGTATATTCAGAAAGAGGACATTGATTTCAGTGATATATTTTTTCATGTGGTTTGGCTCACAACAGTCAGAGTAGTGTTGACATCGTGTGAAATATTTGACCTACATCTAGATGTGAAAACGACGTTTCTTCATTGAAATCTTGAAGAAGAAATATATATGCTCTATCCAGAAGCTTTTACAAAAAAAGGCAAAGAGAACTTGGTTTGCATGTTGAACAAATCTCTGTACGGTCTCAAACAGGCGCCGAGGTATTGATACAAGAGATTTGATTCCTATATCATAATACTTGGATACAATAGACTGAGTGCAGACCCTTGTTCATATTTCAAGAGGTCTGGTGATGATTATTTCATTTCGCTGTTGTATGTGGATGACATGTTGGTAGCAGGCAAAAAAAAAAAAAAAAATTAGGTCCAAAGATTGAAGGCACAATTGGCTAGAGAATTTGATACGAAGGACTTGAGACCAACAAATAAGATTTAGGGATGCAAATTCATCGAGACAGAAGTAACATAAAAATTTGGCTTTCACAAAAAAATTATTTGAAGAAAGTCTAGCAACGCTTAAACATGCAAGATAATAAGCCAATTTCGACCTATCTTCCTATTAACTTCAAGTTATCCTCGCAGATGTGTTCTAGCAGTAAATCAGAGAGGATGTAGATGTCCGGGTACTATATGCATCAGTGGTGAGAAGTTTAATGTTCGCCATGATCTGTACAAGACCGGACATTGCTCAAACAGTTAGAACAATTAGTCAGTATATGACGAATCTTGGAAGAAAGCATTGTAGCACTATTAAGAAGATCCTTAGATACATTAAGAATACCTCAAATGCTGTATTATGTTTTGAAGGATCAGTTTTACACTCAAAGACTATGTCGATTCAGATTATACAGGTGATCTGGATAAGAGAAAATATACTATGAGTTATGTGTTTACACTTGCAGGAAATTGTGGAAATGTAGAAGATCCATACAAAAGATAAAATAGCTTATTTTTTGACCAAGCTAGTGAACAATGACGATAAAACCAAAGACCAAAAGTTGACAATATAACCAAATAACACAGTACATGCATCAAATTTACAGAAACATTTTCTTTAGAGAATTATGAAAACCATGCTCAATTATAGGGATCGTGAATGAAGTGCAAGATTATGTAAATACGAGCATGTCAGGTATAAATGCACCAAATCAAATAATATCCATATGTTTTTTTACGAGACAGTAACACATAGTCTCAAAATATAATTGTTGCTCTAAAATAACAACAATCATTTTTCTTGTCAAACAAATGTTAATTTTAACACAAATAATTTATAGACAATATATAATAGATGTCTTTTCAATACATTTTTCAAGCTTATCGTCTAGTTTTTTCATATCATGTGAATGCTAGTATGTCAGGTACAAATGCAAGAAATTTGTTGTTTATTAACTAAATTAATTTCTTGATCTCTTAGGACCATATTTAAAAAGTTGATTAATTCCATTTAATTTTCTATTTATAATCGAAAACAAATCAGGTAAAAAAATCGCACACTTGATAATATGAAACTTAACATAGAAAAACGGAAACCAGCAAGAGTAACGCCACAAGCAGCGATCTTTCGCCGACATTTAATGCAAATGCCCCCGCTCCCCGCCATCTTGGATCTCACCATTTCTCTAACTTTCAGGTTTTCACACGCAAACTCATACAACACACACACAAAAATGTATCTGAATTCATACATGCACATGCATTAATATTCAGTCTGCATCAAATAATCGACCTTTTTTTTTGGTTGTTTGATACATGCTCTCTTCTATCAATTAATCCGCATCCCACATTCGGAATGTTCCGTTCATTTCATGATTAAAATGTTCTGAACTTGTTTCGTTTTGAATTTAGTATTGAATCGCTTATTTCTTGCTCTGGAAATTGTGATCAGAACATAAAAAATGGGCAGTGATGAGTTTTCCAACATTAGCTACGCCAAAAAACATCAAAAGAAAATTTCTGTGGCGTACCCTTTTCATTATATGTTTCAAGAGCAAAGATTTGTGTGTCTTTTGGTTGGAATTGCCATTGCTTGTGTGGTTTTCACTGTCATTCCTTCGAATTTGCCTCGGCAGAATGAAAGGATCTGGCTTTCAGAGGATTCGGCCCAGGTTCCTCGGAGGATTGCTTATGAATTACACGACGGATTCGGGTACCACAGCGCAGGTATTATTAGCTATTAAAAAATTTTGAATTCTAATGGATCTCTTCTTCTTCTTCTTCTTTTTTCTCAATTTATCTCTTTTTTCTTAATAAGCTGATGGATTTCAATGTTTTCTCCATTTTCTGCATGCAGTGTTCTTGTTTATTCCGTGATTTTGATCCCAAATTTAAAGGATTTCTGAAAATCTCTGCTCTTTATTATATGTTTAAAACCTTGGGTTAGAAATATCATAATTAATCAAATTGAGTGTTTTTGTAGATGTAATATGATCGTGAGTAGTGATTTCTTTTGTTCTATAATCTCTATGAATCAAGTAAAATATGAGGAGTTTTCATACCGAGAAACACTGAAAGGGACATGCAAAGTAGGCTTTTTTTTTTAATAAAAAAATGAAGTATAAAATTCTTCAACAAAAGCATATTTTTAGAATGTTCAACGTGATGCAGGTGGGAAGGTTCCTTTAAGTTTGAAAAGCAAAAGTTTGAGGGTTTTGGTCACCGGTGGAGCTGGTTTTGTAGGGAGCCATCTGGTGGACCGTTTGATGGCTCGGGGCGACAGTGTAATTGTCGTTGATAACTTTTTCACTGGAAATAAGGAAAACGTTTTGCACCATTTTGGAAACCCAAGATTTGAGCTCATTCGGCACGATGTAGTCGAGCCCATTATGCTAGAAGTGGATCAAATTTACCATTTGGCCTGCCCTGCTTCTCCAGTGCATTACAAGTATAACCCTGTCAAGACCATTATATCCTCTCACTTGTTTCTTTCATTTATCATCCATTTCTTGATTTATTTTACTCTAATCAGTGATCTTCACAATGTGCTTATACATTTAAAGTTTTGAAAAACATTCAAGAAATATATCATGTCCTGGTTGGAGTTCTGGTAAGATTTTTCTTGACTGTCTTTTCTTGAGATCACAAAACAAATGTGATGGGAACACTGAATATGTTGGGACTGGCGAAAAGGGTCGGCGCTCGTTTTCTCCTAACGAGCACCAGCGAAGTGTATGGTGACCCTTTGCAGCATCCACAAAACGAGACTTATTGGGGCAATGTCAACCCCATTGGTGAGTCAGGACAAAGAAACTCCATTTTCTTGTAAAAGTTAGAGATACTTATCTCAAGTTAGTCGTATGTTATCTTATTTAGCTTTGATCGATTTCTTGGCAGGCGTTAGGAGTTGTTATGATGAGGGAAAACGTACAGCTGAGACCTTGACCATGGATTACCACAGAGGACTCAATCTTGAGGTAACATATTGATCAGGATTCAGAATCAATAATATAGATTTGATTGTCACATTTTATTTATCTGGACATCTTTTATCCAGGTGAGAATTGCTAGGATTTTCAACACTTATGGGCCTCGCATGTGCATAGATGATGGGCGTGTCGTTAGCAATTTCGTCGCTCAGGTCTTGACAACCTTAAAATTTTTGATGCAAAATGTGTGTTATCCGGTATTGTTGAGTTTTATGCAGTTGTTTTCTGATAAAACTTTTTCAGGCCTTAAGAAAGCAGCCCTTGACTGTTTATGGGGATGGGAAGCAAACCAGAAGTTTCCAATATGTTTCTGATCTGGTCAGCAACCATATGTTTCTTGCATAAAGATAGCCAAGATATACTCCTTTGATAACCAATCGCACACAAAATTTCATGTTTTGCAAACAGGTGGAAGGTCTAATGCGACTAATGGAAGGCGATCACGTAGGTCCATTCAATCTTGGGAACCCTGGTGAATTCACCATGCTTGAACTAGCTCGGGTAAACTCTTACACCATCACAAGTTTCCGAACTTCAGAGTCCTTGTTATGAACAGTGAGGTGCTTTTGAAAGCTTTTGAGATGTGTTATCCATACAGGTGGTACAAGATACAATTGATCCAAATGCAAGGATCGAGTTTAGGCCGAATACAGAAGATGATCCTCACAAGAGAAAACCAGACATTTCGAAGGCCAAGAAGCTTCTCGGATGGCAACCGAACGTGCCTTTAACGAAGGGACTTCCTCTGATGGTGTCGGACTTCACACAACGCATATTCGGAGATCAGAAAGATCAGACAGGCGCGTAGATTTCTACATTTTTATGAGACTGAGAAAAAGACCGAAAGTAGGAGCTAGAGAAAATGGAATAATGCATGGAAAATTCAAAAGTAGTATTTCTTTATAAGAGTAATAATTTTATAATAGTAAACTGGTAGAGAAACGCAGATTTGAAGTAATTTCTTGACAGCAAATTAACCAAATTCTTTGTTTTGAGAGTTGGGGGAATTAGTGTTTGAACGATTCAGCTTCATTTACATATGTTCATGTTCAAAAGCTCCCCTGCAAACATGGGGCAACTTTAAAAAGATGTTTCAGCTTGTTTCTAACAAGAAGAAAATATACTTAACCAATGGAATTCATTTTGAAACCCCATTTTCCAAATTTTTACCATGTAAGATATGTTTAACTAGGATGATTAGGTCTCTTATGAAACGGTCTCACGAATTTTTATCTGTGAGATGTGTCAATCCTATCGATATTCATAATTAAAAGTAGAGTGAGTCGTCTCATGGATCATGATCTGTGAGATTGGTATTCACAATAAAAAGTAATACTGTTAGCATAAAAAGTAATATTTTTTCATGGGTGATCCAAATAAGATATTCGTCTCACAAATACGACCCGTGAGACCGTCTCACACAAGTTTTTGCCTTAAAAGTAATAATCTTAGCACAAAAAGTAATATTTTTTCATGGATGACCTAAATAACAAACCCGTCTCACAAAATACGACCAGTGAGACCGTCTCGCACAAATTTTTGGCAACGTGGATTATATCAATTTATTAATAATAACTTCTAGATACGATTATCAATTTAACTCAATGATATCATAAAATAAATATATAAATGGATCAAAATTATTACTTAACAGTGTGACTGTAATATTATTGCAGTAAATCTAGATTTTTCTTATTTTCTGTATAGCGGACAAGTATATCAAACGGCTCGGATTTTTCTGAGTCATTTTTTTTTTTTACAGGGAGGTGGGCCTGGATCACTCATGTGGAGTGATCCGCGCGGTTCATTGCCCGTGCAGGCACTAGGGTGAAACAAACCCAAAAAGAAAGAAAATTTGTAATTTTAGTTCTTTAAGTTGGTCTATTTTAAGTTTTCATTTAAAATTTGTCAAAGTTTGTTTTTATACAATAATTTAGATTGTTTTGTTTTGTCGATTTTTCTGTTTTGTAAATTTTTTTGGTCGATAGTCACTAACTAACAAATATTACTTATTTGACATCGATATTTTTATATATGACTTATATTATACACATTAAAATCTATCTAAACAAAAATAAAAAGAAAATTATAAGTTTTTTCCTTTCAATTGAAATATTATGTGTCATTTTGTCTTTATTTTTCTTTTTTTTTATTTGGATTTATTTTAATATGTGTAATAGATTTTATTTTCGTCAGACGGGGGAATCAAGGTTTTTTTGGTCCACGTAATCTACTGTACATTTTGGCGACGGAATATATATCCAAACCGTCGCTAAAATTTAGCGACGGTTTTTAAACTGTCGCTAAAATTAAATCCGTGACGGTTAACAAATCGTTGCTCATTTTAGCGACGATTTAAGTAAAACACCGTCGCTAAGATTAGCTACATTCCAAAATGTATTTTTGCTGCGAAAAGTTATTTTTGTTGTAGTGAAGATAGAGAAAAAAACAGGGATGTCTGACATATTCCGTCGTTTACGTGGACCAGCGTCCGTGCTTACGAAGCGGTTTTGATATATATTACGTAGCTGAAATATTCTGTCGCTTACGTGGATCAGCGTCAGTGCTTACGAAACGCGGACTGATTCAGGGATAGGTGACTTTGGTTTGTTTGGTCAATAGGATTTTCAGACTCCGTCTTGGTCGAACATACACAGTTTTACAAATTTACTTAATGTTGGTCCGCTGCATCTTGTACATGACATTCAACCACAGAATGATGCTGAGGAAAATGAACAACATTCAATTGAGATCGAATAATTCTTACGACATCTCCTACGGTTTTTAAATCGTCGCTAAGATGAGCGACGGTAGTTTAACCATCGCAGATTCCATTTTAGCGACAGTTTGAGAAACCGTCGCTAAAATTAGCGACGTTTTGGATGTATACTCCGTCGCTAAAATATACAGTAGATTACCTGGGCCAGCGTCCGGGCTTACGAAGCGTGGACGCTGCTCCACGTAAGCAGCGTCCGCGCTCCGTAAGCGCGGATTGCCGTAGTTTTGAAAAGTTTTTTTTTTTTACATTATTTTTGAATTTTTTTAAAAAATTTACATTATTTTTAAAAATATCCAGTGATGATTTATTGGATTTTGGTAAAAAAAAAATCACTTAAAAAAATCAAAATTATTGTTGAACATTGATAAGTTATATGAATAAAACCTAAAACAACTTAGGCCCTGTTTGGTTTGAGGGATAAAGTAGGTTTATATTATTTAACCTACTTTATCCCTCGTTTGGTACGCGTGATTATTTAACCCACCTTATCCCTCTTATGAATGATTAGGTTATATTAGGTAGGTTAAAATAATACCTCCTCATCCCCTAGGATTATTTATCCTACTCATAATCCATCCTATTTTTCTAATTTTACCCTTCTACTAAATTCAAACTCACCACCACTTCCCGCCTATATTCAAACTCACCACCACTTCCCGCCGCCACCCGCCGCCTCAACGACCGCCGACCGCCGCCCCCCGCCGGCCGCCGACCGCCGCCCCCCGCCGGCCGCCGACCGCCGCCGGCCGAGCACCGGCGCCGACCGCTTCCGGCGCCGGCCGAAATTTCCGGCCGGCCGTTTTCGACGGACCATTTCCAGCCAGCCGCCGGCCGCCGCCGCGAAGGGGAAGGGCAATTTCGTCTTTTCATAAAAAAATTCAAAATTATCCTACAGTTGAAAATCTTACCAAACATAATATTATTTTACCCCATATTAATCCATCCTATCACAATCATTTTTTTTATCATTTACATACTAATCATTAGTTTATCCTATCCTTCCAACCAAACGTAGCCTTGTTGTATTAAAATTCCAATTTTTTGCTGTTTATAATATAAAATAAAATTACAATTTTCTCTTAAGACAAATTTCAAATATGTAAATATAAAGGGGTTAATTTGCGAATATAATAAAATGTTGTCTCTGTATACTATACCTAGCTTTCCCAGAACACATTTTTATATTGCTTGTTTAACTTCTCTTTAAACGCATTTAGAGAACCCTCCGACGGCTGCTGTGAGACAAAGGTCAGCCCTTTTTCTTGTTCTGCTCGCTTATGCACAGTTTCATATTTCTCGCACCGTTTCATTTTTTCTGTTATTATTTTTCTGTTATTCTTTCTGGAATTTTCTTGATGGGCTCCCGTGTGTTGTAATTTGAGAGGCGTCTTTCTTGATTTTAGTGGTGGGTTTTCTCTACTATCTGATTGGATTTTTGGAGATTAGGGTTTTTGGGAAGAGGATTTTCTAATCTTTATGAAGTTGGGATAATGAATTTGAGTGTATTGAATTCGAAGGATTAATGGTTTACAAGCTGATGGAATAGCTTTATCATTGGCTTGATTTTATATTTTCTTGACGTGAATCATACTTTCAAAGCTGCAAACGCGATTTACTGCTTTGTAATTATTATAGCTTTTCTCTGTGTGCATCTAATTTTGTGTGAAATGTGTGTGACCCTAGCACTTGAGCTTGAGCCCAATTATCACATCGGCCCAACTCTCTCCTAGTTATATAAAACGTATATCTTTCATTCCTCTCATTCTGCACTCTACTTTATAATAATTAACCCTCAAAATTCTCTTTCTACACAGAGCTTGAAGTTCCATATGTAGGTATTCAAGTTCTCTTGCAGTCAACTTTGATTTTAACACTAGTAGAAGATCGTAAGTGGAATGTGTATTTTATAAATATGTTAAGTTTAAATATAAGATCTATTGCTTGACGATAGATTTCAACAAATATTTTGGTGTTATCTTAATCTTGTTTGTGGCCTTGTCTAGTAAGTTAAAATTAGACACTTATGATCCAGCCTGGGGAGTTAAGCCAGACATTCATGATCCAATTTGGAGAGTTATGCCAGATACTATGATCCATTCTGGGGAGTTAATCCAGATTCTTTTCGGGAGCTTTATCACATACGAACTTCAAAGTTAAGTGAGTGACCCCCTGGAAGTTTCTTAGGGTGCGTGTGAGTGGGGACATAAGCACGCTGGAAAGACACGTCTTGGTACAGTTGTCGAATATGGGGCGCCGACCTCTCTTAGTACGGTGTGGTTCGTCAGTTGGTTGGCATGTGATGCCCGGGGCTGAAGATGGTGGGGGTGATCGTCGGTGTCATGAGGTTGCATGGACAATAAGCGAATCCTGGCAGGCTTCTAGGCGAATGAAACATGAAAATTAACTGATTTCACACTGGAATGAGAGGGATTCAAGACTGTGCAGTTATGAGACTCTACAGACAACAGTCGAGGAGGGTTTAAAAGAATTTTATAGGTAATACTCATCTCAAGAAGGTGAATATTATTTTCGGAAGCTTATTACATAAGAACTTCGAACTTAAGTGTGTTTGACTTAAAGCAATTTTGAGATGATTAACCTCCTGGGAAGTTTCTTAGGGTATGTGTGAGTGAAGAGCTTCAAGGTTTTATTCCAAAGTTTCGAGTTTTTGAAGCATTAGATGGGTTTCACTCGAATTGGGATTGGATTTTTGAAACGGGGTTTCAGGGAAAGTGATTCTGATCATTTTTCAGGTGAACTAACTGAATATCGATGTAAATCTGGGAGATTGAGGCTTTAGGAATTTTTTGAATGACAAGTTTTACGTTGCATTGATCGTTTATAATTTATTTGCTATGTTTTTGTTTTCAGAATTAGTTGTTAACTTGTCTGTGTTATTTTGGAAATGCACGTTTTTTTTATGATGGTGGGGTATGAATGATTTCTTTTTTCAGTGGTCATTGAATATGTTGCCGATGGCTTCTATCTAAACTAGTACGGTTTCCAAGTTGAATTAGCTATTGAATACATTGTGAGCTTCCATGATATATTGTGAGATAAGAATGGAACTTCAAAATATCTTCAGCGTATACCGCTCTGTATATTCTCAGCCATCGTGTTGTAAAATTTCACCAGATTAAACTTGCAAACTGGTGTTGTATTTAGATCAAATTCTATGCTACCAGATCAGCCTTTTAAGCTAAATCCAATGACTTTTTGTTACAGACTATTCAGGGCTTTCGAAGTGTTATTCCCTCTCTGCACGAAATTGTACATTTCGGTATTTAGTGAATCAAGAGTTGCCAGAATGTCGAAAAAGGGATTGATGGAGCAGGACTTAAGTAAGCTGGATGTGACGAAACTACATCCACTCTCGCCTGAGGTTATATCTCGTCAGGCGACAATAAACATAGGTTAGCTTGTTTTGTTTTGTGAATTGCTTTATGCGTACTATGACTGTTGTTACACTTTCAATTAGTCTCTTTACTGATCCCGTTAACTTACTCCTCCAGGGACAATTGGTCATGTGGCTCATGGGAAGTCAACAGTTGTAAAAGCCATATCTGGTGTTCAGGTATATCAATCATTTTCTTGAACTTGTGAGTTTAGAAATTCATGCTTGTTGTGGCATTTAAAGTACTGTGAGGATCCGAGTGATTCATTATTTAATTTCTAAATTATCAGTTGGATAGATAGGAATTGGGCCATATATTGACTAGTTTAATTATCTTGGAACATGGCCAGTTTAAGTATTTTTATATTTTGATGGTTGCACTTGTTAGAGGACATAACCGTCTACTATAGTTTATGGTAGTATAACTTTTAATGATTTGCGACTGTATGAACCTAAATTCCTACTTCCTACCTTTTTCCAGTGTTCTCAGAAAGCATGTGTTCATATTCATACATCTTGGGTACTAAATGCTAAAAAATATCGTGTATGAATCGAAGTTCTTTCAATTTGGAATGCCTTTCACCTGCAGACTGTTCGTTTTAAAAATGAATTGGAACGTAATATTACAATCAAACTTGGATATGCCAATGCAAAAATATACAAGTGTGAAGATGATCGTTGCTCTCGGCCTATGTGCTACAAGTAAGTCCGGCAATGCAAATTCAGTTTATTGATGTGGATTTATTTCCTGGTTCATTTACTTGATGATTTGTCTTTCTTTTCAGGGCATACGGAAGTGGAAAGGAAGACAGGCCAATCTGCGATGTGCCTGGCTTTGAAAACAGCAAGATGAAATTGCTTAGGCATGTCTCTTTTGTTGATTGCCCGGTAATGGTTTCTATGGCTATTTATTTACACATGTGATGATATTTTGTTGTGGATAACTTTAGATAAAGTCTGAGTTGTCAGTGAAGTTTTATTGTGATATGTATTTATGAACCAAATATTTCAACTGGGATTCAAGCATATTATATTCATGGAAAAATGTTTTGATGCCACAGGGTCATGATATTCTCATGGCTACAATGCTTAATGGGGCAGCAATTATGGATGGAGCTTTACTTCTCATAGCTGCCAATGAGAGTTGTCCTCAACCTCAGACGTCAGAACATTTAGCTGCTGTTGAAATTATGCGTCTTCAGCACATTATAATACTCCAAAATAAAGTTGATCTAGTTCAGGAAAATGTTGCCATCAACCAGCATGATGCAATTCAGAAATTCATTCAGGTTGATTGATGTGTGATACGATTCAAATTTCATTGGTGCATACATTTAACATTGTTTTCCATATTTCTCTACAGGGAACTGTTGCAGATGGTGCACCAGTGGTACCAATTTCTGCACAACTGAAGTATAATATTGATGTTGTATCTGAATACATTGTGAAGAAAATCCCAATTCCAGAGAGGAACTTCATTTCACCACCAAATATGATTGTAATCCGGTCCTTCGACGTCAATAAGCCTGGTTTTGAAGTTGATGAAATCCGGGGTGGTGTTGCTGGTGGAAGTATTCTGAAGGTAGATTTTCTTTTGTTACTCATAACTTCAAAGAACGAAAATTTGATTGCAGTCCACATACTTTTATCCTTTATCCTTTATAGGACTTGGTTATTCAGTTTTCTCTTTGTGAGTGCTAAGTTTTCTGTTAGTGACTATTGTTTATATGAAGCTGAAATGCCACAAAAGTGGTTTTTCAATAGGTAGATATCATATTCAATTTTCATCATTTTAGGTGCTCCCGAAAGCTTAAGTCAGTGGAAGGTGGTCCACCGATATTATTTATATTTAACACTTCTCTTAAGCTAGAAAACGAGTAGATGTGCGGAATTAATATCCAAGATGCACGAGGTCAAATGGAAAGAAAGGTCCAGAAATTACCATAACTTAAGGCAATCTTAATGAAATATGATTGGAATTGTGTACGCATGATTCAAACTCCTGAATTGATAAAACACAACCATTTTTGCCAAACATTGAAATTCATGGCTAATATTTGACTTCAAAAAAATAATCACTCCTGTCTTGTAGATATCCGAAAATTGACTCACGCAACTTAATTGGCCAACTGACCCAATATGATAAAACTGTCAGATTACTATTGCAGGGCGTTTTGAAGGTAAATCAATTTATAGAGGTCCGTCCAGGTATTGTAGTCAAGGACGAAAATGGAAACATAAAGTGCACCCCTATATACTCCAGAATAGTCTCCTTATATGCTGAGCAAAACGAGTTACAATTTGCCGTTCCTGGAGGCCTTATCGGAGTTGGAACGACCATGGACCCTACACTTACTCGTGCAGATAGGTTGGTCGGCCAGGTTCTTGGAGAGGTCGGATCACTACCTGAAGTGTACGTTGAACTAGAGGTAAGTGTCACTACTTCAACAAACTCCAACTTGGCAAATTATGTTTAAGCTGTATTTTCCTGATTGAAAATAGCCTTTTGCATGTAAACGTGGCATGTGAAATCCATTTGAATAGGAGTGTTTTTTTGAAGAACATTCAAGTGCTTTTGCTGAACAATTTGCTTTACTACAGGTTAATTTCTTTTTGCTGCGTCGTCTACTGGGTGTTAGGACAAAGGATACAGAGAGGCAGGGTAAAGTCTCGAAACTGGCCAAGGGAGAGATCCTTATGTTAAACATAGGGTCTATGTCAACAGGGGCGCGTGTTGTTGCTGTCAAGAACGTTTTCGCAAAACTACAACTCACTTCCCCTGTGTGCACCAGCAAAGGAGAGAAAATTGCCTTAAGTCGTAGAATTGAGAAGCACTGGCGTCTTATTGGCTGGGGTCAGATTCAAGCTGGTATTACTCTTGACGTCCCACCCTGCCCCCTTTAAAGAGAACCACCTGGTTTACACAAGAACCCGAAAGAAGCGGACATAGGCGAGAAAATTCGCGGAAGAGATGTGGGAAGGCAGAAAATTGCGGGGAACATTTTTTGTTCGATGGAAGTTGATATATTGTATGGATATTCGGATACTCTTTTACTTTTTTTTTTCTTTCCTGATGATTTTTCGCTTTTGTTTCAGTTTTGGAGTCGGTATTGAATTATATTTATACGTTTTGGATGTTTGAGTACTTTCTTTGGGCATAAAATTCTCAACCCCCATTGATTTTTACACAACAATTATTCATTTTCCCTGGTAATTTGATAACTTAACCAGGGAATAATCTTGAACAAATTAAACAGTACCAAACTTTGCTGGCATATTAATGCTACCAGATGGATGGTACTATTCTACGAGCGTCAGCGACTCAGTTTCGCACATACTATTCAAATCTGGTTTTCGTAATATAATCAATAAAAAATGATATTTTTGAAGTGAAAATTAATATTTTAAACATAAAAAATTATATTTTTCTTTCGGGACAGACCCAAGATTTCGGGTTAGAGAGCTGATTAAACAAATTGTGAATTTTTATGTATCAAATAATCAATAAAAAAATGTTACGTCAAGAGGTACAACAAATTTAGCAAATCATAATTAGAGGTGAGCATTCGGTCGGTTCGGTTACCGACCGAACCGAAATATTTTTTATAACCGAACCGATCGAATTACTTTTCATAACCGATGAAAACCGAACCGAATTAAAATCGTGTTACCGAATTAACCGATTAGTTTTTTTTAAAAAAATTGTGATTTAACTTTAATTATATATGTAATTTCTCTTGAATACTACAATCTACATAAATGTATAAAAACATAAAATCACACAAATCACGAATGTATAAGTTTTGTTTGAACACAATTAATCCATGTTATATCGATTTTAAAATTAAAAATTAAAATATATATAAAAATTGATTATAATAAAAATTTATTAAATAATAATATTTATTATATCGGTTAATTCGGTTAATCGATTTCAAAATTTTGAAACCCGTAACCGAACCGAATTAACGGAATTTTTTAATTTGAAAATTGAATTTTCGAAATAACCGAATTTTCGAATTGGCTCGGTTCAATCGGTTAATTCGATTTAACCGAAATCTTGCTCACTGGTAATCATAATAGATAAATGAGTGAGTCTCATGTGAGACCGTCTCACGGATCTTAATCTGTGAAACGGGTCAACCCTACCCATATTCACAATAAAAAGTTATACTCTTAGCATAAAAAGTAATATATTTTCATGGATGACCCAAATAAATATCCGTATCACAAAATACGACCCGTGAGACCGTCTTACATAAGTTTTTGCCTAGATAAATCTGGACCAAATATTTAACATATCATATCATGCCCTATTGGTTGGTTAGAAAATAAAATATATATATATATATATATATATATATATATATATATATATATATATATAATCGTGAACTCCTAATTCTGGTTATAGTTTATTTTAGGAAAAATACAAGTACAATCAAGAATCCCAAAAAATATCTAGTTTTCCCAAAAATTTTGGGACAGGATTCACTCGCTTTTTATTTTTATTTTGTTGAGATTAGAATTTGAAGATTCAAGTTGGGAAGTAAGTACTGCCAGTAAAACTAAAAAGTAAAAACCAAGAGTCAGTAAGATATGAAAATAAAATCCAAAGTTAGCGGTTGTTTAGTTTTGTTTTATATTCTTTTATGAGTAGGTTTCTTGTGAGACGGTCTTACGAATCTTTATATGTGAAACGGATTAACCCTACCAATATTCACAATAAAAAGTAGTACTCTTAGCATAAAAAATAATACTTTTTTATGGATGACCCAAATAAGATATTTGTTTCATAAAATACGACTCGTTAGACCGTCTCACACAAGTTTTTGCCTTCTTCTATTTATTTATTTCATCCATAGTGGATAGGCAAAAACTTGTGTGAGACGGCTTCACGGGTCGTATTTGTGAGACAGATCTCTTATTTGGATCATCCATGAAAAAGTATTACTTTTTATGCTAAGAGTATTACTTTTTATTGTGAATATCCGTAGGGTTGACCCGTATCACAGATTAAGATCCGTGAGACAGTCTCACATAAGACCCACTCTAGTGGATATACCTTAATTCACTTAATAAACAATATTTTTAAAGAGAAAAATAATAATTTGTATATGTAATGTTATTTTTATTGATAGAAAATTTGTCACAAAATTTATTGAAACGATCTTACATAAAAAAAAATTCTTTTTTTTTTACGGTAAACTTGCAATTTATTGAGTAAAATCGTTCTTTACAAGTTCAACCAACCAAGAAGGAAACTTACCGTTCATCCAAACAAACGATGACGGGAGTGAAGAAGCTAAACGTGCAATATTGAGGGCTAAATTATTAGCCGATCTAGATTCATGGACAATCTCTTAAACCACCGATGTCTTCAAGTCATTAAAGATTTCTAGAGCGCATTTCCCAACGTATCCCAAGTCATCCTCCATGGCCGTGACTGCACGCACTTCCAATATCTGATGCTACTTGAACATCCTCAAAATTCTTCTCATATAGTAGATTAATCCCATCCCTGATGGCAAGTAATTCTCCATGGATCATCGAGATGGGTTAGTTTATTTGCTTCCCAAAAGCCAAAAGAAGCCTGCCTTGTTTGTCCCTCACTACCCCACCTACACTGTATCGACTTAATTTCTCATTGACACAGGCGTCAACATTCATCTTGAACGAATTTCTGTCTTTTAGACGTTCCCTTAACATGATTTTCCATTGTTCTTGCGGCATTAAAGTTCGAGAGTAAAGCAGAGCTCCAAGCTACAGACTGTGCCAGCGCACCATCGCCTTCATTATGTAAAAATTTCTGCTTTTCTTTCCATATAGCCCAAGCAAAAACTGCAAATTGCTCAAATTCTTCCTTTGACAGTTGTGCTCGCATCCATTCACAGAAATCCAGTGTAGCTGTAATCGATGTTGCCTTGAAAAAATGATAGTAACCTGCTTCCTTCCACAGATGTTTGATGGCTTTACAATAGAATAGAGCGTGACATGTAGAATCATAAGCAAATTTCCATAATGAGCAGCCCGTGTCAATCGGAACATGGTGGCGCTGCAGGTTTTGGCTAGTGGTGATGATATCTTGAGACACATTCCACCAAAATATGCGGACCTTAGGTGGCAGAGAAAGGCTCCACAGAAAGGACCACCAACACTGAAGTGTATGTTCAGATTGATTTTCAGGCGGAGAGAAAAGTCCCATTTGAAGTCGGTATCCATCTCGTACAGAGTATTTCCCTTTCCTGTAAAATCGCCAGAACTGAGTGTCATGGGCCGGTTGGGCAGTTAGAGGGATCTTGAGAATTTCTTTGGCCACATAAGGATTGAAGGTGCTCAGAATAAGCTCACGGTTCCAACTCCCCTCCCGGATTAGTGAGCTCAATTTATCATTAATCTGCCAATTCCCGAGGGGCTTTCCAATGCTTGATATCAGTCCAGGTACCCATTTATCCTCAAAAATATGTATAGATTTGCCATCACCCACACGCCAGAACAAGCCTTTTTCAAGTATATTCCTGCTCCAAAGAAGTGATCTCCAAATGAATGAAGGATTGCTACTCAGCCTAGCATTCAAGACATTCCCAAATTTAAAGTAACGACCCTTAAGGACCCAAGCTATTAGAGAATCTGGGTATTGAATGATACGCCACAGCTGTTTAGCTAGAAGCGCTTTATTGAACTCGATCATTTTCCGGAAGCCCAGCCCTCCTCTCAGTTTCGGCTTACAAAGATAATCCCAAGGTCTCCAGTGCATTTTTCGCTTTCCATTCGATGTACCCCACCAAAAATTGGCACAAGCCATTTCAATCTCCTTACAGACAGATGCAGGTATTCTGAAACAACCCATCGCATACGATGGAATAGATTGAAGGACAGACTTGATCAAGACTTCCTTTCCCCAAGCAGAGAAGACTCTATGTCCCCACCCTTGAATCCGTTTGACCACGCTTTCCATCAAGTAATTAAATTGAAGTCTTTTTCTTTTTAATGAGACTGTCGGCAGCCCTCGGTAGATTTCGTGACCTTGGACCACTGGAATTGTCAATATTGTCTTGATTGTATCAATCAGCGAAGGGTGAGTATTTGGGCTAAAGGATAAGGCTGACTTCTCATAATTAATCTGTTGGCCAGAAGCACGCTCATAGAGAAATAAGCATTCCTTGATTCTCGCCCCCTCCTCCATTGTCGCCCTTAAAAATACCAAGCTATCATCGGCAAAGAAAAGGTGGGATATTGATGGGCATGAAGAAGCAATTCTCACCCCTCGGATCAGCCCCCTTATTTCATACAAATTTATCAGAGCAGATAATCTGTGAGTACAAAGAACAAATAGATAGGGTGACAACGGGTCGCCTTGGTGAAGTCCTCTTCCTGGGGAAATCGGGCCCACCACATTCTCATTGACTCTGAAATAGTAGCTCACTGATTTAAGGCAATTCATGATTTTTTCAACCCACTCTATTGCAAATCCCAATTTAATCATCAATGCTTGTAGGAAGTTCCATTCCACTCGGTCATAGGCTTTACTCATATCTAGCTTAAGTGCCGCATACCCACTTCTTCCAGATCTCCTATTCCTCATCCAGTGTATTCTTTCAAATCCCACAATGATATTGTCTGTTATCACTCGGCCTGGAATGAAAGCACTCTGAAACTCAACAGTCAATCTTGAGACGATAGGTCGTAACCGGTTGGTAAGTGCTCGGGAAACAATCTTGTAGCTTACGTTGCAGAGACTGATTGGTCTAAAATCCTTCATGGTCATTGGATTATTCATCTTGGGAATCAAGGTTACAAGAGTGTCATTCCACGAAGCCAGAGAAGTCGATCCATTAAGAATCTGGAGAGCGGCATCAGTAATATCCTCTCCAACCACATGCCAAAATTTTTTATAGAAGAGAGGGGGCATACCATCAGGGCCGGGTGCTTTATCCGGATTCATATCGAATAGTGCACGACGGATTTCCAGTGCTGTAAACGGGGCACAAAGTACTGAGTTCATATGATGGTCCACTACTGGAGTCAGAGCATTTAGAATAGGGCACATGTCTTCCTCTGTAGGGGCTCCCGAGTTAAATAAAGATCCAAAGTAGTCCAAAACTATGTCACCCATACCTCTACTATCTGAGCACCAGTCACCGTGGGAGGAGACCAAGCCGGTGATCAAATTCTGTGCTCTCCGTTTGGATGCTATGGCATGGAAATAGTGGGAATTATGATCACATTCTTTCAGCCAAGAAATCCTGCTCCGCTGTCTCCAATACATATCCTATTTTGTTGCAATTTTATCTCTCTCTTTTTCTAGTTCCTGAATCTGAATGGAAGAATTCCACATTCCACTCGTTCGGAGCATATTTAGCTTCGCTCTCTTTTCTTTAAGCAATCTGGGGATGCTAGGAAATCTGGTATTGTCCCAATCTTGGAGTGCGTTTTTGCAATATGCTATGCGGTCTGTGATGGGCCTCGTTACCCCCTGTCACCCCAAGCCATTTTTACTATCTCCTCGCAATCTTATTCCAGTAGCCAATGTTTTTCACATCGAAAAATATTTTTTGTCCTCCTTCCATGAATTGAGTCCTGTGCGCGAAAACCTCTCAATTCAAGGCAAATAGGTCGGTGGTCCGAGTGATAGAACTCAAGTGAGACTGATCTGGCAGCCGGGTAAAGCAGTCTCCATTCCAAGTTACCAACAAATTTGTCGAGTCTTTCAAAAATAACACTATCTGAACTTCGCCTATTCACCCAAGTAAAAACTCTCCTTGACAATTAATATCTTGGAGTTCACAAACCTCCAAAGCATCCCTAAATAATTGCATGTGTGAGTGTCTGCGTCTCCCACCTCCCAGTTTTTCAGTCTCAAAACATATTTCATTGAATTCACCTCCTACAAACCAAGGTAAGTTTGTGAGATCAGTCATACCATGAAGCTTCCGAAGTAGTTCCCATGAATGATGACGAAGGGATTTTTTCGCTCAATCATTTTCTTTGATTTGTGCACTGGTTGGCTCTGTTGGAATGGATCCGGACGAGATTACTCGTTTAGTTGAGGAGATGAAGTTATCCACGTCAAACTTAAATGACACCATCTGCTTGGATGAGGCAGAAAAACGAATGGGAGTGGATCGGCTGGCTAACTGTTTAGTGGCCAAGATTCTTTCACCTAAGGCCCTCAATTGAGAAGCATTTAGACAACACATGCCTCATATTATGCAGGCCACAAGGAAGATCAACATCGAAGCCATGGGCGACAATTTATTTGTGTGTGAATTCACCTCACCGAGGGACCGCAATAGGGAGCTTACGGACGGGCCCTGGAATTTCTTCAGACATCTGGTGATCTTCAAGGAACCAAAGGGATGGCAGAATCCTAGTTCTATGTGTTTCGATGCAATATCGTTATGGGTTCAGTGCCATAATTTACCTTTGGCGTACATGCAAGAAGATTTGTTATCAAAAATTGGGAGACTAATAGGACATGTGGAGGCTTTAGACCCAGGTGATAATGGTGTATTCCTGGGCAGATTTGCTAGAATTCGGGTACGTATTGATATCAACCAACCTCTGAAGAAATGTGTCCGTATAAATACTATGAAAAATATGTATGATATTATAGTGCTACTTGTCTATGAAAGATTGCCGGATTTTTGTTATGCCTGCGGAAGAGTTGGACACACTATACGTGACTTTGATGATGGAACAGTAGATAAGACTGCTCCTAGCTTTGGCAGCTGGCTACGAGCTTCGACACATATTGGTACCAGGAGGAAAAAAAATGGGCCATGCACAGGGACACTGTGGGGACCCGGACGCTAATCATCTTCTTAATCGTCGTTGGGATTTAATTATCAGTTCTGATAAACAGGGTCTAAAAATTTTTCTTTTTAAAATGTAAATGCGGAAGGTAATGGAATCTAAATAATATACATCTCAGTATAAAATACATTTCAGTATAAAAGTACAATACTGTAAAATCTAAGTCTAAGGTTCAGTTACTAAGTTCAAGTAATAAACCAAATCTACAGTAAGTCCGGAATCACCACGCTAACTCTTCTTCTCTCCTCATCCTCTTGACCCCGATCAAGTCCCACCTGTTGTCATGCACACATACAAAACAAGACAACAGCCGGGTAACTCCGGTGAGAATAAATCCCAGTATAAAACATGGTAAGCATGTATATAAACAATCTAAATCATAAAACATGCTATCATGAACATATTTAAAGTAATAGATTTCATAATCTATGAAATCAAATCACAATAAGCATGCAACTCCTTTCAGATAGACATGCAATGTAAATCAAATCATATAAACATGCTATCATACTGAAAGAAATAAACATGGGTTTCTATTCTATGAAACCACATCTCTAAACACATGCAGTTCTAGTCAAATCATGTCTAGACTTGACTCAACTATAACTCTAGGGATCCCGGTGTGAATAAAACGTCAATGGCTGTCACCTACCCTCTCACTCGGGGTGACTGTACGTCTTATTCCTAGACTTCGGTCAGAGCTGTATCAACGACTACAATAGCAGTTAGGGCTGCTCCTAAGCTGAGATACACCGAACATCTAGATATGTGACAATGGCTGTCAACGACTCTCCTATCTCAAATGCAATGTATAACAATCTGTAAACAAAGCATGCTCATTTCCAAAAGATTTGAATATAAAGTCTATAAACAAATCATAATCATATCAGAAGACAAACAATAATCTAGTATGTGATTTTATTGGGAAACTCAAATAGGATCTTATTTGAGTTGTATCTTCCCAGATATCACATGAATTATACCTTTGTCGTCCCTATCTGACGAAGACGATGATCTGTATTCAACTCTGTCCATATCAATCTGAAATGACAATATTGAATACGCTGTATCAGTAAATAACTCAATACACAATCTGTTCTGATCAATACTCAAATCAGTATACAATCTGATCAATATCTGAACAAGATACAATCTAATTCATGTCTTCGACATTACAATACAATCTGAGTAATTACTGAGTCTGATCAATCTCAATCAATACTGAATCTGATCAATATAACTCAACTGATGTTTCGACGACATAACAATACAATCTGAATAACCCCGTCAAACTAAACATCACAAATATAATACTGGAACTCATAATCTGTATCCATACAATTCATAATCTGAATACTAACACAATTCTGATATAGAATCTCAGTCAATATCTTTCACAAATCATAACAATTACGTAACCAGTCTGTTCTTTAATCTGAATTCAATTCTACAATTTCTACGATAGTAGAAACGCCATATCTGATTCATATTCAGTTCTGACAATATCTCAAATTCAAAACATGTCTAAACGTAACAAAACTTACGTCCTTGTGTAGCTCGTAGCTAGAGGAACTCAGAACTGAAGTCGGATTTGAATTCTGATAGACGGATCTTTCACAATCGCAAATCTAAAAGGCGTAAAGATTTTTCTCTCAACAGCTCGGCCCTTTTTCTGAAATTCTGAGGAATTATACGTGTAATTCAGCTATATATATAATGCATGCAAATCTGGAAACGTGTCTTATTTTTTAAGCAACACGCATGACCGCGGGTGCGGTCTGTGCAGCAGCGCGAGTGCGCTCATGCTTCGGCATGCTTATCATTTTCCTAAAATCTTCGACCGCGGGTGCGGTCTTGGTTGCACCGCGGGTGCGGTGTGGCTTCGGCCTCACTTTCAAAATTTCATAATTGCATGACCGCGGGTGCACTCCTGTTCTGGGCGCGGGTGCGGTCTTGCAAACCCTATTTTCTCATGTCTTTTCTTCCCTCATTGCATGTCATGCATTCTCATATCTTCCGAGTCTCACGTTAATGAAGACTAATAATCTTGGTTTATCAATTCTATACTTCTTGGGCGTTACATTTCTCCCCCTCTTAGATCTGAGTTCGTCCTCGAACTCACAACAATCAATTCAAAGATATCAGAAGAAATGTATCACAGAGTTTAAACTAAACTCCCATATATAATTCCAGTCTTGAATAAGAATTCGTTAAGTGTCATGTCATAACACTTCTTCAATTCTTCTGACAGAATCAGTCTCGCATTACTGGCTATACACGTCCGTATAAACCAATCTACAGCTCATCACCTATCAGTACCATCTGCTGTTATCAAATCTGTTTCTTCCCAAACAAAGGCATCTACCATCTTTAGCTTCAAATACCAATCGTCATCATCCGACATTGGGTTCTTAAATCTGTCCATTCTGAACTATCTTCATCTTCCTTTGAATTTTCTTCAAAAGAAATCCGTAGTACTCATCGTATACTGTCTTGTCTATAACTATCTCCTTACCTATCTGATAAGCTCATAGCTATTGTCACACAATGATAATAAATCATATTAATCAGTGCTAACATCCAGCACCAAAGCTGTATCCAAGTCTTCCAATATCTGGATAACATATTCTAAATGCCTGTCAATCTGTGAAACGATCTAAGAAAGAGTTCATGATATATTCTGTCACGAATACAAACTCAAGCAAAATCACAATCTGACATAATCTATTATGACATTACGATCTTTCTGACCACTTTTCTGACACCGATCTGTGTCATTTGTCATGTTTGTACATTATCTGGTACAAACTGATAGATATAGATTGAACAATCTGTCAATCTTAATCATATCATATTTCACAATCTGTAGAAAATGGCAGTAATTTCATTACGGATGCTATAGAAATGTACTCCCATTTCTATTTAAAACTATACAATTCTGTAATAAATCTTCTAATTTCTATTTTTCTGTCTTTTCTGTTAGCAATTCAGACGTATCAGTACAATTTCTGCCAACATTTCAATACAATTCTGTTATAACTGATCTCATCTGTCTATATCACAACTATCTGTTCGAATACAATACATTCTCAATCATCAGACTGAACACTGAATCCATGACTGTAAGCTTCTGACAATATCTGTTCTTTCTGGTTCGAACTATTTGATATACACAAATCAGTCAATAATATAAATTAAAGAGGAAATACTTACCTGATATTCGTCTCTGACTATCGATATCAAGTTCTCCTGTACAATTCTGACACATTCTGAGATCACAAGATAAGCAATCTCATACAAAACACAGAATCACATATCTGTTACTCTGTTCTGATTATTACAATCAAGTTCTGAACATTCTGATCATATTCTGAACTGTTGTAACTCTCGAAATCAACTTTGATTCGGTTGAAACTGTATATACTCCCTCTAGTTCACCCTAATCTGTAGCATATACGGATTCAAACACAGTAATATCAGATTAGAAACGAAATATCAATATCCTATACAGATCTAGTGAGTTCAATGAACTCATAAAACATGGATTTCTGATAAATATCTTCATGTCATTCTGATCAACTGGTATATCTCATCTGCAAATAAAATATGCTCCCAAAACAATATAAGATGTCTCAAATACTGATTTAGAGCAATATCAATACTCAAGCAGATATAAAACAATAGTTGAACAAAATAATTTGTCAAATCAGACAAAATATATCTCTGACAATTCTGACATTTCTGAACTTTCTGGTCTTTCTGATATCGGTATTTTATCAGTCACTGATCGAAATCTCAACGGTATCGAAATCAATCTGTATACTAACTTCAGATAACGCATACTCTGAATACAATCTGTTTCAAGCAGGATTCTTATCTGAACAATTTCTGTATACAATCATTACAGTTCTCAGAATATTCAATACAATCTTCAAATATTCTATTCAGTCAATCAGATGCTGCAAATATATCAAAATTTCATAGATATAATGAGAATAGAATTCATCAGAATATCTCTGAATATACTGACACGTGCCAAAGAGTATCACAAAATCAGATGTACTCTTGGTCGGTACTCTTCTACTGATCTTTCAATTTATTCTGTATCATTCCGTACATTTAATATCATTCTGTACTGAATTCTAACATACAATCAATGTCTGATCTCAATTCAATTCTGAACTCTATCTTTCTAATATAATACACAAATCTGAAATCTTATCTGGCTAATGTCTGCCAACTCATACATCATTGACATATCTGTCAATGTTAGGCTCGATTTCAGTAGGTCTACTGAATACATAGGGATGCAATCTGCTCCTTTCTGTATTAATCGAGTCATATACAATACAAATATCAAAGGAATTCTAAATCTAGAATCATTAACGTGGTATCTCCACTGATCAGTCATCTCTGATCTGACTCTTACCATTTCTGGAAAAATTCTCCAATATGTCTATACTTGTTCAGCATATACATATCAATAATGCGTTCAAATCAGGAACACAAGTACATCATAAGCTATTTCTATTTCATTCTCATCTTACTGTAGTATACAATATATACAGAAATCTCTGATATCAACACTTCCTCAACAAGCAAGGACATCAATACTACAGTACATACAAACTCAACAGATACAACATATCTCCATGCAACTCAGTCAAAGATATTCTTAACAAATGCATTAGTATATATCAATACATATGCAATAGAATCATAAAGAATAGTACCTGTTGTGAAATCTAGATCTGTGTTTTCAACTGAACTCTGTTCCCTACAATCTTCGGGAACGCTTCTGGGGACAGACTTTAGCAAAGTGTCCTGGCTGTCCACAAATATTGCATCTACCAGTCACTCCCTGGCATTGCTCGGTGGGATGTCTCCCTCCGCAAGTCCTGCAATATACTCCAGTATAACTCGGGCTAGAACAACTGGAACTCGAGGAACCACTCTCTAACTTCTTGAATGGCTTCTTTCGAGCTTTCAGCAAATCTTGCTTTCTACTCGTACTGCCTCGATCAAATCGGAGAGGAGATTGCTGTGTCTGGGGTTGTTTCACACACAACCTCCCTAGCTGTCTAATCAGACTCGCCTCAGCTCTCTTCGCTCTACTCAGGATGTCAGCAAAATGGTAAGGTCGCTGCAAATTCATAAATGCAACTACCTCCGAATTCAACCCTCTGATGAACTGATTCACTACAGCTTCATCATTCCCAGCTATCTGAGGAGCAAAATGCAGTAGAGTAGAGAATTTAGCAATATATTCATCAATATTCAATTGACCTTGGCTCAAATTCTCAAACTCTGCTTTCTTGTCCTCTCGGTACGAGACTGAGAAAAATCTTCGATAAAATTCAGTTCTGAATAATTCCCACGAAATCACTGTACCTCTCTTTTCCCACATTCTTCTACTGGTAATCCACCAACTCCTGGCGGCTTCTCGTAACTGATAAGGAACCATTTTAACTCTCTGTTCATTTGTACAATCAAGTAAATCGAACAGTATTTCTATATCATCAAACCAGTTCTGACAATCTTCAGATGTCTCGGTACCCCTCAGAACCGGCGGCTGTAATAACTGAAACTCTTTCATCTTTTCTTCTAGCTGAGTTTCTGATGCATCTATCTGTTCAGACGAAGTACTACCCCTTTCTGGAAATCTCCGAGGCGGTATATCTGAATATCAAACAAATCAATGTACAATCTGTATAATCTGTCTCAGCCCTCCTCTGATCATATACCTCTGATTCAGACTCGGTTCTGATCCAGGCTTAGTAATTACATGCTGCAATCAACTCAGATACAAACAACATGTAATAGGGAAAACAATAAATCATGCTAGCACCCATAATGTAATTCAACATTATAATAAATCGCATGCTAGCAATCACATGCAAGGAAGAAAATTCAATCTACTCCGCGCATTCTTTACTATCTCAGTCTAAAAGATCTATCAATTTTGACTATCTCAATCTAAAGGATCTATCGCTCTGATACCACCTGTTGTGGGGACCCGGACACTAATCATCTTCTTAATCGTCGTTGGGATTTAATTATCAGTTCTGATAAACAGGGTCTAAAAATTTTTCTTTTTAAAATGTAAATGCAGAAGGTAATGGAATCTAAATAATATACATCTCAGTATAAAATACATTTCAGTATAAAAGTACAATACTGTACAATCTAAGTCTAAGGTTCAGTTACTAAGTTCAAGTAATAAACCAAATCTACAGTAAGTCCGGAATCACCACGCTAACTCTTCTTCTCTCCTCATCCTCTTGACCCCGATCCAGTCCCACCTGTTGTCATGCACACATACAAAACAAGACAACAGCCGGGTAACTCCGGTGAGAATAAATCCCAGTATAAAACAATCTAAATCATAAAACATGCTATCATTAACATATTCAAAGTAATAGATTTCATAATCTATGAAATCAAATCACAATAAGCATGCAACTCCTTTCAGATAGACATGCAATTTAAATCAAATCACCTAAACATGTTGTCATAACTGAAAGCAATAAACATGGGTTTCATTGTCTATGAAACCACATCTATAAACACATGCAGTTCTAGTCAAATCATGTCTAGACTCGACTCAACTATAATTCTAGGGATCCCGGTGTGAATAAGACGTCAATGGCTGTCACCTACCCTCCCACTCGGGGTGACTGTACGTCTTATTCCTAGACTTCGGTCTGAGCTGTATCAACGACTGCAATAGGAGTCAGGGCTGCTCCTAAACTGAGATACACCGAACATCTAGATATGTGACAATGGCTGTCAACGACTCTCCTATCTCAAATGCAATGTATAACAATCTGTAAACAAAGCATGCTCATTTCCAAAAGATTTGAATATAAAGTCTATAAACAAATCACAATCATATCAGAAGACAAACAATAATCAAGTATGTGATTTTATTGGGAAACTCAAATGAGATCTGATTTGAGTTGTATCTTCCCAGATATCACATGAATTATACCTTTGTCGTCCCTATCTGACGAAGACGATGATCTGTCTTCAACTCTGTCCATATCAATCTGAAATGACAATATTGAATACGTTGTATCAGTAAATAACTCAATACACAATCTGTTCTGATCAATACTCAAATCAGTATACAATCTGATCAATATCTGAACAAGATACAATCTAATTCATGTCGTCGACATTACAATACAATCTGAGTAATTAATGAGTCTGATCAATCTCAATCAATACTGAATCTGATCAATATAACTCAACTGATGTTTCGACGGCATAACAATACAATCTGAATAACCCCGTCAAACTAAACATCACAAATATAATACTGGAACTCATAATCTGTATCCATACAATTCATAATTTGAATAGTAACACAATTCTGATATAGAATCTCAGTCAATATCTTTCACAAATCATAACAATTACGTAACCAGTCTGTTCTTTAATCTGAATTCAATTCTACAATTTCTACGATAGTAGAAACGCCATATCTGATTCATATTCAGTTCTGAAAATATCTCAAATTCAAAACATGTCTAAACGTAACAAAACTTACGTCCTTGTGTAGCTCGTAGCTAGAGGAACTCAGAACTGAAGTCGGATTTGAATTCTGATGGATGGATCTTCCACAATCGCCAATCTAAAAGGCGTAAGGATTTTCTATTAAAATCTTCGCCCCTTTCTCCATTTTTCTGATGAATTACGTGCCATTCATCTGTATATATAATGCATGCACAATCTGAAACGTGGCATCATTTTCCAAGCAACACGAATGACCGCGGGTGCGGTCATGACATGCACCGCAGGTGCGGTCGTGCAATGCCTATCCTGGCATTTCTCGAAAGCTCAGACCGCGGGAGCGGTCCTTCCAATACCGCGGGTGCGGTAATGCTATGGGATTGCCACCGCGGGTGCGGTCTATCTTGCACTGCTGGTGCGGTGTGGCTACGGGCAAAATGCTCAACTTTCTGTCCAGGCACCGCGGGTGCGGTCTTGTCTGGTACCGCGAGTGCGGTGATGCTTCGACCTTTCTTGCAAAAATCCACAATTGCATGACCGCGGGTGCACTCATGTTCTGGGCGCGGGTGCGGTCTTGCAAACCCTATTTTCTCATGTCCTTTCTTCCCTCATTGCATGTCATGCATTCTCATATCTTCCGAGTCTCACGTTAAAGAAGATTAATAATCTTGGTTATCGATACTGTAATTCTTGGGCCTTACAGTCTATAAACAAATCATAATCATATCAGAAGACAAACAATAATCAAGTATGTGATTTTATTGGGAAACTCAAATGAGATCTGATTTGAGTTGTATCTTCCCAGATATCACATGAATTATACCTTTGTCGTCCCTATCTGACGAAGACGACGATCTGTCCTCAACTCTGTCCATATCAATCTGAAATGACAATATTGAATACGCTGTATCAGTAAATAACTCAATACACAATCTGTTCTGATCAATACTCAAATCAGTAAACAATCTGATCAATATCTGAACAAGATACAATCTAATTCATGTCGTCGACATTACAATACAATCTGAGTAATTACTGAGTCTGATCAATCTCAATCAATACTGAATCTGATCAATATAACTCAACTGATGTTTCGACGGCATAACAATACAATCTGAATAACCTCGTCAAACTAAACATCACAAATATAATACTGGAACTCATAATCTGTATCCATACAATTCATAATCTGAATACTAACACAATTCTGATATAGAATCTCAGTCAATATCTTTCACAAATCATAACAATTACGTAACCAGTCTGTTCTTTAATCTGAATTTAATTCTACAATTTCTACGATAGTAGAAACGCCATATCTGATTCATATTCAGTTCTGACAATATCTCAAATTCAAAACATGTCTAAACGTAACAAAACTTACGTCCTTGTGTAGCTCGTAGCTAGAGGAACTCAGAACTGAAGTCGGATTTGAATTCTGATAGACGGATCTTTCACAATCGCAAATCTAAAAGGCGTAAGGATTTTTCTCTCAACAGCTCGGCCCTTTTTCTGAAATTCTGAGGAATTATACGTGTAATTCAGCTATATATATAATGCATGCAAATCTGGAAACATGTCTTATTTTTCAAGCAACACGCATGACCGCGGGTGCGGTCTGTGCAGCAGCACGGGTGCGCTCATGCTTCGGCATGCTTATCATTTTCCTAAAATCTTCGGCCGCGGGTGCGCTACATACAAGACCGCGGGTGCGGTGTCACTACCGCAGGTGCGGTCCTTCTCGCACCGCGGGTGCGGTCCTGCTTCGCATAAATTTGCCTACTTTCTGTCCATGCACCGCTGGTGCGGTCTTGGTTGCACCGCGGGTGTGGTGTGGCTTCGGCCTCACTTTCAAAATTTCATAATTGCATGACCGCGGGTGCACTCCTGTTCTGGGCGCGGGTGCTGTCTTGCGAACCCTATTTTCTCATGTCTTTTCTTCCCTCATTGCATGTCATGCATTCTCATATCTTCCGAGTCTCACGTTAATGAAGACTAATAATCTTGGTTTATCAATTCTATACTTCTTGGGCATTACAGACACACTCAGGAAAAAAATCTTTGGACAGAAGGTAATGAAGATACGGAAAATTCTGAAGGAGAGAATATAGGTAAGGTGGCCCAGGTATTGATGTTAATGGATAATAATGCCATGGGAAGTACTGAGGCTCTGCCAGCGCAAGCTATAAATCAAGATTCAGGCACGGACGCTGGTAATAAAGGTTCAGAGGAGGACAAACAAATGCCAGTCGCGCGAAAACAATGGAAACGAAGGGCTCGTGAAGTGAGGAAGGAAGTTTCTTCACAAAGTTTCTCTGGAGCTAAAAGACATTATAACATGGCCGATGAAGGGTCTTCTTCTCACGAATCCATGAGCCCAGTCAAGAAATGTGCAAAACTTGAGAAATCAACGGTGACTACTAAGAAATTAACGGCGGAGGTTGCAGTGCAACCCCGCCGATCATCATGAATATCATAGTTTGGAATGCCAGGGGGCCTGGGAACCCAAGGGCATTCCGCGAACTGCGGCGTCTCGTAGCCGACAAGACACCCACTCTCTTATTCCTGAGTGAAACCAAGATGAGAGAGTCTAAATGTAGATGGTGGAAAATTGTTGGATTATTCGGGTTGCTTTGTCATTGACTGCATAGGCAAGAGTGGGGGATTGGCTTTACTATGGAAGGAATATGTTGATATGCATATAAAGTCTTACTCCATGGGGCATATTGATTGTGTAGTCAAAAAAAAAAATTCTATATAGATAGTATATAATCAACTCCTTGCATCCGATTACTTTTTCAATAATCAACTTACATTTTCTATATATTTGGTTTTTTAAAAGTAATATACGACCAGAAAATATAGATGTAACATTTATTTCAATTTTTTTTTATACGTGGAAGTAACTATCATTATCTTTTTGTGAGTGTTGTGTAACTTCTCGAACTAATATAATAGTTTATTTTTGTCTAAAAGTCATTTTTTTAAAACAAATATGAGGATAATGTCAGAAATTTAAATGTCCGACTTGTTCACTTATTAATATTCTTTTTAATTTCGCATTATATAAAATAAATATTCATCATCATCATTCTTCTTCTAAAAACGAGCCAAAAAGGAAAGACGTGAATAACGGAAAGATACGATCTTGAGAATCTGTGCGCATAATTATTTACATGCTTCTTCTTAACTCCCAAAATCACAAACGAAAGCCACGAATCGATCCTCGTCAACAAAACCGGCCATGGCTCCTAATCTCGATTGCAGAATGTACGAACAAAAGTTCCCAGAAATCGACACCCCAGTAATGGTACAAGTGAAGAGCATAAACCCCGATACCTGCGCCTACGTATTGTTGCTAGAGTACAATATCGAAGGGATGCTCAGCTTCACAGAGCTTTCTCGCCGCCGCATACGTAGCGTTCTGAGTTTGATTCGTGTCGGGCGGATCGAGCCGCTTATGGTTTTGCATGTCGACCGGGAAAAGGGTTTTGTGAATTTGACTAAAAGAAGAGTTTCTGAGGATGATGCGAGAACGTGCGAAGAAAAGTTTAATAAGAGTAAGCATGTTCATTCCATCATGCGGCATGTTGCTGAGACCATGGATATTGATCTTGAGGTAATTTTTGCGTTCAATTTTCATTTAACCGTATACCACCTTTCTTTTGTTCTTCGTCTTTGTGTGTTAATTTCGGAAGAGGGTGTAAGTAGGTTTTCTTGAAATTGTAAGCTTTTGTGGCATGGAATTTTCATGGATAGAGAGATTGTTTAAAGTATGGATACGTCATATTATTGTGAATTAGTTACAATGAATCCCATCAACGAAAAGAATCAATACAATTCAGGATTAGTATCAGACAGCCAGCCCCAATTTCTTGGAATTGAAAGATGCTTAGTCATGGTCATCTGCACAGGCTGATCCGAAGGCCTCGACTCAAATAAATCTTGTGAGTTTTTAAAATTTAAGTTTAGCCTCCATTTGCCTAAATTGTAAGTGTTTCTTGTGTATTACATATTTTCGAATTCACCATTGTACATATTTAGATTCTAAGACTGTGAATTGTCTTGTATGTGCATCAACTTGATGATAAAATTTACCAAATTCGGATCGAAGAACTACGATTTTTGAGTTCAAATTAATTTGTATCACATCATCTAACCTGTCGCATTTTGTTGTGTGTAGACAATAGATACGGTCCTGTTCTTATTACTGAGTATATTCATTTGTTTCAGGAGTTGTATACTCACGTTGGATGGCCTTTATACAAAAAATATGGCCATGCTTTCGATGTAAGATTTAGACTTCGTGCCTAACTATCTAGTTTACTTATTAAGAAAATCTGAACATATGGTAGATATGGCGCAGGCTTTCAAACTAATTGTTTCTGATCCTGATTCTGTTCTTGATCCTCTCACTCGTAGAGTCGAGGAAATCAATGCTGATGGTCAAAAGGTATATGCTTTCTGATCAAACTAATCACTCATTCAATTTCAAATATCTTTTGTTTCATGTTTCTCAAACGAGTTAACTTGGTACTAATTTCCATCACTGATCAGGTGACTAAGGTGGTTCCTGCTATCTCTGATGAAGTAAAAAAAGTGTTGGTTCAAAATATTAAAAGAAGAATGACTCCACACGTGTTGAAAATTCGAGCTGATATTGAGATGAAATGCTTTGAGCTCGATGGTATTCTCCACATTAAGGTTTGCTAACAACATTCGCCTAACCATGTATAACCTTATGCATTTACTCCGTGCTATAAAAACTTCGATTTGGGTTGTTCATGTAGAATGCAATGCGAAAAGCTGAAGCTGCTGGTAACAAAGATTGCCCTGTAAAGATTTCATTAGTTGGTTCTCCATTGTATGTGTTGAACACCCAGACATTCGATAAGGTAACATGTACTTCCTCTTTAAAACATGTCATCTATTTCTAAGTCGATCAGCTTAAATTTTTATCGAATATTCCGCTATTGCAGGAACAAGGCATAGAAACTCTGAATAAAGCAATCGCAGCTTGCACAGAAGAAATGGATCATCACAAAGGGAGACTCGTAGTAAAAACAGCACCAAGACCAGTAAGCTTCATTTTGTTGTAATCTTGAAATACCACTATTTGTCTTTCTTTCATTGGAACAGACTGTTAATTTGTGAGTAGCAATATATTTTCTTGATTTTGCTTTCTTTTTTTTTCCGTACACGATGAATGTAGATGAGTGAACGAGAAGATAAACTGTTTGCCGAACAAATAGCTCGACTAAACCTCGCAGATGATGATGTGAGCGGCGGTGATGATACCGATGATGATGGAGGAATGAAATTCAATGAAAGAGATGATTCAAGAATGGAAGATGGCTACTAGCTAGGAGATGCTGACAGCAAGTTTGGGGAATTTTTGGTCCTTTGCTTGTTTCGTTTCTCTCGAAATCACCCACAAAACATTGGAACAGAGTTGGAAACTGACAATGTTTTTGAATGATGTGGCTGCATTGTATGTGAATGACAAAGGAATATCACCTTTCACTTGGGAGTTCTTGTCTCAGTTCTCTGGTGCACCACTTATGTGAATGACAAGGGAATTATACCATATTACTTGGATTTTATTTTTAGAATTAGAATTGCTTTAATCAAATTCCGGAATTCAATTATTTCAGATCAAAACCTCCCCAATGAGGTTCAGGCCAAATTCAATCCATTGACGAATTTAAACCAAGGGAAGTCTTTACTTTTCGTAAAGTAAGTCCACTCTGATAAGAACATTTGAAAGTGAATTTCTTATTCATTAAGGCTTCTTCTAAAAGTTTAAAGTCAAAGTTACCCATCAATCTGAATTAATTTACGTGACAGATAATTATACTTTCTTGTGAATGGCAAACACATGGAAATTTTGTAGCATACCCAACCTAAAAAAAACCATTTTGGGGGAGAAAAAAATCAAAATAACTTATAAGTTTGATAGTGGATAAGCTGTTTAAAAACACTTAATCTTTTTAATATTTTACTTCACAAAAATATCCATATATATGTTATTAAATCTTCCATGTATCAAATCTATATCACCAAAATTGTGTTCCTTCTATCAACCACAGAGGGCCTACCCCTCCATTTTCCATATTAATTATGATAAACTTATAAATTGTTACCAATACTTTCTTGAAGCACATAATCCGAAAAGGTTATGACCCAATAATTCAAATATTTTCATAAAGTTAGCAAATATGCCATCATTTCTGCTTTCATTATTTCTGGAAACCTCTCATAAATGATAATCCAAGAAGAAAATATCACACAAGTTGAGGACCCCATAGATTTGAGATATCCAACAAAATGCTCAGTTCATATCTAGACATAGTGGGTGATTCCATAAAGTTCTTGTCCTTTTAAACCCGTTGGGATGATCATCTGCACCAACACCATGGTCCATTCCCAATACTGCCTTTTTCTTTTGTGTCTTTTTGCATTTCTGTCCTATTATCCCTCTTTAGTCTCCATCCCCAATCCTGTTTTCTGCAATACACCACTGTGCTTATAATTCTTATTATTTTATTACAGGGTCCCTTAATATATGGCCTACTAAGATCATTACTGATTCATTGAATGAGTTATGATATGATCTTGCCGTGTTTCTTCAAGAAATCACATAAAACAGAGGAGGAAATCCAAAGGGGAAACAGATCAAAAGCCAAACTCAACCTATACTTGCTCTATAGAACAAAAGAACTGTTGATGAAGTTGCATGTTTTTTTGAAGGATGTGATACTTACATCCCAAATAAAATAAATTTTTTCAAAGACTTGTATTATTTGGTACGAAGAATATTAATATTAAGACAATGTACTTTGTCATTGTCTACCAAACATTGCAACATTTTGATTAAACTTGAGGGTGATTTTTCTTCTTCCTTTGTTTTGCCTTCTATAATAATATGATTAGACAGAGGCAATTTGTGGGGTGGTGTGGGGGAGTTGGGGGGTTATGGTCCGTCACTTCCTGCAAATGCTAAAATAGTGACATGTGAGTCCACCCTTTCATTTTAATTTATTTTTGGCCATTGCAATTGGCAGCACATAAACTTATAAAATGGCTCCTGGATTGAGACATCAAGCGGGTGTTTAGTCTCATATCCAAAATATTTTGTACGAAAAGTTGCAAGAAAAACCATGCCATAAAGTGAAATGTCATAACAAATATCAAAGAGGAAATTGATTCTTGCTAACCAGCACACAGACCTTTCAGGTACATGGCAAATGGAAGTTTTTATGCAACACTTTCTAGACATCATCATCTTCCTAGGGATGAGACCAGGATTTTAGTTTAGGTGTGGAGAATGTCTAAATTTCTGGGTAACATGCATGTAAACTTGTTATTTCCATCGTCCCCTATGGTTTTGAACTTTAAACCATGTATGGCTTTGGTAATGAGCACACGAAATTGGTATTTCAACTAAAGAACATTATGTGCAAACTAAAAATATACAAATGGATTCATTTATTCAACTATATTTAAGTAACTCATATCCAGATCACACTGAAATGCACAACTGAAATACAAAGCCTATAGCCTCGACTTTTAACGACAAAACAATTTGAAACAAATGAAATTAATATCACAATTGGTGAAAAAGTGCAGAACAATTAGATAGAACAGAGGCAAACATATTGGATTAACATAGTAATGACCAGGTAAAGAACATTAAAATATCTCTTTATTTTCAGCCACTCACAGATAGCAATGAAGGAATTGCATCCAGATTAGGAGTGGCATTCTTGGTTGAAGCATCACCCCTTTTTACATTAGAAGGTTTAACAAAAGCTCTCATTGGGCTTGCAAAAGCCCACACCCAGCTTTTACTCCTTCCATGGGAAATATGCTCCATTGATGAATGAGTTGCGTAAGCTGTTTTCCCATTTGCATTATTCTCCTCCTCAGTGGAAGATGAAACCAAGTATGAAGAAGATGAAGTTAACATAAAACCACTGAAAATCCCACCACATTTTACTCTTTCTTTGATGCAATCCTGGCCATTCTTGGTATTGCTACCACCATTTCTATGCAGCGGGGGCAGCTTAGGCTTGCCTTCTCTATGAGACTCTACTCTACGGAGAGTACAATCACCAAAACCAGTTGAAATCCTCTCAAACAAGTCCCCTGAAAAGCTCCTACTCCCACAACCAACAGATCTGGATCTTGACACCTTTCTATCATATGAAGGGCTCTCGTTTTCATCAATCACCACAAAATTTTCGCTCTTTTTCTCCATTGATTTGATAGCAGATGAGGATCCAACAGTACTAGGTGTTGCGGGTGTGAAGTTTGAATCTTTAGAGTTGGTATCACTTTTCTTGGTGGTAGAATTCTTGGACAAGTATAGAAATGACCAAAATCCACTTCTATGAGGGCTGTAATCCCCGGGATAGTTCAAGACATGCATACCTCTTCTTGGAGTCGTGGTAGACTTGCTTCTCTCGAAAACAATGCTGGCAGCAGCTGCATTCCCTATCACTCCATCCTTCTTCTTTTTCCTGTGAGTCAAAACGAAAGGGAGTCTTGATCTCCTTGTGTAATAGCCATGGTAGCTACAGTCATTGTTCAAAGTCTGATTGTCGGTAGATGAAGAAGAAGCAATGGAGCGGAGCTGGAGTGCGGAGCCGCCGCCTAAACCGGCAGCAGTGGCGGCGGTCATGATTCTGCTACCCCCGATATCAGATCTAAATGAAGGAGATGGTGATGAAGAAGATGAGGGGCCAACAGCTACAGAAAACGAGGAAGAGAGGAGATTTCCAAGCTTTTCTTGAAGGCAAAAAGCACAGATCCCACCCGGTGTGCTGTTTTTGTTAGGATGATTCATACATTGCATGGTACCGTCCCCCATATCTTCATGCACAACTTCCATCACCATCTATCACGAGACAAACTTGAATCCCCAGATGGAAAAATCACTCAATTCCAAAACCCGATGCAAAAAATAAAAATAAAAAATTCAAGCTTTCACTGTTTCACATACAGCTTCACTTCAAGAAAATGGCTTGCAACAAGAAACTAGCACTTGGGGAAGAGTTGCACAAGATGGTCAAAGGGATTACAGTTCATTAATGATATCGAATGCAAATAATGGAATTGTAGTGAAGACTTGAGGACAGAGGACACGTGCATACATATTATTTTACACCCCATCTCGTTAAATATGGCAACAACAAAAAAACTTAAAATTTTATTTTTACAGATATTACTCTAAAAAAATATTTACATTCACATGCAAGAAATATTTTTTTAAAAAAAAGGCTTGTTGACTTATTCGTCTTTTAGTGATTGGTCTCTTTCGATATTTCTATTTTAATAATTAATTATCTAAAAATTATATGTGCATCTTATACATCAATAATGAAGTTGTTCAATATTGCATGTTGATCAATATTCCAGCCCACTGTGGCTCGGACCAAGCCCATACGCAATTGGGCCTCTGGTTCAGTGGGCTGAGCTGACACAGCCTACTTGGAAAATGGGTTTCATGGGTCTTGGTCATCCCTGGCCATTTGACATGTCTTTTAGCGGATCTTCCTGTATACTAACCCTGTGTGCAGAGTTGGAATTGTTTTTTATAAATACTATTGTTAAAAAATGAAATTAAAAGTAAAAATAGAATTATAATTTTTTTGTATAAATTTAATTTATCATGCAAGAAAAAAAGGGCTAAAAAAAAGAAGAAATGGGTTTTTTTAGTTGTAATTTTTATAATCCTAAATATATATTTACCTGAAGCCATTTATTTCTTGTTTAGATTTCAAGGGGAGAATCGCAATTTAAATGTTGGGCCCAAGGAGGAGGCAAATATAGTACAAAATGTCCATTTCAAAGTGAAGGAGATTGGTTGGGTTGAAGAAAGGTGTCACACAGTAGAGGAACAATTCCAAGAAAGTACTGTGTGCTTCCGCATCTATGGTTCCATTGTGGGCACAACAGAAGAGAGTGTAGATTCCTAAATTTTGGTCCACCACTTTGTAGGGTTCTTAACATATTGTCCTCATTATATTCTTGATGCACATATTCGATAATTCGATTATATTGAAATTACCCATCGCGATAATTTTTTTTTTACAAGTTATCGAATTCGAGAGCGAGTCCATTTGATCGGAATTTGACAAGTCGACGACATTTTACGCGCTCACGTCATTGTTAACATGACATATGAACTGGTGTATGGTGTGGTTATAATGGGATAACTTATTCGACTTTGGTTCGTCATTGTTGAGCGGTATAGCACGAAACCGACAAGAGATTCCCGTTGAAGTACAGGTATGGGGTAGCCGCAAGCGTACACCTACAGCCACACTATGGTCACACAGACCCGGCCCCTACCGCCCTTTAGGCCTTCCTTTGCATGCGTTGAATCTATTCGAATGATACATATAGAAGCCGAAACCGCCTTCCTTCCGAGCATGCCAAGGCTTCGGTAGAGCATGTTGTGTGGAGATGATCCGATTACAATGGCAGCAGTGCATGTCGCCATGCCTACGTACCATATTCGTCTGTAGAAAATATCCAATGTGATTTATATAGACAAATACCTGACATTGGTTGCTCACCTAAAGTTTACATTCATTCTAACATCAAGTTCAAAGAATGCAATGAAGATGAAGATAAAAGTAGGGCTCATTACCAATACGTGACTCGAATCGTCTTTTATTCGAGTTATTCGAGTCGACTCGTGACAAATTAAATAATTTTACTAATATCCCAAAATGGCTATCGTATTACTATATGATATAAATAGTCGTACTTGATGAAAATAATTACACACACGATTTACTTGGGATCGAACGAGTATGAAATATGCCTGTGACATTTGTCCATTATAATTTATATGTAGCCTTTCTTTTGTTAAGAGAATATGACTAGCCTTTTAATGCAAATATTTATTATGATACAATATAATATTTTACAAACAAATATTATGGTACTTTTTTCTAGCTAATAAAAATAATGGTACTTTCTGACTCAAATAAAAGTCACCCTACTTGCATTCATGGTCTCAACCATATATATATTTTTAACATATATTTGTCATATTGTAAATAAATAATGTGATTGTTATAATTTTGTGACGAAATATGAAAGAAGCTAGTGGAAAGAGGAGCCAAGAACATTAATCTTTCGTGAAACGATTTCACGAATATTTATCTGTGAGACTAATCGATCCTACCGATATTCACAATAAAAAAAATACTATCATCTTAAAAAATAATATTTTTTCATATCTTTTTATGAAACGATCTTACAAATATTTATCTATAAGACGTGTCAACTCTATCAATATTCACAAAAAAAATAATACTCTCATCTTAAAAATAATATTTTTTCATGGATAACTCAAATAAGATATTCGTCTCACAAAATACGACCCGTATGACCGTCTCACACAAATTTTTACCAAAATAAAATCATTCTTTAAAAAATCAATATTACTTCTAAAAATAGGAAAATAAACATTCAAACTTATTTAAAATTTTATATATTACATTTAAAAAAAAAATTAACCACAACTCTATCACGAAATTCAAGGTTACATGCTCTGTCCATCGAACCAAAAACCAAACTAGAATTTTCTTTAAAGATTCAAAATCTAACATCCCAAAACTTAAAACCCTTGATTAATTATTTAATTACCCCTCAAAACTCATACCCCATCCTCGATTATATATCATCAAAATATTAATTAAATAACCGAAAAATCAAACTAAAAAAGAAAAAGAAAAGCAAAAGATCAGTAGATTCCACCATTTCCATTTTTGGGTTCCAAACCCATGGCTTCTTTATAGGGAACAACCCCCCGAAAAAGGAACAAAAGAGGAAGGGTATCCGGGTCATAAACGAAGCTTGGAAGGGGCAGAAATGGAAAAAAGAAAATCATGTGAACCAGTGTATTCTTGTTCCCTTCCCAGAGCGCGAAGAAGATGGTGATGAAGTTTGATGAGGGACTTGCAGAGGTCCTTTCATGGCAGCCAGAGAACAGTTGTACTCTTTGGTACCACCGGCTTTCTCATCACTTTCTTCTTCATCCATGAAGATCTGCCTGCACCTACACTCCACGCTGCAGAATGCCCTGTCCCCTCTGCATCATCGTATACCACTGTGTTTACCATATCTAAATATCGTAATATTCAAATCTTACCGCATAAAATACTACTACGCTGGGAACTTACTTGTACATGTAAAGATCCTTGGATGGCGAGAGTTTTTGTTTGCAGAGGAAACAGTACTCGAGAAACCCAGAAGTGGACGTGTTTTTCGTCCATGGTGAAAATCCAGAAAGAGGTGAAAGGATGGAGGGGGAAGAAGGGTTGGAGGGTGGTTTAATCGCGCTTCCTTTGACGATGACTTGAGGGGATTTCTTCGCAGAAATCTCCTTGAAGTTTTCTAGTATTACGCTTAGTCCCACCATCACATGTTCCCTGGTGCCGGTGGAGGAAGGCGGTGGTTGGAGCTTCCAAGCTCTGATGAGAGATGGGAAAAGCAAATGGAAGACGTGGGAGATATTCTCCAATTTTGTTTATATATATATATATATATATATATATATATATATTTTAGAGATATAATTATATTTTTATATCAGGTAAAAAGTTATAATTTTATAAGATAACCTGCAACACCCAATTCATATGTATTCACCGAATTAACTTTTGGGCGGTTAATTGTTGTTAAATTTTTTGGGAGTTGTCTATGTATAAAATTGGATAATTATTTTTTTTAGCTAGTTTTTTAGATTAGATTAATTTCAAGTTTCAATTTTAATATGATATCAGAACTTAGATTTCACTTTTATGTGTGTTGGGATGCAACCACAGTCCCACATTGGAAGATCTAGAGAAAGATCATGGGTTTATAAAAATGGAATGATATCTTCATTGGTATGAGGCCTTTTGGGTGGATCCAAAAGCAAAACTATGAGAATTAAAACTCAAAATAGACAATATCATACCAGTGTGGAGATATCCGGATTCCATTGGTCCTAACAATGTGTTATAATCGTTCTACTCATAGTTAGGTCATTATTCACGGTTCAAATGTTTATTCATGTGCGTGAGATATATATGTGTGTTAATTGTCTCACATCGGTCGGATAAAATTCATGAAAGTTCACTTAATCTAACTTTTGAACTTAAGTTAAGTTAAGTTCATATTCCAATCTTAACATGACTTATACGTAATAGTTTATAAATCATATCAATCAAATAAATCTTATTAAACAAGTAGATCAGTTTTTCAAAAAAGACGTTGATAATAATAATAATAAATAATAAAAATGTGACTAATTAATCACAAATATACTTAACCTATCAACTTTAATAGGCTAAAATGACACAAAAATTAATTAAGAACAAAATTTGTTGTATGATATTTAATAGTACAGTAAATATAATATAAATGTGAAATTATTTTTATGGTTGTTAATAGCAGCAAAAATTAAATAATATTATCATCCAAAAAAATCAAACAAAATAGTGGGACCCATTTAGCACACACAAAACGAGTTAGCGTAGCCAACGATCTAACCTGTTTCGCTGATTAACCGCCACGTGTTCAATCTCACCCCCGATAAATAAATAGTTTATTAAATATTTGTTTTTTTTGTCGTTTAGTTTGTGGGTACATTCTTTTTACTGCCTTTGAAAGATTTTATTTATTTACCCAAAGTGGATCCAAAGTAAAGAATCTCTGCTTCATTTTGGATCTTGGGTCAATATCCTTCTTTTTTTTTTTTTAATAAAAATATTTTGATTTCTACTTATTAGTTATTACTCGCTGTAAGAATTTTGGATTTCAAATTTTATTCATTTACGTTTTCTCTCACTTGTGATAAAATTGACATAAATTCATTTTATATACAAGAGAAAGTCTGCATTCGAACAAGCACAGATGAAATAAATATCACGTTCTTAAGTTACTCGTAAAACATACAAAAATTATTACTTTTTACTTTAAATATGAACATGGTTGATCTACCTCACGAATAAAAATCCGTGAAACCGTATTAAGATATATACTCCCAAATGTATTCAATCCAAATATTTTTATTATTATTAATTGACGGGGTTAAAAGTGGCCATTTATACGTATGAGTGGGTCTTATGTGAGACCGTCTCACGGATCATAATCTGTCAGATGGATCAATCATACTCATATTCACAATAAAAAATAATATTTTTTCATGGATAACCCAAATAAGATATCTATCTCACAAATACGACCCATAAGACCGTCTCACACAAGTTTTTGCATGTACATATATATAAAATTTCTTAATGTGGGCCTATTAAATTTGAATTCATTTAGTTTTTGTTTTGAATAAATTCATAGAAAATTTATTTTATTCATAATCTTATACAAATTATAAACGAGTCATTTGTTTAATTTATAATAACATGAAAGGTGTCAATTCAGCCCGAAAATGGTAGGCATATGGTGACAGGGATTACCCACCAACCAAAACATCGAATAAATTATCATGCTTTTTTGATTAATCATCAAATAAAAAGTAAAATTCTTTTTTCTATCTAATCAACTTTAATCAATATATGTATGATTATACTTCAGATGAATTAATGACTTTATAATTTATTTTAAAAAAAAAAGGATCAAATACCATTTAAAAATCAAAGATTTAAATTTTCTCCGGTTTTAATTATTGATAGTTGATACCGCTATCCATAATTTGTATGTTGTGCACGTGGTTTTTATATCCTTATATATATCACAAAAACCCTAAAGATGTGCATGGGTTGAGATACCTGAGTGCGATGCATGAGGTCGAGGAGGGTGAGAAGTGATTGTTCGTGTTATGAGCTAGTATGGATAAGGAAACGATTCATGACAAACTTTTAGGTGGTGTTAGAATGAGATATATATATCACAACAACCCTAAAGATGTGCATGGGTTGAGATACCTGAGTGTGATGCCTGAGGTCGACGAAGGTGAGAAGTGATTATTCGTGTTATGAGCTAGCATGGATAAGGAATCGATTCATGACAAACTTTTAGACAACATCAAAATGAGATATGTCAACAAGATCAGTGACAGTACGAGATTGTCCGATTAATAATTATACTTAAAATAATTTCATAGTTACTAATCATATCAATAAAGTGCATATTCTTTTCGAAAATATATACCTTAGATCCTTTGAAACTAAACATGTTTAACTTGGAGAAAATTGAAAAAGAGTGATCCATTGAAAGCTTTATAAAGAACATATAAATGATAACATAAGCACATTGTTAGGGCATTACACTAAGATGTGGATTTTACATTAAATACAACCTAAATTAAAAACCATTAACACCCAATTTGTGGTCTCTATTTGTAAAAATAATTAAACATAAAAAAACATGGAAGATAAACAGTTATATTTATGTTGTTAACCATATTTAGAGCAATATTTTAGAATTTCATTATCATTCTAAGTTTGCAAAAAAATTATGTATGAAAATGCGATTTTCTCACGAAAAATCATAAAAAGTATTAGACTGAGAATTAAACGCAATTAAACCCCAAAACTAGCTCAAAGGTGGATTGTTCAAGTTCATATATACAACTCACAATGATTAAATTAAGTCGATGTTAAACATCTAACACAACCTCTCATCACCAAGAATGAAAATTGATGCCTGAAACTTTACGTTATTCCGTGGTTCATAGGACAACAGTTCAACACATAACGGTAGGTACTATTGACTCTGATATCATGTTAAAAATGTGACTTTGATTTAACTCAACCTAAACAATTAGCTCAATTGAAGAAGAATATCTGAGTCCGTATATACAACGTCCAAAAACATAATACAGTCGATGCTGGACATCTAACACAAACTAGATTTTATCTAGTAATTAAAAATATATGTGACCTCGTTAAATTTTTTTTATCGAGAACTTTAGTCTAATTGAAATAGAAAGGTAAGTGGTATACATGCAGCGTCCCCAAAATCAAATGATTCAACAACACACGTTGAATATGTGAAAAGGCATGGTTTTATGGCTTCGTACGATGTTTCCATTTGATTGAGAAAACTGTGAGCTTCTCGGAAACAACGACGTTAACATACAAAAACCACGTTCCGTTAAATATATCGATTATAATGTATATCTCAAGCTCATTTAATTTGGTGTCCTTTTTATTGAATAAAATTTACCACTTTTTAAACTATATTCAATCTATATTCGGCCCCCTCACATTTATTTTAAGAGTATGTTTCTTATAAGACGATTTCACGAATCTTTATATGTGAGACGAGTCAACCCTACCGATATTCACAATAAAACGTAATACTCTTAGTATAAAAAGTAGAGTAGGTCTCTTGTGAGACGGTCTCACATATCTTTATCTGTGAGACATGTCAACTTTAGCGATATTCACAATAAAAAGTAATACTCTTAGCATAAAAAGTAATATTTTTTCATTGATTACCCAAATAAGAGATCCGTCTAACAAAATACGATCTGTAAAACCGTCTCACACAAATCTATGCCTAAAAGTAATACTTTTCATGGATGATGCAAATAAGATCTTCGTCTCACAAAATACAACCCGTGAGATCATCTCACACAAATTTTTGCCACATTTTAAATGTGAAAATGATTAATTAGCCGGAGGATTCAAATTTTATTTTCATGTTTTATTCACCTTCCCTAAAATATTTGATTCGTAATGAAATTATTTTAAGGGCAACTTGTGAATCAGTACCCATTTTTTATAAACTTTGGTTTTGGTACCCAATTTCCTAAAATACCCTTCCTATCCATTCTTAAATAATTGAGTTTTCTTTTAAAATAACGGCCCATCATGCTTCCGTAAAATAAATTAAATCTTATACCTCTTTGACCAGAGTGCCACCGGGTTATATCCACCGTATTTTACAGACTGCTCCTCACAGTCTAACCACGCGATCGCAACCTATGGTTACTGACGTAGATTCCTTCAGCAGCACTTGGCACAACCTTAATTCGTTTCCTACCTTAAGGTATACAGTATAAGATGAAATTTTTTGAAAATAATACATGAGAGGGGCTAGAGCAAAAGATCTCTTTTATTCAAACACAAACATTTATATATTACATAGTAACCTCCTGTAGAGGAGGAGAAACTTGTTTAGCTACTAATAGTAGCTGAACTTACTACACACATAAATTTGTAAGAGAAATGTTACAACCTTATATGAAAGAAATGGAGAAAATATTTGATGATCTTCACTTCCTTCTTCCGGCTTTATTTATAGAAGGCTCTTTCGGATTTGAAACTCGGATTTCAAATCTTCATTAGCCTTTACAGCTTGCTTGGGGACCATGTAGTGGTTGAAGGGTCCCTGTCTAGATTATTAATCTGGACATCAACTTCTCATCCTCCTTTATCTCTTTTAGATACCATTGGCGATGAGTTTCCAGGATATCGGCAGTAATTTCATCTTTTTTATACTCTTTGAAATGATTTACTAACCATTTAAGAGCTTCTGCCTCTTTCCTCTTGTATGTTATCCTTCTTTTCAAAACTTTCAAATATACTCGATACATTTTTAAGTTTTGATTCTGGTGTGTTAACTGGTTTCCTTTCTGTCCTTATTTATAGATGAATTTTCGGGACCAGTTAATTTACTTTTATTCATTGGATTCCTTTTAGATTGGTATCCAATGCTTGCTGAGTCATCCACCATTTGTTATTGGTGGTCCATTTGTCCTTTACCACTAATTAGTGGTTGTCTTGTTTCTACCACTCACATGGTAGTGGTCCTGCTTTTGTAATGGAGGGTCACATGTCCCTTTTAATTTTGTCGAGGAATCTTCGGCTTTCGGCTTCCTCGAGGAAATCGTGAATGTGGTCCATCCCCACTTGTACTGGTATCGGTAAAGTGTTTCCGATCAGATCTCGGCTTGAATCCTTTACCAAATTCCGGTTCCTTCTGGTTTTGGCATTCTGGACAGATGTTTTCAGACCATCTTCCTACATGTGCCATATTACAGAATTTCCGGCGAGTTTCTTTACTTTCCGGCAGCTTGCTATTCCACAAAAGATTTCTTTTCTTTTCAAATAGATCTTCTGCAAAACTTGTTGTTTTTCCTGTCATGGTATTTAACAGGAGTGATCCGTTCACTGAATGATTGTAGAATTTGAACGGAAACTTGACTTTGTCCATCTCAGTGAGACAGACCCAAATACCCCAAGCTCTTCTGGTAGAAATGTCATCTTCAGTTATTGAAGACACCAGGGGTGTTTCTTCTATCGGAGGGTCCTTGATAAATTTCTGGACATTTGAATCTGGCCTCCTTAGCTTGATGAAATGAAAAGCTTCGTGAGAACCTTTCCCTGCTGGTTCTGGTGCTGCACTAAAAAAGTATAGCTCCAAAACATCTCCTCTGGACAAATAATCATTATTCGCCCAAGTTTCGTGAACAGCTTCCTGGATCCATTTTGGTAGACCTGAAATTTCTGGAAAGCTGGGTGATGTAGTATAAACTGAGGCAAGAGCCCCGAATTCATACCACGCTTTAACCTCCTTTGGATACGAATTTTGTTTCATCCATACCCTTGGATATTTCCCTGAAACATCAACCCGATTGGTAGCTGGGTTAATGCCAATTCTTGTTTTTAATTTCTCTCAATTTTGTTGGTAAACCTGAAATGGAGAAATGGTTGCTTCGTTAGTACCAACCTTAGTTTTGCCTTTGTCAATACGAGGCCTAAGGTTGATCTCTCCCTCTTCAATCCCCGAGGTGAAGGGTTGACTTGAGGACTCAAGATAAGGATCAGGAGTCTCAATTTTTGTTTCAGTCGACTCATCTGGTGATGATCCCGACTTAACACTTGTGCAAGGGGTATTTGAATCCCCCGCTACAGGTATAGAGTCCTGTACTCGAAAACTCTCCATTTGAGAAACCAGTGGTCTCTCAATGCCCTGGAGGATAGGCCTTTGCGTTACAGACCATAACTGAGTATATGCCTGTAAACATCCTGTAATTCGATCAGAGACAATTCTCTTATCAGCTTGTTGTAGCCTTCCCGCAATTTCTGCGTTAACAGCTAACTTGTTGAACTCGGTTTGAAGCATTTCAAGGTGTTCCCTCAAATGCCTCTGCATCTTGATAATAGCATCAATGTCAATGCTGTCCATCTCTTGTTAAAAAATCTGCAAGAATATTTTCATGAGATTTTATTATCATAATATCAAAAATATAATTTTGGCATAAAGCTTGCCATCGTAATAATCTAGCCTTCTCTGGTTTAGACTCAATTCTATTCCTCAAAAAGGCTTTAACTTGAGTGTTATCAACTTTCAAAGTGAATTTCTTTGCAAGTAAAAATAACGGCCATTTTTCAAAAGCCCTTTTTACTGCATAGAATTCCTTTTCGTTGATATGTCATCTTATGGCTTCTGCATCTGAGAATAACCCACTACAATATCTGCATGGTTGTTCTCCATCTGGTGTGAGCTTGGTTAGTACTGCAGCCCACCAATGATCACTGGCATCGGTATATAATACCAGATCATCCTCGTCTTGAGGAATAGCCATTTTTGGAAGATTTTTGCAAACCTTCTTTAAATGGATAAGTCCTTTTGTGTGTTCTTCTGTCCATATAAATCTAGCATCTTTTTTCAACAATGGACTGAACACTTTCCTGTGTTTTGCTAGGTTTTTGATAAACATCTCAGCAAAATTAACAACCCCTAGAAAACTTTGAAGTTGCTTCTTGTCTTTGAGATTCTCTGGAAAATTCTGCACCTTTTCCACTATGTGTTCTTGCAGAATTATTCCTGACTCATCGATTTCAATTCCGAGGAATTCAATCTTTCTTGTAGCAATGACTGCTTTCTTTTCCGATAAAACTAGTCCTTCTTTTTTACAAACATTAGAGAAAATCTCCAAATGTTTAACATGTTCATTCATATCTTTAGATGCTATCAAAACATCGTCGATGTAAACAAACATAAACTTAAAATAATCTTTAAAGAGATTATTCATTTTCCTTTGGAATATCTGTGGTGAATTAGCCAATCCCATTGGTAATACCTCCCAGATATAATGTCCTTGTGGTGTGGAGAAGGCTGTGAATTTCTTGCTTTCTTCCTGCATCCGAATCTGATAGAATCCGGACTTGCAATCAAACTTAGAGAATATCTTGGCGTTGCGTATGCAACTAATCAAGTGTTCTCTACTAGGTATAAAATACCCATCAAACTCCAGAATCTTATTAATTTCTTGATAATTAATAACCAATCTGGGTTTCCCTCGTTTAATCTCACCATGATTTCTTACCAGAAAACCTGGACTGCTATATGGTGACGTTCCTGCTTTGATCAATCCAAGGTCTAAATGTTCCTTGATTATAATCTGCATATCCCTCTGATCAATGATGTTCATTGGGATGGGTTTACAACGGACAAATTCATACTCTTTGCCTTCCTTAATCTTAAGGCAAGCCCTGAGTTGATTTCTGTCCCACCATGCCAAGGGATCTTCGTTGTAATTTTCTTTGATCCTCTTCTTGACATCTTCCAATGATACCTTAGACTCGAACTCTACTTCATTTGTTTGTAGAGTTATCTTAAGGCATTCTATATCTTCTGGTTGGAGTTCTTTATCTGCTCTCAACTGGAGCATTGTTTCTCCAAACCGTCTTGAATCTTTCATTTTTGGGTTCAGAAGTTTTCCTGAATCACCACGCTTGCTGCGAAACTGGATCGGCAATTTTCTGTAAAATGCTTCTCGAAGTCTTTGGACTATGATTTTGTGATCACATGGTGTTGTGAACACTAATCTTCTAGTCTCATTTTCTTGTGTATAGGATTTGAACATTTGTAGGAAATTATTTCCTAACAATATGTCAGCTCCTGTATCATGAAAATAAATTGGTGGTGTTTTTACCTTGTACCAAGGTGTTTGTCCAGCACCGCCAATCATAATTTCAGTCATCTTAATCCCTTTACATAAGATTAAGATTCTTCTGGAAAAATCTCTTCCAGCAATCTTTGGTAACTCTTCTTCCAAATTATTTGGAAAAACGCCTCGTTTTGCTGTACATATTCCAGCACCTGAATCAATATATGCAGCAAAGTATTCTGCCTTATATTGTTCATACAACATTCCTACTGGAATGTATATGGAGAATGGACTTGTGGTCATTGAATTTTCCACATTTTTTCTTCTGCCATAAACTCCATTCCATGTTCTAGACGTTTCCAAGGTTTGTGTTTCTCGAGAAACTCTAGTCCAAGAATCAGTCGATTTGATTCTTTTCCCGGAATTCCTTGAATATGGACTTCCAATTCTCCGATATTAATCAGTCCTTGGTAAGTTCCCATCGCAGGTTGTTCTAAATAGTATATTGAATTACAAGGAAATTGATTCCTTTGCTTTGTAATATCAAATACTATTTCAACCTCCTTCCACCCTTCCGGGCATCTAAGTTTTCCTATTGTAGAAAAACTTTTCAGCTCCTGTTGGGTGTTTATGACAGGCCTTTTATCCCATCTGTAACTTGTAATTCTATCTCCTTGAAAAGATAGTCTTCTTGATTCCAATCTAAGACTTTGATTCATTTGTAGAATCGGTTTGTCTTGGATTTGGATATCTGTTTCCTGTATTAAAGGAAACTCGAATCTTTATGGATAAATTGCCTGTGCAACTTTTCCGAATATTTCAGGGATTTCTATAAACTCGTTTCTAATAAACAATTCAGAATGATGTGTATTAGATAGAGCATATGAAATCTGATAGGTAATAGAATAGGGTCTATTACCTTCTTTCATCAACCTTTTTTCCTTGAAGTTCTGATGCAATGTCAAGGCTCGGCTGAAATCTCGATCTGCCAGGTTGTAGGCTATCCTTGGATAGATTACTCCTACAATTTTTCCTGCACAGAGGTTTCCTGAGATTGTCCCCAGTACTGAATCTTGTAGATTCCCCATTCTTTTATCGCATATAGCGATATCAATTGGTGAATCTATCCCTTCTTTGAAGGTAGCCTTTATCATAATCTGGATTGCTCCTATATGAATCCAGGACATAGTCCTTGCTACTTCTATCTTGAGTTTTTGTAATTCTTCCTTGATTTCTTCGGAAGGAATTAGCTGCATCTCCATTCTATTTCCTGTAAGTTCCATTGGGATTGCCATTTCCCTTCTAGAAACTTTATAGATTAGATGATGCTTTCTGTTTCTTAGGCCAAGACTTCCTAAGAACTTTTCTACCTGTCCTGCAGAGAAACCTTGATATCTCTGTAGACTCGGATTTTCTCTCATGATTCTTTGAACCATGTTATGAGATATTGTTGTCTGACTGAAAAACCCAGACAGATCTTCATGTGTTTCGTGTCGAAACACCTCTTCTTCAGTCAGATTCCGATTCTGTTCCATCAGAGTCTTCCTGACTTAAGACTTCTTCTTCTTCATATATACTTTCATCTGAGGCGATGTCCTCAAATCGGTATACTTGAATAAGATCTTGGTAATAAACTGCTTCTTCAATATCCGGGGTAGGATCAAAGCGTTTAATACCTCTGTTTTCATTTTCTGGACAGTTGGTCGAAATATGACCTCTTGCTCCACATGTCCAGCAATTACAATCCTTGAAGCTTTCATTGGCTCTAGTATGAGCTCTTCTGAAAGTTTTCTTTGTAGGTGTTCTTCCTGTGCTTCGAGATGAACTCGATGCTTGGGATGATATCCTACTTCTCGATGGTCCGCTTCTTTGTCCAGATTTATAAGATCTGGCTTTCTGTCTAGACCATACGGTTCTTGGTTTCCAAGAACTTTTCCCCCTTCGTGCATAAGGATGAGTCCTAAAGCTTTTCCTTTTATGCTTCTGTGGTTTACTTCCAATTATTGTTGGAAGATCATTTTCTTTACAACACAAAGGAGTTCTTTTGTTGATACCCCTTAAGCGTTTGTAATTCTTTTGTAATGCTGCCATATGGCACCATTCTGCCAGTTTTCCTTTAAGGAAAGAGGCTCTTCTTGCCACCGTATCTGGATTACCAGGTACGTATTCCCTTATGAGCATTTCTCTCCAAGGGCTCGGCATTTTTGCGAAGAAAAGCTGCATAGCTATATCCTCTTCGACTCCTGAATTCCATCTGTATTTAGTGAATAACATAATGTATTCATCCACCAAACATATGTAATGTAATTCAAGACTATTTAGAGCTTGAGTGTATTTCTTTTTCTTCTCTGTATCTTGACTGTTGAAATAGTCTACCCCTATAAAGTGTGGTTTAAATAGGCTAGCCATTTTTCCCGCGATCTCACTAAGAGATTCCCCAACTAGGACTGACTCTTTCATGTCTGATGAAGTCATGTCCCAAGCAATTTTTACTGATCCCATAAGACTCATTTCCAAAAGTTTAATGAATCCTTCTTTGTTGAGATCAAGTGTTCCTGCTGCAATCCTCATAGCAGATGTCCAATCGTCTATGAGATCTTTTCTGTTTTTGAAGTCCAAAATATCAAGGTTAAGCATAACCCCGTAAGGATGTATAGGATCTAAAACAGTTTTCCCATAGGGTGTTTGATGCAAAGGAATTTGAGTTCTCCTTGCCCTTGTTCCCGCTGGGTGTGATCCTCCACCAGTATGGAAGTCAGTCTGAGATTCTCTCATATTTACATTATGAGATCCCATACTTTCCCTTGGTGGTTCCTGAGAAGATGACCAGGTTATTGCAGGTGGTGTTTCACCTACTGCTGTATTCATCTTTAGATCTACTACTTTGAGATTTGCGAAAGATTCCGCAAGCTCTTGTAGATCCTCCAAACCAATCCTTTCTAAAGTTGTCATCAGATCAATTTCTTTTCTGAGACAGACTTGATTAGATTGATCATCTTTTCTTCTTCAGTTAAAGGTTTTGACACCACTTTGGCCTTCCCTTGTTGATGTAACAAAGGTTCGGTACCAAAGGATGGTGGTAACCAGCCTCCTGAAGTTCTTCTACTAGAACTTGGTTGTTGTTCTAGTTTCTGTATTCTTGCTTGAATATCCTTTAAGATCTCAAGAATTTTTTCTTGTTTTTCTAGGACCTTTTCAATCCTTTGAGGTACATAATATAGCATATTGCCATAGTTTTGTACCGTTTTCTGGATTTCTCTAAGATCCAGAGAGAGCTTAGAGGAGTCTGGTACTATCTCCAGAAATTTATTATTCTGAATCATAAATTTTTACCTGAGGGTGATGTTGCTTCCCTTCGTAGATCTGCTGTCTATACAGATCCATTGTTCTCTGAAGAATTTCTTCTGAGTAGACTTTGAAGTATGTTTTTACGGTTCTTTAGGCCTTGTAAACGCATACCTCTTGTGCTGAGTTCAGTGAAGCATGTACTTCGCTGTAATTCTTGCTCTAATTGAATTATTTCTAGCGAAATAAGTTCAATTTCGAACTGGATGGTAGTCCCTGGCATATTTAACAGATCAATGAAGATCTGGTCTTTTTGGCCTGTAAGAATCTACCTTTTGTGTATGCAACGTTTTGCAAACACTACTGTCTTTTATCAGGAGATAAATTTCTTTTGTTCTCCTGTTTCTGATATTTAACAATAGTTAGATAAACTTGTGTATATTCCAAAATATTGGAATAGTTCTTGTAAGTTATTCTTCTCGAACTAAAGTTCGGATTCATAATTTTTTCGAAATTCTCATTCTCGTACATTTAGTTGCTAGTAATAATAAAATTTGTGTTTGAAATAAATCAACCTTCGGCTCTGATACCATTTTCGGGGGCGTGGGGATCAATTAAATTTGAAGAGGACAAAAGGGCAAATTTGGCAATTTAAAAGAAAATTTCTCTTTTTATGTACTAAAACCCAACTCCATTTTTAAAATGTACTGAATCTCAATTAACCTTTATTTTAACCTAATTTCCTGAATTAATAGCTTAAACAGTAATTAATGAAAGCCAAAAATTACAGCGTATTTGACACCTCATTAACTCTCAGTCACAGTTCATTAAATAGCGCCAGTATCTTTAACATCGGATCGTACAAGAATTTAAGAGACTCTTCACCATCTCATGATAAAAGGTAAATCTATGTTATATCGGGAAATTTGGCTTCAGTCCCCAGCCGCTTTTTTTCTTTGTTTTCAGTCCTTAGGTACTTTTTTAGTACCACATTTCCACATGAAATGTACCACATTTTGTATGAAATAGTACCACAATTTTATGGGTAGGGAGTGAATGCAAAGAAATATTATGATTGGGGATTTTTAAATAACTTCCCCATGTTATATCCCTGAATTTATTTTCGATTTTTATTTTTTTATAAGATAATTTATTATTATTTTATTTGAAAATGAAAAATATGAAGTTCAAGAATAATATTTTATTTTATAATAAAATGGTTATATAAATACAAGAATAGAATTGATATGATATTAACTTACCTATAATTAATTAAAGCCGGCCGACGGTGGCGTCGCGGTGGCAGTGGCAAATTCATTTTCTGCAGCGCCACCTGTACCTTCCACCCCTCCCCGGAAAACACAATCAATACACGTATTACTTTACATGATAAATAATAATTGAATGCTTCCATAATCTCGATCCACTGCTCTTTTATGGAGTATTATATTATATTATATTATAATATATATTTATGCGTGTGTCCTAAAACACAAGAATACGAAGGTACATACAACAGAAGATCGAAGCTGGAAGGGTTACTGTCTAAATTTTTTTGGATCCCACTTCTGAATAATTTTGTAAATTTTGTTATTTTTTTTTATACTCATTGCAAAAGTTATATTCTTCTGGACAATCTTCCCTATGGGATTAGTTGTTGGGATTGAGTTAGTTTTAAGTTCTAATATTAACATGGTATCAGAGCTCAGGTTCCATCAATATGTGTTGGACTACACATAGTTGGGTCACCATTTCTGCCCATAATTGGGACATTTGTAAATTTCACGCTCCAGATGTTTATTTATGGGGTGAGAGAGGTGTGTTAGTTATCCCACATTGGTTGGATAAAATACGTGAGAGTTTTATATATGGTCTTGGACAATCCCCCTAGAGCTAGCTTTTGAGGTTGAGTTAGGTCCAAGTTATAATCTTAACATGGTATCAGAGCCCGGGTTCCACCGTTATGTGTTGGACGACCTATAATTAGGTCACCCGTTATGCCCATAATGGGGTCATTTGTAAAATATACGCTCCAGATGTTCATTCCTGGGCGTGAGAGGGGTGTGTTAATTGTTTCACATTGGTTGGATAAATAACTTGGGATTTGTATATATGGGCTTGGACAATCCTCCTCCCTTGAGCTAGCTTTTGGGGTTGAGTTAGGTCCAAGTTTCAATCTTAACATATCCCGTTTTAAATTGAATGTATATCATAATCATGATGTGAGAACATATCCCATACATTAGGGTTGGACCTTCTATAAGGACGAGGAGGCCGCGGTCTTAGGGTTAGGTCATGAAGGGGTCTAAACATATATTTTTGAGTTGGAGACCTACCAAAATAAAAATAAAAAAAAAATTGTCCAATATTAAATAAAAACAAGATTAATTTGAATTTTTTCTTGTTTATAATTATCCAACTCGATTTTTTTTTCGAGTTCATTTGAACAATTTAAATGATATCAAGAGACTTTTAGACTTTTATCGAGTTTGGATAAGTTAAAAGGTTAGTCTTTAACAAAATTGTGAAGTATTGTATAGAGTTTCAACAATATTTGAATTTGCGACAATGTTTGGTAAAACTGAATAATTTATTCCCAAATAATTATATTCCCTATAAGATTTTGTTAATCATATCAGTAAAATTACATAAGCAGAAATAAGTTTATTAAAGTTGAAGTTAATAAAGTCTTATCTTCGATCAACAATGTCACAAGATAGACTAAATGAGCTAGCTATGAATGACACAAAAAATCCGACAACTGGATTATATAGATTTGATATGTATTTTTTACTCTAAAACAATTTGATCAGTATTTATATAATTATTTCAAATATCTATTGACTTGTTTTTATGTAATATATTATTCTGGTGTATTTATGTATTATTTATTATATTTATCATTTACTAACTAAATTTTGACATTATTTATCGTAAAAATAGACTCATTTTTAAATTTTCGTTTCGGGCCGATCGAACACAAATACGACTCTGAATCATAGTGGTTGACATCTGGCCACATCTTTCATTTTTTTTCTTTTAATCAATTATCCATCCTTAATTTAAGCATCGAAGGACTTTCGTGACGACATGGCAACTAGGGCCTTTCGAACTATTTATCCAAGTTCATACCAAGCACCACATGGTCAATTTAAATGTATGATTGGTAAGATCAATTGAGACGAACAAGTAATCATGCATATTATTCCAATGATACTGTTTCCAGAAAAAATAAAAGTAGGCTCAGTATTTTAAAAACTCATACCCTACAAAATGATTGACAAAAAAAAGAGAGCCCAATAATCATTCAAGATTATTTTGAATTAACCTAGCAGTTTTGTAGAGCGAAACGTGGCACGAGATCGAGGATCAGATCGTTTGGAAGATGGAAATCTAGTGGGGAGTTAGGTCCTGTCAATATCAAATTCAGATAAAAGAAGGAGAAAACATATACAGGAAAAGAATAAATAGGAAAAGAAAAACTCGACATCACAACTCTTGAAAACTCTATGCAAAAATTCCATATAGTATTATAGTTCAAGCAAATTCACATTTTTCGTTTTAGATTCCAGATATTTCTTCAATATTCATTCCAGTTTCCAACAACTTCAATATATTTTTATGTTTTCTGAATTCTTACATACTATTAAAGATACAAAAATCATGTTGGGAGTTTATGTCTTTAATTTCCAGACTTTTTTCTTCTTTTTTAGATTAATATTTTCTTAGAAGATTAGAACTTACGATCAAATTTGGTTCATATGTTATTTAAACTTTTAGAAGTTAGATTATTTACGTAAATTGATGCTTGTAGTATATGTCACACTTTTATTCCATAAAAATTGGGCAAACAGATTTTCTATTCAATTTTTGTACTTTATTTTTATGATTTTTTTTCTTCTAATAATGCGGATGAATATAAACAAACAGTTGTAAGAAACAAAGTGTGGTGGTTATTTTTATAATGCGGTAATGAAACTCTTAAGAGTCGTATATTTGAAGTAAATTGTTGAGATTTTGATTTGAATCTAACTCATTCTTATAAGGTAGCTCAAAGAGAGAGCATTGTCCAAATTCATATATGAACTACAGTATTATCCAAGTTCATATATGAACTACCAAGAACTATATTTAATCGATGTGTGACATCTTAATACTCATCCATCACGTCCAAGAATGAACAACTGAAACGTGAAGACATTAGCTGGGGGCCAACTATAAACATTCCAACACTTAAAAGTAGGCATGAACTCTAATACTATGTTAAGATTGAGAGTTGAAACTAATTCATCCCTAAAAACTAGTTTAAGGAGATAGGATTGTCCAAGTTCATATACAAAATTTCAAAGAATTTTATCAAACCGATGTGAGACATTTTAACATAAATGTTATGCACTATACGATACAAATTAATACAGTTAGATTTTGTACATATCGGCCTCCCTCATCAAGAACTCAAAATCTTATTCATGTTCAAATCCAAAATGTTGAACTTCGCAAATAATGATGGTGACTTTATTTAAATATTTAACAAGGATCATATATATATATATATATATATATATATATATATATATATATATATATATATATGAATTGTTACCCTGCACCCTTGGGTGCAGGGTAACCGTCAGCTGGCGTCCACGCGTGCATTTTATTTTTTTTTAAAAAAATTTTAAAACAGCTTTATTAGCGAAGGTTTTCATTAATCCGTCGCTAATAACGACGGATTATTAAAAACCGTCGCTAATAACGACGGTTTGTAAATAACCGTCGCTAAATGTCTAAATTTTTAAAAATAATCGGACAGATATAAAAACAATTTTTGATTATGTTCCCATGTTTAACTATTATGCTGTGGCACTCATGGTATGAAATATCAATATTAGCTATGCAATTCTATATTAGTGAAGTTACATTTGGAGGAAGTTTGTTTCTGTTGCTATTGTGGCACTCAAATAGATCTTTTACACATGGTATCTATGTATGTATTATGTGGAAAAAATATCGTTCCTGATTCGTTCGAGCAGTTTCAAGCTAATACAATTTTAATGCGTGCATATTGAAGCAAAATTCCCGTTTTGGTAGTAGAAAAAGCATTCCCAGTCTGGACCCATATATCCTACAATCACCGTCTGCCCTTTCTCTTCCATGGAAAATAATATATGACAATAGTTTTAATTAATTGAACAATCCAAAAGACATGGCTAATTAAAGCAGATAATAGAACCTATCTCAAGAATTTGCATTGCTTTCTGACAGCTAAAAAAATTCATCAGGTAACATTGATGATGAAGTTTTGCTAAGCTTATTCACATGTGCATGTGTAAAAACTCATATGTCTCTTCTGTAGCATAAGACGAATGGCATATCCAATAGATGTTGAACTTGTGACACATGAGTTCTGAGAGAGGTGCATCTAGCTGCATAGAAAACCATCAATAGTAAATTATTATAATCATCCATGATGTCAAAAGGGAAGAAGGTAACATTCTCACAAGTCATGACTCGTCCATTTCTAAATATAGTCAAAAGCTGTTGCGCTAACATGCAATAAATTTGCAATGACTGTAACCATGAATTGAAGCAGAGCATTATCTTATTAAAATAACTACGGACAAGCACCCTGAATCCTACCAATTGCAACTTTGATCAGCCCCATTCCTGCAGAAAATATTGCATCAGAAATCAGCATAGCGCTATCTTATTATTATTCAAGGAATATGAACACAACTTCACAATGTTTTTCCAACAAAATATGTAATTAAAATTTAACTTTAATATAGCTCAAACATTGTAGCAGAGCATTATCTTATTAAAATTTTGCACCATCCAACATAAAAACATACAAATTAATTTCAGTCGTCGAAGTCCATTCCAGTTGTCCACGTGTTTGTACAACCTGTAAATATGAAAACGATTATTAGTGAAATATTATCAAAGAAACAATATTTAAATGCAAAAATTAATTTATGTATTTGAGTTACCACCTATTGATCCAAAATCTTCTTCATCTGAGTTCTCATCTGTGTTATTATTATTTAGTGTTGACCTGATAAACGAACTTTGTCATCCGTATTACTATTAAAGAAATTATAAACTTTTAAAAAAAAACACACATACCCGTCTTTCAAATTCGGACAGTTGCGTTTGTCATGTGACACACCTCGATGCCCGCATCCACGACACTGTCGGCCCCTTGATATTGATTTCTCCTTCGATGATTTTAGTCTCTTCCCACGTCATTTTGTTCTTATTTCTGAAGGATCAATGATACCAATGGCTCCATCGAAGGTACTCCTACTTTGAATTCCACTGCTTAACGTTCTATTAATATTCATCTCCTTCATTTTGCTATCAATAGAATCAAACTCATCAGCCAAGAAGTTTGTCCCCTCATCACTGAAAGATGCTACATCAATTAAAGCTGAAGCTTTACAAGATAACCTCATATGTCTAGACATCAAACACCTTTTTGGATCGTCGACCAAATTTTGCTCAGCCATAGTGTATAGTACGCCAACGTTTGCATCTTTTGTCCACCGTTTGAGTATATACTGATCAGGTAAGTGGAACACTTGGTTGATACGAAAGAATGCTAACATATGCCTGCACGGAATACCCTCAAATTGAAATTTCATCCAACTACATGATATATCGTCTCTTTGTATGTCATGCGTAAGCAGTCTATGTTTGGCAGAAGAAGAACCTTGAAAATTAATGACATTGTAAACCCCAAACTCAATTCCAATAGATGCTTGTTGCACGTAATAACCATGACTCAGACTAATTTCATTTTGAAACTCCAACCATTTGTTTTTCGTGTATACATTCACAATTTGCAGTTCCATTGGCCAGTTCGATTTAACCTTTGGCCGCTCGTTCATATCAGTATGATCGACAACTAACTCATTGTGTCTTTGGTGTCGAAGTGCCTTATTGAAACGAATTATAAAATCCATCAATGAGTTCTTGTTACAGACGTACCTCTTGAAAAATGCATGTGAACTTTCAGACCTCTGACTACTTGACATTCCTGCAGAAAATACATGGTTGAAATAAGCCGACACCCACTTATGCCGCAACTCATACATCAATGACAGCCAATCATTTTCTACCAAGTTAGCACAATTCATAACATCTTCCTATGATCTCTCAAATTCAATAGAAGTCGTAGAATGTACGATGACATTTTTTATGCTTTGATAGTGGTCACGGAAAGTCACGGGGTTCAATTTATCTGGGAATTTGTTTAGAATGTGCCACAAACAATATCGATGTATTGTTTTAGGGAAAACTTCAGCTATGGCTTTCGTTATAGCAGGATCCTGGTCAGTTATGATCAAGTTTGGTGCTCCTTTAGGCATGGCTTACAGAAACTTATTAAGAAACCAAACAAAAGAATCAGTTTTCTCATCACTTAAAAATCCACAACCAAAAACAATGGTCTGATGATGATGATTAACTCCTATAAATGGTGCAAAAATCATCCCATATTTGTTGGTGTTATATGTTGTATCAAACACCACTACATCACCAAATGCAGTGTATGCCCTCCGTGACACAGGATCCGCCCAAAAACAACGAATAAATCTATTGTCTGAATCAGTCTCGTAATCAAAAAAGAAAGTTGAGCTCTTGTCTTTCTCAGACATAAATAAATCAATCAATGTTTCGGCATCAATACCCTTGTGCTCATCCCTAAGCGTTTTCTCGTAGTTTCTTATATCTCTTTCTGTGCAACCAACATGTTCAGGTCCTCCAGACTCTATTTCAAACAATCGCATTTGTTGACAAGTAGGTACATTCGCTTCTGCAAACTATTGACTTAGTGCTTTCTTTACTGCAGAAACAGTACGATGTGAGCGCAACAAATGCACCTTTGAAGGAGTTGATAGTGGATGATTATGACTTTCCATGAAGGTACTAATAACCCAACCAAGACCGGTTTGTTCCTTCACAACTGAAATCTTTGACTTACATCCAGTTCGAATATCACCACGAGCTCTTTCCTTTATTGATTCATCACTTTTTGATTGTTTACTCCATCTGATTGCATCTGTATGTCCTTCTTTAAAGCATACAAATTTTTTCCAGATAACTTCTTTTGTTTTTTTTACTTTTTTTGCTATTGCTTATTCTTGCACTAAAACCAGATTCTCGTGCATATTGGTTGTAGAACGAAAACGCCTCGTCTAAAGATTCGAATTTCATCCCAATCTTTGGCTTTGTCTCCAACTTGGGGAATGTATGACATTTCATCGCCGCTGTTTTCGTCCATTCTTTAAATATGAAAATAGCAAAATTAAAATTGATACACATAATATGCTAGCTAGCTCGGCAAACATTAAAATTGATAAAAATATTCAATTTTGTTTCACAAAACTTATTGTATTTTCTTGTTTTCACTACCAACGAACCCCCTAGCCCAACTTTTTGAAAGCTGACTTCATTCACTAACCATAAAGATAACATTCATGGGTTCCATTGTTGCCCGCAAAATTCCAATAAATCAATTAATAATAAATTCAGGTGACGTGAATGCACTCACAAATTAAACATGTTCACCACTAATCTACAATCTTGTTTTTATTTTAAAAAGTTTAGTAGTGCTTCACGAGAATGAGACGCAGCTAATCGCTTAGATAAACACTATGGTCTTTCTTTCATCTTTAGCTTCGTGTGTTCCCCTTTGCCAACCTTCTCTCTTAATTTAATATGAAATTTAAAGAACAACCACCGAAACCCCATTTAAAATCCAACAGCTTGACCCTTGGTTTTTCAAACACAAGATCTTTTATCAACAAATCCTAAATTACAAATATCTTGGGAATATGAAATTTAAAATACATGAAATTTACCTTCTGATTTCGAAATAACCCGCAATAGATCTCCGGAATACCGCAAGGAAATTGAAGCTACTTGCAAAGTTGGGTTTCGGTGACGAAATTTGGGCGCAAGAAATTTTGGGGAAGGAAAGTACGCCCATTTCCTCGTAAAATTGTTTTTATATCTGTCCGATTTTTTTTAAAAATTTAGACATTTAGCGACGGTTTTAATAATCCGTCGTTATGAGCGACGGCTTTTAATAATCCGTCGTTATTAGGGACGGATTAATGAAAACCGTCGCTAATAACGTTGTTTCCTGCGCTAATTTTAAAATTTTTTAAAAAATAAAATAAAATGCACGCGTGGGCTGGCTCCCACGGTTACCCTGCACCCAAGGGTGCAGGGTAACAATTCTCTATATATATATATATATATATATATATATATATATATACACATATATATATATATATATATATTTTAGGTGTATTTGGATCAATGAATTTGAAGTAAAAGATTTTAAATCCATAATAATTGAAGAGAAATATAATTTTCGTATTAAATTTATTTCTCAAGATAATTTTTTTTTGATGATATGATTTTGAATATTTATTTATGTTTGTGTCTTTTTAGATAATGTGATAATTAATGTGATAATTATGCTAAGATTTTTGTGATATGAAATGTTTGTTTAAATAGAGTTTGTTTCTAATAAAACTCTTATTTTCCATATTGTGTAGGTTTCCTTGTTGATAAACCTCAGGACTATAAATAAGAGGATTCATCTCATGCAAGATCTATGATTTACACAGAAGCACATACATACTATGACACCTTTGCGCGTCATAAACTTTAGAGAAAATAATACACAAGGTTGCTGGTGATCGAAGGACGAATAGTGCTGAATCCACGTGTTGCCGTGATTGTTGGAGATATCTGCAGACAACAACTGTGAAGGAGTTGACTGAATATTTGTTTTTGTTGCTTCAATTTTGACATCGTGTTTTACTGCTTTATATACTGTTTTAATGTGGTTCTTTGTTTTAGGAAAGTATTTTATTTTCTCAACGTGTTGAGGAAATTGGTTTTTGATTAAAATCACGAATGATAGGATAGTTTTTGTGTAAACTTGTTGGTTTTCTAGCCATTATTTTTGCCCTGAGACACTGCGTAAGAATTTATACTTGTGCAAAATTTATTCTGTTTCATCGTATTTACTTAAATATATTATATATTGATTTGTTTGAGCAATCAAAGTGACAATAAATTTCAAATATCAAATAGTCATTTTTTGACTCATTGAGATGAATTTCGAATTTCTCATTTCAAATCCTCGTCTCAAATCTAAATCTTTTAATTCAAACACAACTTTTATTCAATAATTCATTACAACTGTTAAAAATATATTTGTATCAACGAGTATCTAACATCAATAAGCGAAAACTTTATTTGAATGACAAAGAAAGTAGGATTTAATTTGTATTACATGATGCAACATTAAAAATATAGTTAGTCCATGTCTATAAAAGTTTTTGTGTTGTTTTTTTGTTTGGGAGAAATGTCTATAGTATTTTACTACAAGTAATTAAAGAGTTGACTGCTTCATTTAAAAGTGATAATATCTTCCAACTACCTTTTAAATTTCACATTAGTGCAGCTACAGCAGTACTATGGAAGATGGATCGTTGCCCCATAAAATTGCACTTAATAATTACAATCTACAAAATGGGTGCAATAAAATTGATATATAAATGTGAAAATGAGTCACTGTTGAAAGTACATGCAAGAGTTGACTTTTGTAACGATCATGAGCCATTAGGCTGAACCAACAAAGGCCTCGACCCATATCCACGCACCACTACTGGTCATGGATCGTTAGGATGGTCCAGAATGGGCCTCGGCCCATGTCCATGCACCGCCACTCACAGAATATCCCACTCCTGGAAAGTGGTTTCTTTCGCCTTCCTCAACACTTGAACCCAGGAATCTGTTGGTCCCACGTGCGAGATTTGAGATAATAAAACCCGAAAATAAAGAATAAACTGGACACCGAGATTTACGTGGAAAACCCCTAAAAATTATTAGGGTAAAAACCACGGGCAAGATGAAAAGATTTCCACTATAATATTTTACTGGTGTACAACTCACTCACTGTGTTTCCAAAGAGAACACAAACTCTCTTAATACAGGAGAACAAACACCTAACAAATATTATAATATTAAGCACTCAAAGAAGAAGAGATGCTCAAAGAGAAGAGCTGAAGGAACTTTGGGATGATAGAATCAGGGGGAGAGGAGCTCTATTTATAGAGCTCCCTCCATACGTGTATCGTGCTGTCATAAAGACAGCCACCAATCACCAATCACCCATCACCAGCCAACAATCACCTGCCAACCCCCATCAATACCAAATTTATTGCCAACAATTCTCCCACTTGGAGATTTGATTGAGAATCAAACATATCTCCACACATCCTTTCAATCTTGTCATTCCCTGCTGCTTACGTTTCCGCTAGACCACTTGAGGATCTACACCACTCAAACTTATCAGTGTTCACTGGCTTGGTCAGAAAATCAGCTATGTTATCCTTTGTATGGATCTTCTGCATATCCACGCTTCCTTCTTCTACTACTTCTCGCACAAAATGAAATTGTACTCCAATGTGTTTCGTCCTGGAATGAAAGACTGGATTCCTTGTGATGTGCAAGGCACTCTGACTATCACAAAACAAAGGAACATTATCTTGTTTGTGTCTGATCTCCTCCAATAACCTTTTAATCCATATTGCCTCCTTGCAAGCTTGAGTAGCTGCCATATATTCTGCCTCTGTTGTAGATAACGCCACAACTGTCTGCAATTTTGAAACCCAGCTTACTGCTCCCCCTGCAAGTGTAAACACATAACCAGTAGTAGATTTCATCTTATCAGGATCACCTGCATAATCTGAATCGACATAGCCCCTAAGTGTAAAATACGATCCTCCATAACATAATGCAGCATTCGAGGTACCCTTAATGTATCTAAGGATCCTCTTAACAGTGCTCCAATGCTCTCGTCCAGGATTCGCCATATACCGACTAACTGCTCCCACTGCTTGAGCAATGTCCGGCCTTGTACAGATCATAGCGAACATCAAACTTCCCACTGCTGATGCATACGGTACTCGAGACATCTCCATCCTCTCCGCTTCACTGCTAGGACACATCTCGGAGGATAACTTGAAGTTGACAGGAAGAGGGGTCGAGATTGGCTTACTATCTTGCATGTTGAAGTGAAACATCTTGCTCATTTTAAAATTCTACTGATTTTTTTTTTTTTTGCTATGGCCGAAACAATGCCCATATAAAACTATAAAATTCGAAAACATACATTTTAAAAAAAGAAACATCCCACTGCTGAATAAAATAACAACAGTTAAAATTTATGAAAAAAGTAACCAACCTAAACCATTTACCAATTAAAAATATAAAACGTCCATCATATAAAAATCTGTCAAAAACCCTCAACAAAATGAATTCATCAATCAGCTAAAAACTATTTAAACGTGTTCCCATAAAATCATATTATCGCGGAAGAATACTAGGTCCTCGGGTTAACGTGCACCACCAGCTCCGCCCATTCAGTCATCATCACCTCCAGTCTCCAGTTCAAAATACTCACCTGCATCACACACGCCTAGTGAGTCTAAAGACTCAGCACACCTGTACCAGAGATAACAAGTACGTATACGTAGCACACAGCAGTGAAAAATAGCATAATGAACATACATTTCATGAGCTTAAAAATATGAACGCAAGCGTGTCGTGTAAAATCGTAACGTGTCAAAACATGTCTCATCATGTTATCATATTGTATGCGTAACTGTGACCTGTCAAAACATGGTAAAAGCATGTATCATCGTATCAGCATATACGTGTTAAAATATTAATTTGAATTCCGTTCATTAGCTGTGACTTTCGTATCATCATGTCATCATGTCAGTCGATGGATCCATCTACGTGTAACCGCGGTACCCGGCGGCGAGGGACATCGGCGACGGCATTACCCGCCCACTGAGCCCGGGCCTTACATGTCATCGTGTCATCGTGTTAGTCACAACTAAATCACTTCCTTCAAAACGTGTCATCATATTCATCACTTAATAAAAGAATGCGTATACGTAATTTTTCCTTTAAACTAAGCATGCACCGTATTTATCATCTTGCGTAAAAATCGTAAACATGATGCATAAACATTTTAAATATCATATATTTGTGTTCAGGGCGCTGCCAGGACCAAAACCTCACCCTGGGTGCAAAATGACCATTTTGCCCCTGGGAACCCAAAAATTATCGTTTCACCCCTGGACCTCTAAAATTGACCCGAAGCTTACCAAACACCTTAAAATATCCCAAAACATAATTAAAAGTATTCCTATACGTAATACCCAGAGCCAAAATCAGAACTTAACCGATTCGCTTTAAAACTTGAACTGGGGTCCCGGTTTTACCCCAAATCGACTCGAAACTTAACAAAACTTTCCCAACCTTTTTTCCACACCTAATACACTCATTTACAGCCTTAAAACCATCCAAACCAACCCCCTAAATCTTCGGACAGTAGGCCACCAGCTGCTGGAATTTCTATACTATCAAATCCTAACCACCCTATTGCCCCACCTTATATAAATGCGACCTTATCCTTCTACTGAAAGGACCAGCTATGATCCAGCCTTCCCCTAGATCACCGTAGGACTCCTCCAGCCCCTCTAGACACACAGCCCCAACCCCATGCAGCTTACACAATGGACACAACCGCTAGAACGTGAGATCGCTACACCCGAGCTTCACCCCTTCTCGCACACGGCCGGCCACAAGGAAGGTTCCAGCGGTGGTTGAGCCTCCCTGGGCCGTGACTCAGACCCACCAGGGTCTGGTCCATGCCTCGATTCAGCCCTTACACCGCCAGCACCACCCCTCACTCGAACCACAACTCACGCGCAGCACACCTCCATGCACAACTCTCGGCCTCTCGTCCTACGGCAACACCGAACCATTTTCACTCCTAAACTCCATCGTGACACCACCATCAGACCCTAAACAGCCCCAAGCCGCAGCCCCTCGCACTTAAATTCAGAAAAACATGAACAACGATCATAAGATGCAAGAAAACGCATGGAAACCGAATTCCTTTCAATGACATGCTTGGATCGGAAATCTTTATGTATGAACACAAACATCAGTATAAAAACGTGTATGATGCATAAAGAATGATACAAATGCGTGCCTTATGATGAAAAACCGTGAGAATAATGAAGAGAGGAGCGCCGAAGATTGATTGGATGCAAGAATAAGCAAGACCCGAAGCTTCATTGAGGTTGCTGGTGAAGAAAGCGAGGAGGATGCTGCTGAAAGGGTTGTGTCGGCTGAGTGGGGAGTGGTAGGTTTAGGTTAAATGGGGTTAAGGTGTTAATTAAGTAGCAAAAATAATAATTAATGGGCTCTAATTAAATAATTAAAAGTTTAAAAGAGTTTTAAGCCCAACAAGCTTAAAAGTAGGCCCATTAAATTCAAACACACTCACGTAAAATATTTCGTGATGGAAAGATGTTGAAAATATTAGCCGAACCACTAAAAAGCCCCCGATTCGATAAAATCTGCGCACCGTAAAAAAAATAAAATAATGCGGGTAGAAATACCCAGAAAACTCCCGTTTTTGAAAAATACATTTAAAAAAAACCTCATAATAATTTATAAAAATAAATCGTGCAATTAAAATAATTTTCCAGAAAATTCTCCGGTTTCCGGTCCTCGCTCGAGCGTGAAATGCATCTAGAAACCCTAATGCATGAACTTTTAAAATTCCATGAATTAAATCCTATTATGCATGAATTATGCATAAAATGCACAAAAATAAATAAACACAAACTAATAAAATAAACATGCATTTTATGCTTTAAAAGAATTTAATAAAATACCAAAGAAATTTAATAATTTGCATGGATGTGATTCACGTGGGCCTTCAAATTTTCGGGACGTTACATGAAGCGTTGCAAGATTTTCTTCAAATAATTTTTCTGCGAAAGCCAAATCTTTCTGTTACTTCTATCTCGGTGAACTTGCATCCCTAGAATCTTGTTTGCTGGTCCCAAGTCCTTCATATCAAATTCTCTAGCCAACTGTGCCTTCAATAATTGGACCTGATCTTTGTTGGGGCCTGCTACCAACATGTCATCCACATACAACAGCAAAATGATATAATCATCACCAGACCTCTTGAAATACGTACAAGGGTCTGCACTCAGTCTGTTGTATCCAAGGCTCATGATATAGGAATCAAATCTCTTGTACCAACACCTCGGCGCCTGTTTGAGACCGTACAGAGATTTCTTCAACCTGCAAACCAAGTTCTCTTTGCCTATTTCTGCAAAACCTTCTGGCTGGAGCATATAGATTTATTCTTCAAGATCTCCATGAAGAAATGCCGTTTTCACATCTAGCTGTTCTAGATGTAGGTCAAACACCGCACACAATGCCAACACTACTCTGACTGTTGTAAGCCGAACCACAGGAGAAAATATCTCATTGAAGTCAATGCCTTCTTTCTGAGCATACCCTTTTACCACCAATCTAGCACGATATCGCTCCACTTGGTTATTGCCATCACGCTTGATCTTATAGACCCATCTGTTTCCAATGGCTTTCCTCCCTCGTGGTAATGTAACAAGGTCCCAAGTTTTATTCTTGTCTAATGCCTCCAACTCTTCTTGCATTGCTATCATCCAAAAAGATACATCCGAGCTCTGAGTAGCCTCGTAGAAACTCGATGGCTCACCATCTTCTGATAATAGACAATATGCAATGTTGCTTTCAGTGACATAATCTGAAAGCCAACCTGGTGGTATTCTGTCTCGAGTTGACTGCCTCACATTGGAAACCTCAGACTCAACTTGTTCTTGTTCTTCGTGCTCTGGTACTGCTTCACAAGAAACTTGACCTTCGTCTGTCTTATTTTCTACCTGAAAAATAGTAGTTTCTGAATTCTGTGTGCCTTTGTCTCCCTTTACTTTATCTTCCTCAAAGATAACATCCCTGCTGATGACAAGCTTGTGAACAGTAGGATCCCACAAGCGAAACCCCTTTACTCCATCAGCATAACCCAAGAAGATACATTTTCTGGATTTCGAATCCAACTTCGATCTTTCTTGCTCATTGTACAGAACGTATACCGGACTTCCAAATGTATGCAAATGAGAATAATCTGTCGGCTTCCCGGTCCACATCTCCATCGGAGTCTTCAGATCAATCGCCACTGAAGGAGAACGATTGATAATATAACAAGCGGTTTTGACTGCTTCCGCCCAAAATGATTTTTCTAGACCTGCAGTCCTCAACATAGCTCTTGTTCTGTCCAACAAGGTTCTGTTCATCCGCTCCGCCACTCCATTCTGTTGAGGTGTGTAAGCCGTCGTGAACTGTCTCTTGATGCCTTCATGTTGACAAAATTCATCAAACTCGTCACTGGTATATTCTCCTCCATTGTCAGTCCTCAGACACTTGATTTTCTTTTCAGAATCAAGTTCAACCCGCGCTTTGAAATCTTTGAAGATCTGGAAAACATCTGATTTTTTCTTGATTGGATACACCCAACATCTCCTAGAGAAATCATCAATGAACGAGACAAAGTATCTCGCTCCTCCTAGGGATACAACCGGTGCTTGCCAAAAATCCGAATGAATCAGCTCTAATATGCTTTTGCTCCTGGCAGTAGAAGTGCCAAACTTTAATCTGTGTTGTTTACTGGTAACACAGTGCTCACAAAAGGGTAGTGACACTTTTGTAAGTCCCGGCAGCAGCTTCCGTTCTGAGAGAATTTTCAACCCCCGTTCTGACATATGCCCGAGCTTTCTATGCCATAACACTGTTAATTTTTCTCCTGAACCAATTGATGCAACAGCTAGTTCTGCCTCTTTGTGTGTTTCTCCCAAAAGTACATACAGATTTGCAGCAACCTTTTCCGCCTTCATAACCACAAGCGCGCCCTTCACAATTTTCATGATCCCGTTCTCGATCCGAGTTTTGCACCCGATGTCATCCAATTGTCCCAAGGACAAAAGATTTTTCGTCAGTCCTTTCACATGTCGTACCTCCTGTATGGTGCGAATGGTGCCATCAAACATTTTAATTTTGATAGTACCGACCCCAGTGATTTCCAAGGCATGATCATTTCCCATGAATACAGATCCTCCTGAGATTGGTTCATAATGATCGAACCATTCTCTCCGAGACGTCATATGCCACGTCGCTCCTGAATCCATTATCCATGTGTCACAAAATTTGTGTCTGCCTTCTGCAACAGTTGCCGCTTCGCTGAATAATATTTCACCACTTCCTGAAGTACTGGCCACATTTCCTTGAGAACTTTTATCGATACTCGTACACTCTTTCTTGAAGTGCCCTTTACCGCCACATTTAAAGCAGTAAATATTTTTCTTCTTACTTCTCGACTTTGATCTACCTCGTCTTTGGCTCCCACTGGAGTCACGGTCCATGAATCTTCCTCTTATCATCGGCAAAGCCTCTGCCTGCTTCGAAGTTACCAACCTGTCTTCCTTATTCTTGCGCCGGCTTTCTTCTCCGAGAACCGCAGTTAAGACATCGTCGAATCTTAGAAAGCCCATAAGAATATTGTTGGTAATGTTGATGATAAGTTGATCGTATGAATCTGGTAGACTTTGAAGTAGAAGCTCCGCACGTTCATTTTCCCCTATTTTATGCCCCATGGAAGTGAGTTGGGCAAATAGAGTATTTAGTGTGTTGATATGGTCGGTCATCGATGAGGATTCCGCCATCCGAAGAGTATAAAGCCTTCTCTTTAGGAAAATCATATTGTGTAGGGACTTGACCTCGTACATCTTTGTCAGAGTATCCCAGATAATTTTTGCTGTTTTTATCTCAGAGATACTTGACAAAACTTCGTCAGCTATAGCCAAGTGTAAATTGGCAACAGCGTTGTCATTCATCTCATTCCACTTTCCATCATCCGTAATCTCCACCGGTCTATCTCCAATAGCCGCCAAGCAATTCTCCTTTCTTAAAACTGCTTGTATCTTTATTTTCCACAACATAAAATTGCTTCCGTTGAACTTTGCTATCTCGTACCTTCCCGCCATTACGTCTATAACAATTTTAGTAGACCGGACAAAATAATCTCGCCTTAAATAAAAAATCTCGAAAAATCTTTTCTGATGTGGAAGATCAGTCTAGGCTGCAACCACAGAGCATACTCAGAATCTTAAGAAATTTTAAACCAAGGCTCTGATACCACTTGTTGGTCCCACGTGCGAGATTTGAGATAATAAAACCCGAAAATAAAGAATAAACTGGACACCGAGATTTACGTGGAAAACCCCTAAAAATTATTAGGGTAAAAACCACGGGCAAGATGAAAAGATTTCCACTATAATATTTTACTGGTGTACAACTCACTCACTGTGTTTCCAAAGAGAACACAAACTCTCTTAATACAGGAGAACAAACACCTAACAAATATTATAATATTAAGCACTCAAAGAAGAAGAGATGCTCAAAGAGAAGAGCTGAAGGAACTTTGGGATGATAGAATCAGGGGGAGAGGAGCTCTATTTATAGAGCTCCCTCCATACGTGTATCGTGGCTGTCATAAAGACAGCCACCAATCACCAATCACCCATCACCAGCCAACAATCACCTGCCAACCCCCATCAATACCAAATTTATTGCCAACAGAATCTAGGTACTTATCCTGGAGGTCCTGGGTTCAAGTGTTAGGGAAGGCGAAAAAAACCACTTTCTAAGAGTGGGATATTCTGTGAGTGGCGGTGCATGGGTATGGGCCGAGGCCCATGTTGGACCATCCTAACAACCCATGATCATTAGTGGTGCGTGGGTATGGGCGATGCCTTTGTTGGTTCAGCCTAATAGCCCATGATCGTTAAGTACGAACATTTAAAACGTCCATCCACATTTAGAAGAAGTTAACAACGATGTTATTTTCGATACGTTTTAATATAAAATGATCATAATAAGTTCGAAGCGTTAAAAATCGCATGCACGTTGGAAAGGTCATCGCGCCTCTAGTGCAACTCCCTGGAAATTGAACTCAGGCAAACTCGAGTCTGTTTCGAATTTCATTGATGTTCACGCGTAAAAGATCAATAATTATCTTATATCAGTAATCTCTTCCCCTCCCAAAGCATGGATCTGATAAGCTAATACGTAGAATAGGGAGGGCTAAAATGAGAAATTCGCTCCCAGGTGTGCGGCTGATATATTGAAGTATAAAATTGAAGCCCACAAAATTTAATGGGCCAGAAGAAAATTGGGCCTGGGACACGATTCACCCTAGTGGTGCCGAACGGTTTTTTTTAATCCAAACCACTTTCATCTCTCGAACAAATAACCGTTTCGGGTTATTGGTCGGTCTTCCGAGTTTCTAGAAGTTACATTTTTCATGCATTAAATCGGACAGCTACAAATTTGGAGCAACCCGTAGTAAGGATATTATCATAGATATAGATCATAGATATAGACCGGATATTAGAAACAAGTAAAAAAAAAAAAATTTAATTTACAAAGAAAAATTATTTATAAGTGTAGGAACGACAACTAGGGGTGTTCATCGGTCGGTTCGGTTCGGTTTTCGGTTTTTTATTTCGGTTTTCGGTTTTACAAATATATAATCCGATATCCGAACCATTTTTCTTCGGTTCGGTTCGATTTTTTACCGAAATGGTTCGGTTATTTCGGTCGGTTATTCGGTTTTGATACAATTATTTAAATTAACAATATAAATATATTATAAAATATAATATGTTATCTTTTTAAATGATTTCTTAGTAAAATATTTAAATATAAAGTACAAATGAATTACATAAACAATAATCAACTAAGTATTATTCAAAATAATTCTTCATTCACTAATATCATCTCAATAAATAATATAAAATAAAAATAACATTATTAATTTAATTAAATTTCGGTTTTTTCGGTCGGTTCGGTTTTGACATCTATAATCCGAAACCGAACCAAATTAATTTCGGTTTTAACATTTATATCCGAATTATAAAATTCGGTTTTCGTTTCGGTTTAGTGTTCGGTTTTTTCGGTTTGGATTTTCGGTTTTTTCGGTTTTATCCGAAGTTTGAACACCCCTAACGACAACGAGTATGAGTTTGACCCGTATCCGACCTGTTTGGGGCTGGATGTACATGAAAAGAAATAGAAAATACAGATCGATCTCTTGTGAGACAGTCTCATGGATTTGTTTTTGTGATACTTAAAGTGAAAAATAATATTTTTAGTATAAAGAATAATATTTTTCATGAATCAAGTTTTATTGGATATTCGTGTCACAAAATCGGCAAATGAGACTGTCTCACAATAACTTTTATGAAAAATATATAAGCACATGATATAATATTTGATAATGAGAGAGAATTCAATAAGAATGTTTTGATTAATTAATTTTATTGAGTTAATTTTGTCTTAAAAGCTTTAATTTGGATTTTTATGTATATTTTATATTATGATTGTGTTAATTATAAATTAGATATGTCAAAATTTATTATAGATATAAGTTTTCGATCTGTTTAGCGGGTTTAACTGACCCAATCTATTAAACTTCGGATATCAGTTCATAAATCGTATTTTGTTAGATATATATTTTATTTAAATTATTTATAAAAAATATTATTTTTTATATTAAGATTGATCTTTTCACGGACAGTATCAGATAGACTTGCTCTTTCATTTTTATGTTATTTTGCAGGAATTAAATCCATTTAGTTTTTTTGGTCGCGATTCTAAAATGAAAATCTGATTAATCGAATTGAAATTGAAGAAATGACCCGTATGTTGTGCAGGTATCTCCTTTCAGTCCTGTGAAGGTATCGCCTTTCTTGTGAAGGTTTTGCTCGCTTCAGTTATGGTGATTCTCTCTTGTGAAGGTATCTCCTTTCAGTCTTGTTACGAGAGCTAAGCTTCGATTATCATAAGCGCTTGTTGTAGGAATTTATTAATATATTTGATGAATGGTTTTTAGTAATGCGATTCTTTAATCGAGTGTTTTCTTAAACAACGCTAGTTGAAAGTTATAGTGAGATAGCTGTTTGTTTGTAAGAGGAATTTTCATGGTACTGGTTCTTATAGTTTAATGTAATTTGCTGAAAACTTGTTGGGTTTTAGTTAATAGATGCAAATTTGTTGACAAGTATGTTAGGTTATGGTTAAGGATCTTTGGAATAGTTGGTATTTTGATGAACAATATTGAGGGAAGTATAATTTTTCAAGTCTTTCAAGGGTTTCATGCAGAGTGGAGTTTATTGCCAGCTAATGCAATGTATTTGGGTTGGTTAATTAGTGGAGATTCTTTTTTTGGCCTTTTTGTCAATTGTTGTTATTATTGTAACTTCTGAAGCGTGGCGGTGTTATGTGTTGTTAGTATGATTGGAATCTATCTGAAGCAAAAGGGTGTAAGATGTTGAAAATTGAGATGCAAGACTCTAACGTTTGGACCATGAGAGGAGAGGAGTGGTTTAGGTCCTCATTTCTGTCCTATCTTTATGGATTCTTAATTTCTGAAGTACTAGCATCCCTGGGTTATAACTATTGTCTCCATTATTTGATTTTGAAATACACGGTATATCTGCAGATTCCAAGTGGAGGGAATGGGTCCTCAAAAAACCATGCTTTTAGTACTTTGAGATTTGTTCAGATGGAAAACTGATGGGGGTTTTCTGACTCCTAACTTGGACCGAATGAAAATTGTGACGAGGTTATCTCTGGTGAGCGTAAAAGCCAAGAGGTAATTTTAATGCCTCTTGAACATTTTCTTTGTTCATAGCAGTTAACCCTATCCATCATGAGTCATGTTGTTCTTTCATAATTCATTTGTATTGCCATTTGATTGGCAGAAATATGACTCATTGAGTGTTCATTAGGTGAAAATAGTGCAGTCCTCTGTTGTGGGCATGTCAGCATAATGTAAATTGGCTTGTGAGTAACGACTACTTACTGTGTAAATATTTTTTTGACACTTGAAATAAGTGTAGAGAAGGATCTTGTAACATTTTTTTCTGTCAAGCATTTACAATTATTGGCACATTTATTAAGGAGAGAGGGAGAGAGGGTTGGGGAGGGGAGAGAGAGTTGCAAAATTTATAATCTCAAGTAGCTTTCGCTTTACAATCAATCAAAAGATAATGTTGCTCCATACTAGTACACTTTGTGATGTGGCATCATTTCTCTTCCTTATAAAAACATATATTAAACTACTGTGAGTTGCATGATGAGTGTCCTGGCCATTTAAATTTAAAAATTGAAGGGACAATGATTAATAATCACCTCGCTATAAGCTTGTGGCCGAAATACTCTTCTTCTGCTCTAATAAAATACAATTACCATTCATCCTTCTTCATAAGCTTATTCTTCCTTCATCATATTTCCCTATTAAACCTGCATATAAATTTTCGTCGTCTTTGCCAACTAAGTCTTTTGCCCTCAAGGATTCGTACTCCCAGTCTGTTCTACAAACAACTGTTAAAATAGATGATACACATGCCAGCTGAGCCGCTAAAAGCCCATAACAAAGACCCGGAAATCCCATTTCCCAGGCAAAGGCCAAAGCTATTGCAACAGGCGTTCCTATCAAGTAGAATGAGCAAAAATTTATGCCTGCACCTATACTAGGCCTAGCAGTTCCTCGGAGGACCCCACAACAGGTGGTTTGTGGACAATTGGCTAGCTCACAAAGTCCGATAATGGGTAGAACAGCCATGGTAAGCTTAAGAATGTCATCATCATCGGTAAAGACCCTACCCCATACTCCTCTCCCTAAGGTAGTCAACAGAAAGCCAAATGTCGATGTGAAAAAGGACAGTGCTATGACTACTAGTGTTGCCAAGCGTGCCTTATGTGGCCTACCTGCTCCAAGCTCGTTTCCTGCTCTGGTTGAAATTGATGCACTAAGTGCTGAAGGCAATGTGTACATAAGAGATGTGGTTTGTGTTACTATAGCAGATGTTGCAAGAGCAACATGAGATTTATGGAGGTAACCAGCTAGAAGTGTCATTAACTCATACCACCACCATTCTAAGCAAATACCCAGGCAACTGGAGATTGCCATTCTAAGTAGTAGAGCCCATTCCTTCCATGGTGAACTTGTCAAACTAAGTTGTTTTAAAGGTGGTGCCTTGTCTTTAGATAAAGGCTTCATTTCTTCGTGAAAGAGGTGCATGTAAACTAAAAGGAAAAACAAGGTGTTAAAGTTTGCAATAGATGTGGCAATTGCTATTCCCTTGATGCCGAAATGGTGATTGAAAGTTAAGAAAATGGTGATGGGAAAATGTAGAATTGTCGCCAGAAAGGAGCAATAGAACAGTGGCCATGTTGTTCCTTTGCTGCGTAAGTAGATACGTAAGGGATGAAGTAGGCTGTTGGCAATGAGATCTGGGACTGCCAATCGGCAATACAGGCTTGCAATATGTACTGCTCCTGGTTCTTGATGGAGCCATAGCAAGAGAGGCTCAAATTTCATCCATAACATTCCAATTGGAATGGATGCAAAAAGTAACAAAATTATTGTTCTTTGTAGTGTGATAGAAACCATGGCTAAGTTTTTGGATCCAAAAGCTTGGCTACAAAGTGGCTCCATCCCCATGGCAAGGCCAGAAAGCACAGAGTAACCTGTAATGTTAGTGAAACCAATGGCTAATGCACCTCCTGCTAGCTCCAGGCTCCCTAGCCTTCCCATGCATGCCACTGAAATCATGTTTTTTAGGTAAATCAAAATGCCCACAGCCAATATCGGAAAACTGATGTCTGTTATAATCTTCAATTCCTCTATTACCTGGAAATATTTGGGAGCGAAAATCAGATATGTCAGAGTAAACTTAGACAATGCTTAGCTTATTCTCTATGATTACTAATGATTTTGTTGTTCGTACCTCTATCATTATCGGATTTTTTTGGGTCTGTGCTGCAGCCATCTTCCTCCTTTTTATTGTTTTGTACTTGCCTATGTTTTACGTGGTGGGAAGGATTTGATGTTAATCATCCCTTTCTGCACGTTAACATTATCAACGCCAAACGCCAGAGAAAGAAAGCAAGAAAGAAAAAGGGACATGGCTTCTGTAAAGATAAGAGGGAGCTTTATAGGTGGTGCAGGTGGTGGATTTTTCATCTTCCTCTTTTCTTTTATCTGTGTTGCGAGTGTTTAATTGAAAGGTTAGAACTAGAGTTATAGCTTGTGCTTTAATCTCTTATGATTAAAGACTGCTTCACAATTTAGTTTGTCTTTTTGCCAAATATATGAGAACATATCTGCTTCATCCACTTGGAGAATCATGTGGAAATATAATATTACCTAATCCATAATCCTCCACATGAAAAGTTTTTATGCACTTAGATATTTCTTGATATTTTCGATGGCATATTAAAGGTACCAGCTCAAAATCAAATGGATGATTTCACTCATCTTCATGTTTAATTGGTTATAAGTTGGAGTGAGTTGATACCCTTGTCCTTGAGTGGACAAATTTCCAGAGCCCGTATTCATTACTTATCTTGATATTTTAAAGAAATTTTTAGCTCTTTCTTCATTTCCTGTAATGCTTACAGATTTTATAGGTTGCCTTTAATGGTACTGCTGTAAAGTTAATCAATGATGGGAAAAATCTATATATAGTAGTACAAGGGCTTGGTTTAGGTCTATGTCACATTCTAGTTAATGTTTAAGACTATGCAAATACCATTCATTTTCTACTTGCGCAACGTCTTGGTTTACAATAATATCCTGTGGAAGACCTCCGATCAATCAATAGTATCCCATTCCAGGTCCAGAATCTTTTTTACAGGAAATGTTTCTTCTGCATAAAATTTAATGCCTTTTTGCTGATGCCAAATACAATCACACACACACACACACACACATACACATACTCTCTCTCTCTCTCTCTCTCTCTCGCACACACACACACACACACACACACACACTCTCTCTCACACACTCCTTGTTTGCATGTGTTTCATGCCATGCATATTTTCCACTTGCGTCGCTTATTTTTCATATTGCCTGCAGTATAAGAATTTCAACCATTCTGCCCTTTTGGCTTTTGCGGAATTATTTGGATTGATAATATTATATGGAAATCATAGTACCATGAATTGGTATCTTGGTTTGCATATCCCCATCCAACCTCACCCAGCAGTCGATAGGTAAATAATATAACATGTGCTCACTCCGTTGTATGTGTCATTTGTTGATTTGAAATCTCCGCGCTTTCTTTGGGTGAAATAATGTTGTCACAGTCAGATGAAACCATGCATGTGCATATTTGTTGCACCAAATTAAATCAACCTATTTGTCTGCTTAATAACAATCCTCACTTTTCATAATCTCGTAGACAAATTATGTTTGAAGCATTAACTTTTCTTCTCCTCGCTCAAATGATGGGATATTATACCTTCCGACGGAAATCCTATTTGAACCCCATAGGTTTGGTACGGTGGGTAAAGAAAAAAGTAGTACTATTCTTTACAGTCATATCTTCCTTACAGATGTTGCAATGGTTGTTTTGGTCCCAAAGTCTCATACAAAAATGCATGAAACGTCAAAACTAGTCATATCTTCCTTACAGATGTTGAAATGGTTGTTTTGGTCCCAAAGTCTCATACAATAATGCATGAAGCATCAAAACAACTGACAAGGTTCATACTTTCCGCATGACGCAAGTGCAATAAGCTTTAGCATCAGTTAATTGAGAAGCTCCAAATCGGTAGGTATACTCATCTTTTTAATTACTTATTATTATTTACATTCCCTCTTTGTCAATAATCCTTTTGGTTATATATATTGGATCACTATATCTCCTTGAAATAATCTTTAACGTGTTTGGATCCATCGTTTTTTTTACTTGACTTTAAGCATTTTAACTACAAATTTTGCAAAGTTGTAGGTCTTTTCTATTGGTTCCTTTTCCCCACTTTCACGCAGCTCAATGTTGTATGTTAATAAGCAACGTAATTTGTCCACTTTGAATATCATACGAAGCGACTAATACAGTAACAGTACAAAAGAAATGCTATAAAGACACATTGAGGATCTTAATATAATAATACTCTTTCTTTGTAGGGTCTTGAGGTGTCAAAATTGCCTACAAGATATGTAGCACTGGTGTCGTCGTGCTGGATAGTCAAGAATTCTCTCATTAACCCTAAACCATGTATCTTATTTTATCTTCTAGCTATAGCATGGGAAAATTGTTTAGTCGGGGTGCAATATCCTATTGCAAGATCATCCACATTATTTGGTCCCCTCTCATGATATGTCAACCAAAGGAACAATAAAAAAATCTCCACATTGGAGGCAAATTCATGAAGTCAAAACAAAAAAATAATCAAGAATTGTCCATTGTTTAGTTTTATTTTTAAACTATATTCCCTTATTTTTACGTTTCCTAAATGAATGTTCGTCTGTTTGCGGGTACATGTTGAAGATGGTAGAAAATGTCGCATGAATACTTTATGGCAAAATCACCCCTTTGGACCATATATCTAAGAAACTTAACAGTATAAATGTGAATTCTTACCTGTAATTATTTATTTCAACCCATTAATGTCTCATCTGACTTTTGTCAACTCTCATCTTGTGTCGTAGCTAAATAACCTGATCTCGAGCCAAGTTGAATTACCAACTCATTGCTCAGGTAAAATTTGTCATCTTCTCATTCTTTTCAATTCATGTATAATTTTCCCGTTTAGTATGGTGTAGAAGAATCATTGTCACAATGGGGTTGAATAAAAAGGTTGCGTTCCAAGGTTGGCATTCCATGTGATATAAAGATGGAGTTTCCATGTGCTGATGATGCAGCCATGTAATTAATTACACACCATTGATGGATCATGGAAAATGAAAGGAACATGCTAAATAGAGATGAACATGTTGGCAAAGTAATTGATAGAGGACTCTGCATAAAGATAGGATAATGGGAATTTGTAATGCGTGTGGTAATGGGGCTTGTGAAGTATCATGGATTTGCATAGTGATATGACATAATCCTAATTTTCACCTTCTCCCCGCCCAGTATCCCTTAACTTGAAAAAATAACCCTGGTGACAAGGCATTAGATAACAGTCTATTTTCAGTTCATGAGTTGATTTTAAGTGGAAACATTAGGTTTTCTACTTTGTTTCAGAGTTGAGTTTAGTATATCTAACTATTTAAAAAGGTACTAGAAAGATTCGTCAAATATTGAAAAGATGAGCTATGTGGAATCTTTCAGAATATATATATATATATATATATATATATATATATATATATATATATATATATATATATATATATATATATATATATATATATATATGTATTGAGGAACATTCGCATATATATTTATAAGGTGGGAAGTCAAGTCATAATCATGTGAGTTAGTTACCAATCAACTCCATGAATGGGTATCGATCAAATTTCATCAACCATGTGGCTTAAATAATTCATGATATTAATTAAGTGATTGGACCACATTTTCCTTGCTTTAATGATTCAATTCTTGTGAAATGACCAAAGCTCAGAGGTGGAACTAACAAAATTACTTGTGGTCACCTCATATATGAATCTTAAAAGTAATAAATTTATCAAATCCCAATTTCACGAAGTTCTCTTTACTCCGCCAAAATTTAAATAATCTTTGTCTGAAAGCTTGAAATGTTCATCGTAGTAATGACACTTTTCTTTTCGATAAAAGAATATGGTATTTTATTTGTCGTCTAGTAAAATAAATAGAAAAACGAGTTCCATGTTTGTTTATTGCATTTTGAGTTTTTTGATGCAAAATCCGCCAATTTCAATTTAAGGAAATAACACGAGAGCCCATTTCAAAACATAAGGCCCAGCAACCACTACTGTTTGCACGATGAAAGATCCCATGTGATTATCCGAAATCTGTCTAAAAGATGGGGTAGTTCTTGAAGACAACATAGTTTCCAAGATTCTTTCAAGCTGAAAATTTATAAACCAATGTTATCCCGAGATGATGTAATTTTGACACTTGTTACGCATTAAACAATTGTCTCTCAAGCCAAAATTGGATAAAAATACAAGGATAGTAGTGTGATAAATGAACGGTATGCACTTGTACACTAATTAGCAAGATCTTTGGAGCAAAACGGCGAACACCCGAATCGGTATGTACAGTGTGGTAAAATGGGCAGAAGAGTGTCGAGGCTATCTGTAGTCTGCCCCAACTGCTTCATAGATAGACTTGAAGCCATCTCTTTCTAAACATTGAGCTAATTCAGCCTATAAAGCAGAAAAGGGATTTTCAATGGCATGATTTAACTTTCATACTGATACTTTTCCTGTATCAGTTTTCGATCAGTATTATCTCAGATTCAAAGCGCAACTTTGTAAAGTAAATACCTTGATTTTAGGTATAAGGGCAGGCCCTCCGTAGGCAAATGCAGTATACAACTGAAAAGGTGTGGCTCCAGCTCTTATTTTCTTGTATGCATCCCACCACTAAAAAGTTTCTTGGTGTAAGTTATATGATAAAACAAGACACCATTTAGGATCACAAATCATTTTTAATAACTGATCTTACCTGCAAATGCCTCCACAGCCAATCAAAGGAATCTTTCCCTAATTACAAATGGCGAAACAAGTTTCTGTCAGGTTTGCAAATACTGATTACCTTTGTAAGAACATACATTTCTTTGAGCATATTGGAAGATAAATCAAAAAGCGGCTTCCCACTCAACCCACCAGTTTCCTCGGGAACAGGATTGTTGCTTATAGCCTTGGGTCTTTGAATGGTGGTGTTTGATATGATCTGCAAGTATCAAATAAAGGTGGTGTTTGATATGATCTGCAAGTATCAAATAAACAAAACGGTCACAAATTCTGGAGCCTCACAATCTTGCTACAAAAATAGGTGGAAAATCGGAATTTAGTTTAGTCGGCTATTGTTGATATCATCCAAATCATTAGCTAAAATACACAAATTAAATAACTGCAAGAAAAAAGTGTGCCTCGATTCTCAATTTTGGATAGATGGAAATTTAAGGGATGACAATTCAAACTTTAATTGTTATAGATATGTCATTTTGATGCAGATAATACTAATTATTGCCAGGTAAATTATATTATAATTTATAGCGAGAGAAACATACCAATCCATCTACTCGAAGAGCAAGAGCAACCTAGATACCCAGAGGACATATTAGAGCCCATGACTCTATATTAAATCGCCTGGAAACATGACACATCCATACCCGTGCAACATCTTCGAGATTTTGTTTTGACAAAATCTGGAGCAATTTTTACAAGCAATGGGGGTGGCCCTTCCTCACCCCGTTGCATTTCGTCACGAGCGCCCTGAACCTGGCAAAATATATGTTGAAAAAGTTTTGATTTATCTATGAATATAGTGACCTCAAAGTAGATCAGGAAATAGATTGACCAATAGGATTGAAATAGAAGTAAGATGATCATACCTTCTTTACAAGATCTTTCATTTGCTTCCTCCCTTGAAGTTATCGCAACCCAGGAGTATTAGGGGACGAAATATTGATGACCTACAAGATAGTGTCTGAGCATTAAAAGATCAGCATACTGCCACAACAATAATATCTAAAGGTGATTTCTCCTTAACTGGCACAAATATATATATATATATATATGCAGCTATGATTTCTCTTGACGGATTTGAAAGTCCATTTGTGGTTCATGGAAACAAAAGTTTCACCTTGTAACTTTGTCGGATTAAAGAGACCACGCTACTAGAACTATTACAAAGTTAAAATTAGCCATAGGCTATATCTGGGTCAGAAGTTCAACAGATAGATAATGAACAAGGAAAATTTGTGACGTGCCACGGAATACACAGATAACCAGAGATAAAAAAAAATATTATATACCAAATAATCAGCATATTGTGATAATGTATGAACTCCTTGGACATAATCAGAAGCAGCATCTTCACTAGTCTTATTCTTTCCAAGATTAACCCCAAGAATTCCTGGAGGTGCTTTCCCTACATGTACAACTTCATCTCCAATAGGAGATGCAGTGCTTAATGTTTCCAACTTTCTTTTACCAGGTTGTGCGCCCAACCGTTTGGCAACAGCAACAATTCCTTCGCTATTAAAGCCACATCTATTATTAATAACTCTGCTTACAAAAGAAAAACAAACTCAGAACCACGTAGAAGAAAGTACAACTAATGGTTCTTCAAGATTGAAGGCAAAAATAAAATATAAGATGTTACCCTTCCTTTGGCAATCTGAATATTCGAGGCTTTGGATTTCCTTCCTGTGGAACTGGAGTGACAGTTCCAACCTCCACAAACCCAAAGCCTAATCCAAGTAAACCTTCAACAGCCTCAGCATTTTTGTCAAAACCAGCAGAAAGTGAAGAACTCAAATTGAAAATCTCCAGCCACCATCCAGAAGGTCCACTTTTCAACGGTAGGTGCAGCCATTGTTGATTCTCCAATGACTGTCATCGTCCATTCACACCCATTAACATGTGCAGAATATCCTCTATAAATAGAGGCTTCAGCTCGTTGTTTAAATCATCCCATTCCCAGTTGAGGAATCCTAATCCTGAGTAGAGGAGAGCCTTGAGAGTGCTGTGAGGATCTGAGAGTTTTTATTTCTTTCTGTAAATTAAATCTATGAATTGAATAGATTGATTTTTCTCTCAAATTAGTTTGATCTTTGATAGTTTAATTCCCAACAAGTGGTATCAGAGTCTGGTTAGAGGTATTAGCCATAGAAGGAGAGCTCTCTGTGAAAAATTCGATTTCGTGAAAGTGTCTGAAATCTTGTTTTGATCATACCATGACGTAGCTCTCGTTCCCACGAGTCTACCGGTATTTTCAGATCGAAAATCGGACATCAAACGAATTTTCTGTGATTTTTCAAAAGTTCTTTACGAAGAAGAGGATGAACAGTGCCCGCCACGCCATTGCCACGTAAGCGTCCAGTCAGCGCCACGTCATTGCCACGTAAGCGTCCAGTCAGTGCCACGTCATCAGCACTATTCAATTTTCTGGAAATTACATTTTGGTCCTTATATTTTCTGCTTGTTTCAAAATGGTCCTTTATCTTTCCTAAAGTACAGAATGGCCCCTGAACTTTTGGTAATGCCTTAGAGACCCCTGAACTATCAGAAAGTTATATAGTGACCCCAAAATTTTCAGCAATAGAATTTCTGACCCCGAAGTGCCTATTTCACCATTTTCGACCGTTTCGGACACAACGGTGTACTCCGTTTTACGAGATTCAGCTCCTATTTTGATAAATAAATATTGACGATGACCACAGAAGAGTCAACATCATATTTTGGAGCTATGATCATGCTCACGACAACCAACTACAAGCTGTGGAAACCTCGGATGGAAGATGTCCTCAGCTGTAAAGATTTGTTCGATCCCGTAGAATTGAAAGGTGAAAATCCTGATCCAACCAAAGCGTCAGAGTGGAGGAAATTAAACCGGAAATCTATTGGTCAAATCCGACAATGGATTGATCATAGTGTCTTCCACCATGTTGCACAGGAGACAGACGCATATGCTCTCTAGAAGAAGCTGGAGGACATGTACCAGGCCAAGACCGCTCGGAATAAAGCCCTGTTGATGAGACGGTTAGTCAATATGAAGTTCAAAAGTGGAACTTCTGTTGCCGAGCATACCAGTGAGTACCAAAGTCTGGTAAATCAATTATCGTCTGTAGAGATGCCGCTTGGAGGTGAGATGCAGGCACTCCTACTTCTCAGTTCACTTCCTGATAACTGGGAAACACTTGTAGTTTCTCTCAGCAACTCGGCTCCAGATGGCAAACTTACCATGTCCATGGTTAAGGATGCCCTGTTCAACGAAGAGGCCAGGAGAAAGGATATGGGCACAGACCAGACTCATGCCCTTGTCACAGAGCCCCGAGGAAGACAACAAGAGAAACAACAAAGGGGTAAAGGCAAATGGAGAGGCAGAAGCAAGAGCAGAGGCAGATCCACAGATGGCAGAAAACCTTCGTATAAAGGTCATCACTGTGGAATAGAGGGTCATATGAAGAAGAATTGCTACAAATGGCTAGAGGAGCAAGGCCAGAGCAGTTCCCAGTCGAAGAACAAGGGTGGAGAAACGCTAGTCATCATTCCTGGAGATGTAGCGTTCTGTTCGACCCATAATGAGACATGCCTTCACGTTTCAAAAGAAGACACAGAATGGGTGGTAGATACTGCAGCTTCCTACCACGTGACTTCGCACAAGGAATACTTCATGACATACAAAGCTGGTGACTTTGGAGCAGTGAAGATGGGAAATTCTAGTTCCTCTGGGATTGTAGGAATTGGAGATATCCAAATAAAGACAAGTGTTGGAAGTACAATCACTTTGAAGGATGTCCGACATGTGCCAGATCTTCGGCTCAATCTTCTTTCTGGAATAGCCCTTGACAACCAGGGCTATGATAATCATTTCAGCAATGGCACATGGAAGATGTCAAAGGGTGCTTTGATAGTCGCTCGAGGACACATTTGTTGCACACTGTACAAGACTCACATGAAGATATGTACAGACACCCTCAACGTAGCTGAGAAGGAGGGTTATCAAAATTTGTGGCACCAGAGACTCGGCCATATGAGTGAGAAAGGGTTGTCTACCCTAATAAAGAAAGAGCTTATCATCGTTGACAAAGATGCTGCGCCAGATCCTTGCAATCATTGTCTATTTGGTAAGCAGCACAGAGTCTCATTCAGTTCCTATTCAACGAGAAGATCAGAGTTGCTCAGTCTGGTACACTCTGACGTTTGCGGTCCCCTGGAGGATGAATCACTAGGCGGAAATAAATATTTTCTGACGTTCATTGATGATGCTTCTCGAAAGGTGTGGGTCTATTTCCTGAAAACGAAGGACCAGGTATTCGAATACTTCAAAATGTTTCATGTCATGGTAGAACGTGAGACTTGGAAGAAATTGAAGTGTCTCCGGTCAGATAATGGAGGCGAATACACTTCCAAGGTGTTCGATGCGTATTGCAAAACATACGGCATTCGACATGAGAAGACGGTCCCTCGCACCCCTCAACACAACGGTGTAGCCGAAAGAATGAACCGGACAATCATGGAACGTGTTCGGAGTATGCTCAGTATGGCTAAACTGCCAAAGTCATTCTGGGGAGAAGCGGTCAGAGCCGCCTGTTACCTGATCAACAGATCACCATCAGTACCACTGAATTTTGAAGTTCCGGAGAAACTGTGGTCTGGAAAGGATCCATCATACTCACACTTAAGAGTATTTGGATGTTTGGCGTACACACATGTATCCAAAGAGCTCAGACAAAAGCTTGATGAAAGGACCACTCCATGCATTTTCATTGGCTATGGAGATGAAGAATTTGGATACAGACTATGGGATCCAAAGGAGAAAAAGGTGACCTTTCAATATCTCAGAAGTCAAATGTTGGTGCTCTAAATTCAGATGCAGTACTAAACCCGTTTGATATAGTGACAGAATACATGCCAGAAGCAGAAGCTGAGGAAGAAATGGGTGTTGAGCAGGGGGAGCTACAACCCACTCCACCAGATGTTCCAGGATCATCACAAGGCCCAGATGATGGTGAATCTTCTCAGACTATTCCAGAAGTTCGTAGGTCTGAACTGAACGAGGACGGATTCCATCTAGAAGATATACGGAATCCGAGTACCTTCTGCTTACTGAAGATGGAGAACCAGAGAGTTTTCAAGAAGCACTATCTCATAAGGACAAAGAAACATGGTTGTCAGCAGTGCAAGATGAGATGGAATCTCTGCAGAAGAATCACACGTATGAGATCGTAGAACTTCCAAAAGGGAAGAAGGCACTAAGAAACAAATGGGTGTTCAAGATGAAGAAAGATGGCATCGGACAAATGGTGAAATACAAAGCACGATTGGTAGTCAAAGGATTCCAACAGAAGAAAGGAATTGACTTTGATGAGATATTTTCACCAGTAGTCAAGATGACGTCAATCCGAGTTATACTTGGCTTGGTAGCAAGTATGAACTTGGAGCTTGAACAGATGGACGTGAAGACAGCTTTTCTTCACGGAGATTTAAAAGAAGAAATCTATATGGAGCAGCCAGAAGGTTTTGAGGTTTCAGGTGATAACCTCGTTTGCAAGCTTAAGAAAAGCTTGTGCGGTCTAAAGCAGGCACCAAGGCAGTGGTACAAGAAGTTTGACTCATGCATGGCAAGTCAAGGCTATAAGAAAACTGCTGCAGATGAGTGCGTTTACATTCAGAAATTTTCAGACGGGAGTTTCGTTGCTCTTCTACTTTATGTAGACGATATTATGATCGTGGGAAAGGATGCAACGAAGATTAGTCAGTTAAAGAATGAACTCTCTAAGTCTTTTGAAATGAAGGACTTAGGACCAGCTCAACAGATTTTGGGAATGCAGATTGTTCGAGACAGAAACAACCAACGGTTATGGTTATCTCAGGAGAAGTACATTGAACGTGTGCTCGAGAGGTTCAACATGAACAACGCCAAACCAGTCAGCATTCCACTTGCCAATCATTTCAAGATGAGCAAGAGTGCATGTCCTTTATCCAAGAAAGAGATCGGGGAAATGTCATCAATACCATATTCTTCAGCTGTTGGAAGTTTGATGTATGCAATGGTATGCACAAGGCCAGATATTGCTCATGCAGTGGGAAAGGTGAGTCGTTTTCTCTCCAACCCTGGGAAACAGCATTGGGAGGCAGTAAAGTGGATTCTCAGGTATCTAAAGGGTACTACTAAATTATGTCTTTGTTACGGGGGAGCTGATCCAATATTGGAGGGCTATACGGATGCAGATATGGCTGGAGATATTGATAGTAGCAAATCTACTTCAGGATATATCTACACTTTCGTGGGGGGAGCTGTCTCATGGCAGTCACGACTGCAGAAGTGTGTTGCTTTATCCACAACAGAAGCAGAGTATATTGTTGCCGCTGAAGCTGGGAAATAAATGTTGTGGCTAAAGCGATATCTTCAAGAACTTGGAATCAAGTAGAAAGAGTACAAGGTACATTGTGACAGTCAAAGTGCTCTCAACTTAAGCAAGAACTCCATGTACCATTCCCGTACAAAGCATATTGATATTCGATATCATTGGATACGTGAAGTTATGGATCGACAACTGTTGAGACTAGTTAAAATTCATACGAAGGAGAATCCAGCAGATATGTTGACAAAAGTGGTAACTCGAGAAAAGTTAGAGCTATGCAGAGACATAGCTGGAATGCTTGTTTTGGATATGGCTGGAGGGGGAGAATTGAAGAACTCAAATTGGAAATCTCCAGCCACCATCTAGAAGGTCCACTTTTCAACGGTAGGTGCAGCAATTGTTGATTCTCCAATGGCTGCCATCGTCCATTCACACCCATTAACATGTGTAGAATATCCTCTATAAATAGAGGCTTCAGCTCGTTGTTTAAATCATCCCATTCCCCGTTGAGGAATCCTAATCCCAAGTAGAGGAGAGCCTTGAGAGTGTTGTGAGGATCTGAGAGTTTTTATTTCTTTCTGTAAATTAAATCTATGAATTGAATAAATTGATTTTTTTCTCAAATTAGTTTGATCTTTGATAGTTTAATTCCCAACAGAAAGGCCAACCGGATTGGAAAACCTCCTTCCCCAAACTTCAAGTTCCAGAATTGATGGATATTTCTATCGGAACCCATCCACGAGCTGCAGCAGAGACTGCCAGTCGGTGGGCAAACTCCGGATCCATAAATGCAAAAAATGGATTGACTAGTTTTGTCGCTGAGAATAGCCAGCCACTGCATAATTTTAGACATGTAACATAAACTAGTCTTGACTATAGCCTTAGGTGTAGTATATATTTGAACTTTGAAACATACCATGAAAGCTGTTTTACTTCAAAACTAAGAGTAGGGCGAGAATGAGCGTAAATAAGATCAGAGCATGAAAATTAACCTGATGCATAATCCTAAACTATTGTGTAAAGTAAATCTATATTCAAGCTAAAACGTGCATTAAATAAAGAAGTTTGGACATCTAAATTCAAGCCACAGATATTAAATTTATGAGCTGAATTTCCTGTTTCCATGACAAATAGGGAAAGAGTGCATATATACAATCTCAAGTTTGATGCAAAGCTCATAATATGAGTACAAGAATTATGTTTAGACACATGTAAAAATCCCTAGAAATTTCTGGGCCACAATCAGAATCTTCGACCACATGAAAAACCATTGTTCATCTGTTTAATCACATATACAACAAAAGATCTGCCCTGCCATTTACCAATCAAGTAGCAGAAGGGCAGAGGCAAGGCCTTTGGTATCCCTTCAAGTGTTGTTTTGGGGCCTGGCAGTTTCTACCCGAAAGGATTTTTCTAAGGTTTTTCTTTGTTCATGGTTCTCAATCTTGGTATTAAACTGTATTTCCGTGACAATACTATGCAGGGAGTATTTTGGGGAACATCACTCCAATTCGAAGATATCCCCAGATCCTCAAAAAAATTTGTTAGCTACCTTGAAATAAGATGATGAAACAAATTAAACAATAATCTAGGATGTTGGCGTCAGGTCCTTTGTCATTTAATTATAAAGTAAACAAGTTATGCGTGGTTCAGATTTCAGAAGGTGGATAGATAAAGTTTGGAAGAGAAGCAGAAATGCCATTCGCTTATATGTCACGACTTTAAAGCACAAAACCAAAAAAAACAGCTTAGTCCAAGTTTTCCACGGAACATAATGGCAGCAGGTATCATTTTCCCGACGATCATTTTCCTTGGAGTGACCAAGTTTTCCTCTGAAAAAATATTTATGTCAACAATAATTTTTTGTATCCGCTAGGCTCCTACAAGAATGATCTTAAATGGACATTGATGAACCAAATTCTCAGCGGCGTATGTTACTACTTATTTCTGGATTTATATGGTGGTGTTACTCAACATAAACTTTAAGGACTCGTTAAGTTAGCCTCACATAAAACAGAATAAGGATAATCTAAGTCAGCCTTATCATCCAAAATGTGGCATACGAGAATTGAACAGCTAGGGCGTTGGAAACAGTAATTATTAATTCATTTTGCAAATGCCAGAAACTATATTGAAAACTTGCATCTTCCACAGAATTCAATCATGAAACTAGAAAGTTGCTTCATCCACAGTACTCGCATATGCAAATCCACCTATCAGCAAGCCTATAGTAGCTCCAGTAAACAACCTACCCTGCAGTTCAAGTGCAATAATCTTAGCATGTAGGAGCCAAGAGAACATGATCAATGTACCCGTGGTCAGAATCCAGCACTAAAAGATCCTATTTGAAAGTCCAAGTGTTAAACCAGAACATGAAAATCTATGCAGCGAGATTTATAAAAATATAACATTTAAGTCATAAGAGTTCATTTCACATAAAAGCATCATAGAAAGGGCACAACTGGCTCATTTCCTCTAGTGGAAATCAACTGCAAAAGGTAGTGGCCCATTAATCATTGTATGTTAATATTAGGCATCAAACAAGCTTGTCAGCCATAGTATGAAAAAATGCAAAACCTAAACACAAAAAACAAAGCACTAAATATTTCTTCCCCTCTCAAGAAAAAGGGAAGCTCATACCACTTTCTGAAGTTTCATTTTTCAACGTTCAAAATATTATTACAGCCAAACACGTTCCAATCCAAGCTAAATTTAAGCAACACCACTTCCCATCACGAGATAAACAAACTCATTTTACATCATTCTACACATGAGCTTTCAAATTTCATCAAAAGATCACATCACATCTGCAGAAGAAATACTACATTAACACGTAACAATTGGATAGGATGGGAAAAAAGATATCTTCTTGGAAAAATGAGGAACCTTTTTTGGTGTTAGAGGCGGCGAAGGCTGAGCAGTTAAATTACCATTTAACTGAATATTGTTCGAAAATACATAATGAAAACTTTAGAAACTATGCATTAATAAAATGTTTAACCAAATAAAAATATATAATATATTTTCTATAAACCACAATATTTTTTATTTCACCAAGTCAAAGTTACAAATGATTATATTATTATAATCTATACATAAAGGCTTAAACAAATATATAGCGTATAATATCATGTTTAGAACTGCTTAAGAAAAGTGTAAATGTGTTCATTGATCTCATCTGGCCTTTCTTGATTCACAAAGTGGCAGCACCTTCAATCACCACAGTTTCCTGCAACAACGGCACGTTGCTCTTGAACCCACCTCCATGTATATGATCTTTGGTCCCCGGCATATGATAGGCCAAGTCTAATTCCCCTACAATGAACTTTGCAGGGACATGTACTCGAGCCCCTGTCCATGGGGCATTCAGTTTCCAATTCCTGCAATTTTCAGTACCAAGAAAGATATATTAGTGCGCTAGACAATGCCCAAAAGTCTTACATCCATACATACAAATAAGTTCATGGCACAAGATCGGGGGTATTGGGATGGGGTCAAGACACACTCACATGCCAATAGCGCGGTAGTAATTCACTCCACCAGTGAATCCAGTCTGCTCGAATTTGCTAACGTAATAGAGTAACTCGTCTTCTGATAACCAGGGTGCTCTTTCAGTATTGTAGTCTAATATCTTATCTTTCGGAAAAAGCAATGGACCTGGATTGCGGTATGAAAGGATATACTTGACAACTTCTTTAACCCCAACACTAGCAAACTCAGCTTCTATATCCCCGGCTTCCTGAAATATCGTTAAATTTAGCCGATTCACAGATGATATCTAAAGTTGAACAAACAAATTTGATGTGAAGATACCTGAAATCTTATTATATAATGGTCATCACCCATCATACGAAGCAACTCCATCAAATTCATCCGAGGATCCCTAGGAATATAAGCAACGCTCATGTTCACCGAAGCCTTGACCCTGTCGGGCCGGTACAAACACAAATGCCAAGCAATGTAAGCACCCCAGTCATGCCCAACAATAAACACCTTCCCTTCATTCGGAGCATAGCATCAAGAAGCGAAACCAAATCACCCACAAGATGGGGGATGGTAAACTTGGAAGGGTCATCAAGAGGTGCGCCGGTGGTATCCCCGTAACCCCTCATGTCCGGCGCCACCGTGCGGAAGCCGCGCGCAGCCATGTACAGCATTTGGTGGCGCCATGAGTACCATAACTCGGGGAAACCGTGCACGAAAAGAACTAAAGGGCCTTTACCCAATTCAGCTACGTGCATCTTCAGGCCATTAATGGGTATTATCTTATGCTCAATCATCTCCATGACACTGAATGGTGAAGGAAATTGGAAAAAAGTCACTTAAATAAAGAAGTCTTCGTACTATTGGTATCTAACTATGCAGCATTTACTTTCCTGGCCGGCAATCTTCGGAATTCAACAACAAATGAACAACGTCAAATTTTCGACGGTGGAAGCTGAAGAATATGACAACAGAAGTGACGTGGCTGTATATAAATTGGGCCAACCCTGGGCCCAGCCTAAAACAGTTGAGGCCCGATTAACTGTAATGTTCGTCCGCCCCGGACCCGTCTTGTACTCGGATTCCGGTCCCTTATATATATATATATATATATATATATATATATATATATATATATTTTTATATATATATATATATATATATATATATAGTGAAACATAAGAGCATGTTCAATATTGTGAGAATGTTGTTGTGATCAAGTTGGGAAATCTATTTACACACAAAATAAAATTGCATATGATTGAAAAAATTTAAAATCTTACACATAATTTTAAAACATAATAAAAAGTTAGCACACATTGAAAATAACACATATAAATATAAAAACACACATAAGTAAAAGAAAATACATAATTAATTATCCATATTCATGTAAGCTCCAAGTATATTTGATCAAGTTCTTAATTTTGAGGCATTTTAGGCAAATCTCTGTTCCAAATGCTGACACATACTTCAGAAAGATGTTAAATTCTACGGTAGGATATCTCGAAAGAACAATATCCAGTGACACATATTCATCATCTTAAGCAGGGAACTTACGATATTAGAGTATATCTTCTCTTTCGTCCTCCACAATCATGTTATGGAGAATGAGGCAAGTCTTTATTATATAATCCAAATCGATTGAATCTCACATGAGAGATGGACCTCTCACAATGTGCCAACATACTTGCAGTATACTAAATGCTTGTTCAACATTTTTTTCTCATATCCTCTCGATATCGTGAAAAATTCATATGCTTTTGCGAGAGAGGTCGGGGACAATTTTGAAAAAAGACAACCCAAGATAGATACATACCATCGTCAAGATAATATATCATCTTTTACTCGTTCTCGTTCAATTCGAAACGCACTGGAGGGGCTTCAACTTTTGCAAAGTATAAGAACAAATTGGACTTCTCTAGCATATTAATGTCATTATTGCATCCGAGTACACTGAAGTATGCATATGCCAAATCAATAATTCTTCTAATGCAACTGCCTGCAATATAATTGAAGTTTCTTTTTGGTGTCCACTGTGATATTGTCCCGCTCAAACTGTTGGACAATTTTTCAAGCCCAGAACATACAATCAATGCTTCCAAATATATCAGAAACCCTTTTTTAGCATTTTCAACAGTTAGTCGAACAACATTCTCATGTGTTTGTTGCCTCAAATACTGCTCAAAAAATATATCATACAACATCCTGCATAATGTTTTCAAACATTCCAATATTGTCGATGCACATATTCTCAAGTATTCGTTAACAACATTACCCACTACATCATATGCAAACAGTATAACTGCAACCGTAACCTTCTGAAGTGATAACAACCCAAACATACATGTTGCGTCTCTCCGTTGGACAAGTAAGACACATTGATTTGTAAAACTTCAATAATTCTTAAAAAAACAAATATCTCTTCATTCGAAATCGCCTAAAAATCTTTCCCACTGTAAACAGAACTATAGCTTGGTTGTCATCTTGTCGTGAATAAAAATTGATCAATTATGAGATCGAAAATTTCATCATCCGGTGATGGTGATAGTGAAAGAAATTGTTAATTGTTTGGAATAAATTGGATTGTTTTAGATGAAAGTGGAAGAAGTTTGATTTTTTAAAGCTATAATGAAGTGAATTTATTGGACATTGAAGAATATAGCCGTTACTAACCATTGAATATTTCTATGCAATTTTTTTTTTTTGAAGGATTTTTATATACTTTTTAATTTTTAAAGACTAAGATGATCTTGGTCATTGACCTACAATGGACAAATAATCTTGTTCTCTTTATTATATTTTTCAAAAAAAAAATTAATATTAAAAACATAACATTAAATCGATTAATTATATTATTTTTCCTCATAAAACATAACAGATGATGTCGACCCAATTCCTCAACTCGAATTTATCGCCCATTGTACTCGCCTAATAAGTTCACCGTGTATTATGGGAATATATTGCCGTGCATCATCAATCTTGAATTTATGACAAACTCAGTCACATATTCAAATGTGGAATCTCAAATTGCGAAAATTCTGGACATCCGCCGTTTCCTAATTTTTGGATGCTTGTGCCTCATGCGAACCTACTTTCTAGTAATTAATTTTGGATATGATATAGGTCTTTTGTGAGACGATCTCACGAATTTTTATCTGTGTAAAACGGGTCAACTCTACCGATATTCACAATACAAAGTAATACTCTTAGCATAAAAAATAATGTTTTCATGGATGACCCAAATAAGAGATCCGTCTCACAAAATACGATCGGTGAGACCGTCTCACACAAGTTTGTGTCTTATTTAAAACAAAGAGTTCATGGTTTTAACGGCAATTTGTGACGTGTGCCAAGTACAAAATTTAGATTAAATAAATAAACAACATTGGGGGTGGGTGGGTAGTTGAGATAAACGGACAAAAGACTGAGGTTTAATTTCAAACCGTTGGGAGCGTATATGCACATGATCACAGTTGCCAGTAACATGCAACTTTCGTTTTCAAATATTTTCAAGATTTTGATTTCTACCCCAAAGTAGAATTAAAATTCACTACCTTCCAATTTGTAACAAATTGTTCACTATTTTTTTGGTCATGTATGAAAATAATATTTTTTGTGTTAAAAGTATTATTTTTCAGGACAGATATAGATCGAATCGATCAGTTTCATGAATCTAATATACAAATTGGTATTATTCATAAAATCAGTCAATTAATTGTGTCCTTTTATAGAACAAAATACAAGATTTAAAACAGATTCTTAATTTTACTACTTCATCTAATTCAAAAAACAACAATACTCGATGGATAAAAGGATCTAGGAACATAGCTGATGTTAGTATTATTATTAATTCCATATGAAGTTTCTTAGCACAAATAAGGCGTACAACCCTTCATCCAAATCCAAAAAAACAAAAAGTAGAAAGAAAAAAACACAAATAACTGATTACTAATTAAAAAGTAGTTAATCTATTTGATCCAAAACAAAGGAAACTTTGTTGGATCAAATTAGTTACACACTGATTAAAAGTGGGAAAAAAAAGCTAAAGCGTGCTCGGTCATCACGTGACCAAATATATGGGCATGGCGGTGGTCGAAATCCGATGATGCTGCCGGTCCATGTTAAGGTCCCTGAGGCTGATGTACGGGATCTCTACCTCGCCCTTCATAAGCTCGCTGGAGCTCGCCCGGGTGGCGGTCCGGTAAGGAGTCGACGACCCGCTCATGCTCTCAGTGATGTAAACTGGGCCGGATATCATCGACCCAATGCGGGCGTGCCGGGAACCAGTGCTCTGTGGAGGCGCCGCCCACTTGTCGAACTTGAAGAAAAGCAACGCATTGCGCCACCACCTCTTCTTGGCGTTCTTCTTGAATTTCTTGGAGGAATCGTCTTTGGAGATGGGCTTCTGCAGCTTGAAATGCAAGTCTATATGGGATCTTGATGCCGGCTCCCTTTTGTGCTTTCGGGCTTCCTCCAAAACCTTGATTCATTTCCGATTATGGAATCAAAAACCAATATTTTTTTTTTGCACAAGATAATGATGAAAATCAATATTCAATCTCAGCAGAAGAATATATAGTACCTGAAAGTAGTCGATTTGAGCGTCGAAGCCATAGTCACTAAAGTGTTGAGGTTCGCAAATGGGGAAAATGGGTGATTTATTTGACATTTTTTGGATGTTTTCTTCACCAAATTCTAGCTCTTCGTATTATTTTTCCCACACTTTATTTTGGGGTTTTAACCAGCTTTGTTAAAAATGAAGTGCCATCATGTATATATAGAAAGAGGAGAATGTGGTTCACTGCGTAAACGAGTTGGTAAAGTTTGGGGTGACGTGAGTTGATATTCTTCGATGTCATAAGATGGATTCTCGTGTAGAACATATTCCTCACCTAAAATATCGTGAGGACATACTCTTAAAGTTGATGTTCGTTGTCATCTTCTTCGATCCCTGTTTACTTATATACATAGATTTACCTTTCTATTTAAGGCAAAAGTTTCTGAATGATGGAAAATAGTTTACCACCATCCATCGGTGAATGGGTGCATAAATGAAGCTGGTTGTTTTGGTGGACTCGAGATTGACATGGCCCGTTAGAGTGGGAAACCCTAGTGGAGTAAATGCACTCACATATGCCATACTACATTTTGTACTTTTTTTTTCAGCTTTTGCACTGAACTATGTCACGCGTGTAGGAACGCTTCCTTAATTTTAATTGTTAACGAGTTAAATATTATGACAAAAATTTGTGTGACACAGTCTCACGAATCGTGTTTTGTGAGATGTATATCTTATTTGGATCATCCATGAAAAATATTATTTTTTATTGTGATATTGGTTTGGTTGATACGTCTCACAGATAAAGATTCGTGAGACCGTCTCACGAAAAACTTACTTTTAAATTACTATAACCTGAAAATTAATACTTCATCAGTCCTATAAATATATGCTTATATATGTTTTACACATATTAAAAAAATTATATGAATCAGTTTTGCCTTTATCTTATTTAATGAGTGTTTTAATAGGATAAAAAATTGTTGCAACAGTTAAAAAAATAATCAAGAAAATAATATTAAATATGAAAATTTAGATAAAAAAAAATGAAGAGTGAGTTTCATGTGAGACTGTCTCACATATCTTAATTTGTGAGACAGGTCAACCCGACGGAAATTCACAATAAAAAGTAATACTCTTAACATAAAAAGTAATATTTTTTCATGGATGACCCAAATAAGAGATCTGTCTCACAAATACGACCAGTGAGACCGTATCACACAAGTTTTTGTAAAAAATGAAATGCTGACTTTTATACGGAGACTATTAGAATAGGAGTCTAATAATTAAATTTGGAGTTCACTCCTCATATTGAAAAATATATTATAAAATATTTCAATTGCTAGTTTATGTGTGAGAAATTGGAGAGCAAATATTAAGAATAATATATATTGATTTTTTATCTTTAATGTGTAGTAATCTATTTTAATTTTCAACATAATAATTCATAATTTTTTTTGTTATTTTATCTTTTGGTTATTTTGATTACTTGATATTTATTTTTACAAAATATCTCATAGTTACGTCACAACTCAGATATTTTAATAGAACACAAAACAAAGCGTCAAATCTTAATCATTCTTCGGATAAGAACACTAATAGCATCATACATTATATTAATATGTATGATGCTAGTAGGGATGGCAATTTCCCCCGTGGGTTTGGGGCCCCGCGGGGATAACTCGAAACGGGGATGGGGATCCCCGATTTTTTCGGGTTTGGGTTCGGGTTCGGGGATTTTTTTAAATCCCCGATGTAGTTCGGGACGGGTATGGGATTACTATCCCCATCCCCGAAATCCCCGAACCCGCCCCGAAAATATATTATCAATAATAAAATAATAGTGTTATTAGTATTAATAATATAATTTTTAAAATATTAATAATATTATTATTGTTGATATTGATATTAATATTAATATTATAATTATATCTAATAATAATATATAATAATAAGTTTTGGTTTGAGAAAATATCCGAATCCGTCATCGTCTTGCCATATTAATATTTTTGAAATGGGGATGGGGACGGGGATGGTAAGTTGATCCCCGAAGTTTCGGGTTTGGGGATTCCCCGAACCCGAAAAAACGGGGATGGGGGCGGGGATGGGGGTGGGGATGGCATTCGGGGATGGGGATGGGAATGGCAAACCCGCCCCCGCCCCGGCCCATTGCCATCCCTAGATGCTAGTCGTAACTCGTGTGCTAGCTAGAGCTCTATCGTAACATTTAGAACCCTCGTTGACTAGCATGTCAAGCATTTTAGCGTATGGCAAAAATTTATGTGAGATAATTTCACGGGTCGTATATTGTGAGACGTATTTCTTATTTGGGTTATCTAGGAAAAAAATATTACTTTTTACTGTGAATATCGGTAGAGTTGACCCGTCTCACAGATAAAGATTCGTGAGACCGTGTTATAAGAGACCTACTCTTAGCCCACATGACTCGTGCATGTGGTTTAAAATATAGGTTCGTTGTGATATGTGGCGTAGTTAGGTTATTATTTTTATCCGAGTTAAAATTTCTAAAATAAGGTTGAATTGATAATGAAAAATGGAGTCCTCGGATAACGAGAAATTAGACAAAAATTTATGTATACAAATAGAGAAAAAAAAACCGAGTCACTCAAGACCCTGGGCATAGGGGTGTTGTAATGCCCTAGATTTTATATCATATTAAGTAAAGATTAGTGAAGTTGAATTGATATAAGTATAGACGCGCTATTACGAGATCAGATTGGCCAAATAATTCAATGATACAATTTTGGGACAGAAGTGTTGGCGCCCGAGCGGTAAAGATCGACCGCCCGAGCGCCAGTGTCCCTGAAAAGTACGTCGCGGGCAGAAGATATGGCGCCCGGGCGGTAGATTATTACCGCCCGAGCGCCAAGGGTGCAATCTGAAGGGCTTGAGCCGAGAGGGCCGCGCTCGAGCGGTGCATTATTACCGCCCGAGCTCCGACCGAGATTTGAGTAAAGGTGCCACGTTTCAATTGCATGCAAACTTGATATATATATAAGTTAATTGCTTCAGAAGTTAACGGAGGAAAATAAGAAAAGGGTCGAGGAAGTTCTGTGAAAATCCTTACGCCTTTATATTTCAATCCGTCCGTTAGATTTTAAATCCGACTTCGGCACCGAGTTCCTATCAACGCAGACTACAACTGGACGTAAGTTTTATTACGTTTTGACATGTTTGGAAATTATGATGTTGTTAGAATTGAATACACGTCATATATGTTGTTCTTGACATGTTAGACAGCGTAGAATCGAAGTCAGATTAAGAAACAGACTGAATATGGAATTGTTATGAATTTCAGAATGAAATTTACTAGAATTGATATCAGATTGGTACAGTGGTTGATTGTAAATAATTGGAATTGATATAGACTGATATAGTATTATCAGTATCGCAAGATTGTACTGTTGTCTGTCATAATTTGATAAAACAGAGATGTTGTGATTTGATTAGATTATTGATACAGAATATTGGTATTGTCATTGCCAGATTGAACAGTGACAGACTTCGAATCAAGACTTTGATTGTATCAGATCGACAGCAAGAAAGGTATAAATAAATAAATGTTGAGTTGGGATTGCACAACTCGAGTTAGGTTTGACTTGAGTTTCCCTAAATCACATACTTTATTTTATTGCATAGATATTTGCAGATTATCAGATTGATATGTTAATGGATTGACTTAGAATAGAGTCAGAGTCCGAGTCTAGGGCAGACAGCCTAGCTAGGGCAGAACCGCCGAGTCTTTCTCAGAACCGATAAGACTCTAGACTTACGGTGTATCGAAGAGCTTCAGATGTAGATCGACGTCTATCTCAGACACATTCGATACAGCATACCAAAGTCTAAATTAGATTGGGATCCCTAGATTTGAGATAAGATATGATTAAATCACGAGTCATTGATTCATGTAGTTAGATTAGATACATGTTTCGATGTTTGTTTATGCTTTTATATATGTTTTATATGATTGCATTTAATGCATTGTTTATACTGGGATATTTATATCTCACCGGAGTTATCCGGCTGTTGTCTTGTTTGTATGTATGCATGGCAACAGGTGGGACAGGTACAGGGTCACAGAGGTAAAGACAGATCGAGATTAGAGTGGTGATACCGGACTTGGACTAGAGATAGGGTTTAGACACTTGATAGTAGTTGTTGAACCTGAATGTGTAGGTTTGTATCTTTTATCAGATTTATAATTTTATACTAATATGTATAGGAGTTTGTTTCCATTACCTTCCGCATTTAAAAAAAAATAAAATTTTGACCCTGTTTATTATAATTGATTTAGTCCCAATCATGATTAAAAAGATGATTAGCGTCCGGGTCCCCACAGGTGTCAATCGGGTGGGTTGGGTTGGGTCAGGTTTCTGGTCAACCGGCGAATTTTTTTTATTTTTTTCAACCCGAACCCAATCGAACCCGAAGCAACCCGAAAACCCCCAACCCGAACACGAACCCGTATAACCCGACTCAACCCTTCTAACCCGCTTAACTCGAATATTAGTAATTTTTTTAAAAAAAATTAATGAAAAAATTCAAAAAAAAATAAAAAATAATAATAACATTTTAATTTAAACACATAATAACGAAATTTTCGATTTAAATTTGAAAGTTTAATCGTAGAAAATTAAAAGTATATTTACTAAATCAAATAAAAATTGTTAAAAAAATTAAAATATGCAAAATAAATATTAAATGATGAAAATTTATCATATAAATATGCAGTAAATTTTGTTCAAACATACAATATATAAAAATGCAGGTAATATTTTCAAAAAAAAAAGTTTCGCGGGTCAACCCGCGACCCAACCCGAAACCCGCCTAACATGGCACTAACCCAAATCCACCCAACCCGAACCCGAAAAACCCCAACCCGAACCTGCTTTTTTTCGTGTTGGGTCGTGTCGGATTGACGGATCGTGTCGTATTTTGACACCCCTACCTAGGCAGAACAACACATGGCTCCCCAAGTTGTTGCGATTTCCAATAGAATTTAAGAAAAGATATATCGAGTCTTACATATCCTATGATCAATCAAAATTGTCATTATATAAACATAGGATTCGTGGCAGCATATATAATAATTGCAAAATGCCATACTATGTTGCCTTTCAACTTGTTATATATGCTCCCCATGTGGTATTATGTTATTTAGATGTGATATTTGTTCTTAGAATCAGGCGCTACATGACAACTCAATCACTCGGGGACTACTTGATTGTAACTTGGTTTTGCAAAAATTGAGAACCATGCCTGAATTAAGACTGAGCTGAGTTGTCAACTTTTCGCGATATATAGTCTTCTTGCTTTTTTTTAAAAAAAATATTTTTCATATATATTTTATCCTTATTTTTGAGTGAACTATATAATTATCAAGATCAGATGGTATTTTATCGACTTACCATTAATATTCAAGTTCGAGCCCAACAAATACTATTGAGTTTAAGTCAATTTTTTTGAGCTCCATGGTGCAATCGTAGTGTTTACTTGACATGTATGATTTAACAGGACGATTTTTCAAATTGATAATTGGTGATACCCCGAGAAATATCCTACATTCTCCCGGATCATCATCGATTTTGAGCCCAGATAGCTGAGAGCTCCTGGATATTACCAGCAGATTACCCGGGCAACCATAAAGCTTGAGTAACGAGGGTATTTCCGTTTGGGAGCCCCGGAGGGTAGAACTCGGACATTCCAGTACATGGGACATAATTTAAGTCATAAGTATGGGGCATCATGGATTGGTCATCATTAATCGATCCTTTAGCATGTAAAAAGTGACCGAACTCAATCAAAACAAGCATGGGTTGTCAGACCCAGAACTGTCAGTGAAAGCAGAAAGCATGTGCAACCATACCCTCATGATGAGTGGTTGGACACTGAAAACAAGGTCATCATTGACTTTCTTATTATAAATATCAGGTTGGTTTAGCATTAAAGATTCTCATTCACTTATACATCGCCTACAACATTTATTACAAAATTCTCCATATAATCATTGATTAACCTGAGCGTTAGAGTGGTCATGCCGGAGAATCTTCTGGCATCAATTAACGTTTTTCTCCCTTTAAAGTGCAGATTTAGGTGCCCCGACAATCATTCCAGCTCGTCAACTCGACTCGGTGCAATCGCCCACCAAGCTCTTACCCGATTCACCCGGTCATCATCATTGGCTCCGTCTGTGAGAAATATCAATCTAAGACGTTGATCAAAGTTACTACAAAAAAATCCACGATAAGAGATAATGATGGGAAAGAGTCATCTGACTCGGAAGTCCCTCAGGAAGGTCAGTTTCAACCGACCTTTGTATTAGATAAAGAACAACTCACTCAAATCATAGCAGTGGCTGTCCAGAACACTGTAGCAGTGGATCTTCGTAATTTCCCCAAGTCCATTCGAGATGATGTCTTTTCTCTGCCCACATTATCAATGAGCCCTTGCCCGCCCATTTCACATCGGCGAGCATCAGGGAGTATGATGGCAGTTCTGATCCAGAGGAACGATTGACTCGATTCGAGAATATGGTCATGTTGCACTGTTATGGCAATAAGATTAAGTGTACGACATTTTTAACCACGTAGGTAGATGCTGCCCAATGATGCTTCGAAAGATTGCAGCCCCGAAGTATACAGAGTTTTGAAGATTTCAAGAGGGACTTTTGCATCATTTTAGTAGCAGTAAGATATACAAGAAGACTGCTTTCAGTCTGTTTGAAGTCAAGCAGGACCGAGATGAGTCGCTGCGAGCCTACATTCACAAATTTAACAGGGAGGTAAGCACTGAAAGTACCATCCTGTGCCCCCCGAGGTGAAAACTTACCGCCTTCACACAGAGGTTGCAAGATGGCGATTTCTTCAGGTCATTAATAAAAATATTACCTCGGGAATTTGAGAATTTGTTGTCCCAGGCGGAGAAATACATCAACATGGAGGAGGCGCAGAAACAAAAGAGGGAGGTTGGGAGAAGAGAATAAGGCGAGAAGTTGGGGAAGCCAGAGGAACGGGTCCCTATAGGAAGTTCTCAGGGGCGTTTTTCTCATTATGTCCCCATGAAGAATTCAAAGAGTTGGGATGTTCATCTTTGTGATGAGAAGGAGGCCGATATTCCAACGTATTTGCCTCTCATGTTCAGGGAGCTGGTAAGAAATTTTGTTAATTACATAAGACTGTCGTCATGACACTATCGAGTACAGGAAACTAAAGAGTGAATAAACCAAACAAACACCTAAAAAAGTTAGGTGACCCCCTAGGTGCCCTGGAGCTCAGAGCATACCTTTCCAGCTCGGGCTCCAAGTTCTAGACCGGTCCCAAATACTAGAGACATGCCTCCTACACAAGGAGGGGCCTGGGAGGATAAAGATCGGAGGAAATCTCCCACATCGGGAGTGATAAAAATGATTTCAGGAGGTGAGCTGTGGGGACTCGGACGCTAATCATCTTCTTAATCATTATTGGGACAATTTAATCAATTAAATGCGGAATGTAATGAAATTCAATCTAATATACATATCAATATAAAAGTACAAGTCGTGTACAACATAAATCAAACTCAAACTAAGGTTCAACAACTAATGTCAAGTGCTGAATCCTATCTACAGCAACGTCAAAGTCCGTGGTCTCCATTCTAATCATGATCTCTCGTCATCTCCTCGACCCTGATCCTGTCCCACATGTTGTCATGCACACATACAAACACGACGACAGCCGGATAACTCCGGTGAAAAATATAACCCAGTATAAGCCAACGAAACATGCAATCATATAACAATATAAAAGCATGTAATAAATATCAGTAACATGCATCAAAATCTGAAACATAATCAATATAAAATCATTAATCAGACTCGTGACTCCACGTCCCAGATTAGACTAAATCCTAGTCTAGGGATCCCGATTTCCAGATGTTGGCATTCTTATATTGATTTCAGTACTAGAAGAAACTCCAATTCTATTCAATCGATATAACCAAACATCCGGTGTCTTGACCTATCCGTCACAGAATGTGGCTCTATCGCCAATTCACTATCTTGTGACAATGTGCAATGTGTCAGTGACGATTCCATCACCATCGGCACTTATGTCACAAGATTACTCGTCTAATAATCGTCTAATACATGCTTTCTATAAATCAATAGAACAAGCATATCAACTCAAATCAATGCACATAATAACAAGAAGTATGTGATTTAGGGAAACTCCAGTATATCGTACTCGAGTCGTTCTCCCGGTATCACATTGACTTATACCTTTCTTTTATTGTAGTTCTGACGTCGTTTTTTGTCTGGAATTCAAAGTCTGTCAAACCTCAATCTGTCAATGACAATATCAATAATATCATATCAATATACTGCTCAAATCAATATCAAATCTGATCAATCTGGATTTAACTCAAAATCAACGGCATAACGGCACAATCCCGATATCCCGGTCAATACAATCTCAACAGATATTAATTATAATCCATAACCAATATTCAATACAATTTGTAATCAATCAACAATCCAAATCTGTCCAATATCAATCGATATAATCTGAAAAATCATAAAAATTTCATAATTAATCTGATTTCGATTTTACGATGTCTAATATGTCAAGAACATCATATATGAGTCATATCTGATTCTGACAATATTATAATTTCAAAACATAATCAAACATAACAAAAATTACGTCCAGTTGAAGCCTGCGTCAATAGGAACACAGTACTGAAGTCAGATTGAAAATCTAATAGTTGGATTTTGCACAATCCAAATCTAAAATCTAGAACTTGAAGTTGGCCTCGGTTTTCGTTTTTGCCCTCTTTTCCCCTGAATGAACGCTTGTATATATACATATATATATATATGTATATATATACACGTTGCATGAGAATGCTAGGTGGCTCATCCTATGCTCAGCACATCTCGCGCATATGCGCGACCTACCTCGGCGCATATGCGCGAGACAATATGTCTCGGCGCGTGTCTTCTCGGTAGCTCGCGCAGATGCGCGAGGTCTTCTGCCCGTTTCGCGCATGTGCGCGCATCTTGTCGCGCATGTGCGTGAATGGTATTGTCCTCGCACATTAAATCTCACATGCAATCTCATTGCGTCCCCGAAATCATAGGCAATCAATCATATCAATATGACGGAATGTATAATAGAAGCTGAATAAAATACTCACATCAGTGAAATAATTTTGAGAATCTCTGTCTCATATTTGATTCAGTCTCCCAGGTAGCTTCTTCGATGTCATGATGACTCCTCTGCACTTTCAAAAGCGGAATTGTCTTCGTTCGGAGCTGTTTTTCCTTATGATCGAGAATCTGAATCGGCTTCCCAAGGTAGCTCAATGTCTCGTCAAGTGCAGCCTCATTTAGTTGAATAACATGTGAAGCATCAGTTAGGTATTCCTCAACAACGATACATTAAAGACATCATGTATCCCAGATAAAGAATGCGGCAATGCGAGTCGATAGGCACGATCTCCTATCTTCTCGAGAATCTCACACGGTCCAATAAATCGTGGAGACAACTTCCCTTTCTTGCTAAATCTGACAACTCCTCGGAAAGGTGAAATCTTCAAAAATACTCGGTCTCACATGCCTCAAATACCAACGGTCGTCGTCTGATGTTGGCATATTTGGCCTGTCTATCTTGAGCTGCCTTCATTCTTTTCTGTATTAGCTTCACTTTTTCCGTCATATCTCTGATCAGATCAGGTCCAATATCAGGAACCTCAGAGATATCATCCCAATACAGAGGGGATCGACACTTCTTTCCGTACAACGCTTCGAATTGAGCCATCTCAATACTCGTCTGATAGCTATTGTTGTACGAGAACTCACAAAGTGGCAATGCATCCTGCCAATTAGTGCTAAAGTCAAGCACTATAGCTCTCAGCATATCTTCCAATGTCTGGATCGTCCTCTCCGACTGTCCGTCAGTCTGGGGATGATATGCGGTACTCAGATGTAACTTCGTACCGAGAGCCTACTGCAAACTCTGACAGGAGTGCGAAGTAAACCGAGGATCACGGTCTGAAACTATCGACTTCGGCACTCCGTGCAATCTAACCACTTCTCTGACATAAATATTGGCCATATGGTCATATCTTTACGTCATTCTGTATGGAATAAAACATGCTGATTTGGTCAATCGATCAATCACGACCCAAATCGCATCACAACCTCTGGGGGATCTCGGTAACTGCGTCACAAAATCCATGAAAACGTGATCCCATTTTCATTTAGGAATAGACAAACTCTGTAACAATCCTCCTGGTTTCTTTCTTTCTGCTTTCACCTGTTGGCAATTCAGACACTTGGCTACAAATTCAGTAACATCAGATTTCATTTGTTTCCACCAATACTGTGTCTTCAAATCATTATACATTTTTCTGCAACAGGATGAATGCTGAAACGACTGCTGTGCGCTTCTTCTAGTATCCGCTGTCTCAAATCTGAAACATTCGGCACAATAGTACCATTATTCACATACAAAACACCGTCACGAACCTGATATTTCGATCAATGTCCGGCTCTGACCATAATAATCGAATTCTGTATATTCTGATCAATTTTCTATGCCTCTTTGATTCTCAATATCAGTTCTGGTTCAGCTCGAATAGCACATAATCTCAGAGGCTGACAATCTGTTTCAAAGGCTAATCCAGACAAACAACAATCTTCTATCAAATTTGAAACACCAATCATCGATAAAGATAAGGAACATACCTTTCGACTCAGTGCATCTGCTGCTGCATTAGATTTTCCTGGATAATACTTGATTTCACAATCAAATTCCTTAAGCAAATCAAGCCATCTCCGCTGCCTCATATTCAGCTCGGACTGTGAAAACAGATACTTCAAGCTTTTGTGATCAGAATATATCTCAAAATTTTTACCGTAGATATAATGTCGCCATATATTGTAGGCAAAGACAATGGCCGCCAATTCATGATCATGAATTGGGTAACGAGATTCATGGGGCTTCAGCTGTCTTGAGACATAAGCGATAACATGCCCTCGCTGCATCAAAACACAACCCAATCCTCGGTGAGAAGCATCACAATAAACCACAAAATCACCAGTACCTGACGGGATAGTTAACACCGGAGCACTGGTCAATTTTGTTCTTCAACTCCAAGAAACTGGACTCACAGTCTTCTGACCAAATAAACGGAGCATTCTTCTGAGTCAACTGAGTAATCGGTTTGGTAATGCTAGAAAAATCTTTAATAAAACGTCGATAATATCCTGCCAAACCCATAAAACTGCGAATCTCAGGCACTGAAGCCGGTCTCGGCCAAGAAATCACGGCTTCAACCTTACTGAGATCAACTGATATACCGTCTCCGGATATAATATGCCCCAGAAATACAACATGTCTCAACCAGAACTCGCATTTCGAAAATTTAGCATACAGTTTCTCAGCCCACAAAATTCTCAACACAGTTCTTAAATGCTCAGCATGCTCAATCGTATTCTTGGAATAAATCAGAATATCATCAATAAAAATGATCACAAAATCATCCAGATATTTCTGAAAGATACGGTTCATCAATCCCATAAATACAGCTGGTGCATTCATCAAACCAAATGGCATGACAATAAATTCATAGTGCCCATACCTGGTTCTGAATGTTGTCTTTGAGATATCACAATCCCTGACTCTCAACTGATGATATCCAGATCTCAGGTCGATCTTGGAATATACAGATGAACCCTGCAACTGATCAAACAGATCATCAATACGAGGCAAATGATATTTGTTCTTTACCGTTGCTTTGTTCAGTTGCTGGTAATCGATGCAAAGTCTCATCGAACCGTCTTTCTTCCTCACAAACAGTACTGGAGCTCCCCAAGGAGACACACTCGGTCTGATATACCCCTTGTCCAGTAAATCCTCCAACTGTTCTTTTGGCTCTTTCAATTCAATCGGTGCCATTCTGTACGGAGCCCTCGAAATCGGAACTGTACCTGGCATCAACTCAATGCTGAAGTCTATCTCTCGAATCGGAGGCAAACCAGGAATCTTATCTGGGAAGACATCAGCAAACTCACACACCACTGGCAAATCCGTCAATGATGGACTCGATTTCAGCAAATCAACTGAATAGATAAGGAATCCCTCCGCTCCTTTCTGCAACAATCGAGTCATATTCATAGCAGATATCAAAGGAATTCTGGCTCGAGAACCCTTACCATAAAATTTTCACTCATCAGCCATCTCCGGTCTGAATCTCACAATCTTGTGGAAACAATCAACAGTAGCTCTGTACTTGGTCAACATATCGATACCGATAATACAGTCAAAATCAGACAACCCAAGTACGATACAATCTAATTCAATCTCATGCCAATCATACTGTAGCATACAATGCTTCACAGACTTCACTGATATCAAACATGTCCCCAAAGGAGAAGAGACAGACACTACAGCAGATAATGACTCGATAGGCAATGCATGACTCAATGCAAATCGCTCAGATATAAATGTATGTGATGCACCAGTATCTATCAATACATAAACAGGGTAACAAAAAATAAAACAGTTACCTGCAACAACATCGTCTGGTGCGTCCTGAGCCTGCTCCTCTGATGGGCTCAAAATAGTTAATATTTTATTTTCATATTTCCCGTTATTTTAACCTCCGATATGTTTAATTGACACATTTTTGTGTAATTTTATTGTAGGAGGAACTTTTACGGTCTTGGAGCAAATTTGAGCTAAAAAGGTTCACATTTGAAGTTTCCAAGATAGAGTTTGAAATAGAATGGCCAAATCAGAAGAGGTCTTGGAATAAGGCGTGACCACGCCTTATGATGATACTTCAGCTGCCAAAGAAATTGCAAGGAGGATAATTTTATACTTTAGGAATTAATTAGGGTTAATTAGAGATTAGTGGGCTTTTATCAAAGAATTTAGACCCAAAAATAAAAACCTCCACTCCACGTACAGTGAAGGAGGTGCGCAGCCTTAGTTTCTCTCCAATCACAAACCAAATTCATTCCAACTCAACGTGAAGCACAAGAAAAAGTGGCTCAAGGATTTTCTCTCCAACTCTCTCCACACTTTTAGGCTAAGTTTTATTTCTATTCAGGGGATATTTTTACTATTTCAATTTATCACTGTGAGGCTTTTGTGATTTAATTTAATATTCATGTTTTGTTCAAGTATTTGTTGATTTATGATTTATTTATATGAAAGTTGTATCTCGGTTAATCTGACAATTTAATTCGATATATAATTTTCTACTGCTAACCATGAATTCGGTGATCCGTAATTGTCATGAATGATTGGTACATGAGTAGCGATAGATTATGTGTGTTGTGCTATCATAACATATTTAATTTAAATAAATCAACGAAACTCGATCTATCAATTGCAGCTATCTCGATTGTTAGATTTTAGGATTAACTGTTTTCACAAAACGAAATGCTATCTTTAATTAATATGGAACGCTATCGTGCCCAGTTAATTATTAATAAGTTTTGACTGGATGCTGGGTTCGGTCAATTATTTTAGGAAAACACAAGAATTTTAGCGGCTATCGCTATAATTCTAAAGTTAATTGCTTGTAATTGCATGAATAAATATATGTTAGCCGATGAACAGTGATACAATTGAATAGTAGAAATCCCTTGAATCGAGCTTGGTAATATTAATTTACATTTAATTAGTTATTCATCTTGATTTTGTTATTTCTTCTTGCATGTTAAATTAGTTCTAGTATTTTATTAGTTTTTATCAAACAAATCCCCCCTTATTTGCATTTTACTCGAAAGAAATAAATCTTCCGTTCCCTGTGGATTCGACCCTGCTCACCATTACACTAATTTTATTTAGAGAGTAGGAATTTAATTTTGGTGGGTCAACGACAACACACCAAATTTTGGCGCCGTTGCCGGGGAACGGTGCAAGGTTAATTTTTTCGAGTTTTGTTTTGTTTTTTGTTTTATGCTTGGTTCTTCTCTTACAGGTGATTCATCAAGAGAAGAAGAATTTTAGAATTTTTTGTTGTGAAATACTTCGAGATGTTTCATCGACAAGTATTCACAACTTTTGCTCAACAAAACGGAGAGCCATTCTACGCAGCATGGGAGAGATTCAATAATTTAATAACAACATTCAGGAATCATGATTTTTCTAACTATGTTCTCATTCGACTTTTCCTTAAAGGTTTGAATACAGTTACACGAAGATGGGTATTTTACGGGGCACTGACAACTGGTAGTCCATTACTTAGTCGACATGAAGACGGTGTGATATATTTGCTGAATGATATGGCCGACTTTGACTACAATCAATTTTGGAATCCTTCGCTGCAGAGTTGGAGCCACCAATATCCTCCAGAAATTAGCCATTCTGATTTTACAGACCAACCTTTCGAGCATCAATAAGATGAGGGATATAGTCTTGAAATAATCATAAGTCGATTGAATGATATCGTAAACAAGCGTGTGGCATTGAATGAGGAAACTGTTGAACCTCAGTCTGAAGAAGTTTTGGAAGAAATATCACACGAAGATGAGACACCAATGAAGTTGAGAGATGAACAAGCTCCTGAGACTATCGATTTGAGCTCGTCGATAATATTATCATACATACATCTAGGAGATCCTTGTCTTTCTCCATTGCCGATTTCAACAGATTTTGTTCTTCAAGAGCCAACGATGATACTCTCATCTCATGCCTATTATTCAAAGTCACGTTTTGTTGAGGAGACGAGCTTACATTGCATACATCAAGCCAAACTTGAGGGCACATGGAACCAAGACCCATATATGGTGTCATATGACACGTACTTTGGGCGGCAGCCGCTCTTTGAATGAGTGCTTTTGAGGGTCAAGCCGACGACTAAAAATCAAGCGCTTTTGGGAGGCAACCCAATTTTTTTTTCCCTTCCTTATTACTTTTAATTTCTTTTATTTTTATTTTTATTTTTTTTTACATAGTACAATTTTTATTACTTTTGTGCAGAAGATGTCTTCTAACAAGGCGTGACCACGCCTTATAAGAATAGCACTTCTGTGCAAAAAAAAAAAAAAAAAAAAATTCCAGGTTTTCGCACAAGGCGTGGCCACGCCTTGTTGAAACACCTCTACTGATTTTTTTTTTTAAAAAAAACAAAAATTCCAGTAGAGGTTTTCTCACAAGGCGTGGCCACGCCTTGTTGAAACACCTCTACTGATTTTTTTTAAAAAAAAAAAATTCAGTAGAGGTTTCACATAAGGCGTGGCCACGCCTTATTCAAATACCTCTACTGCTGGGAGATTCTTTTTTTTCCTTTTCCAAAAAAAAAAATTAATAAAAAAAAAATTTCCCTCTTTTTCACAGCAGCGTCCACCACAGCAATAGGACACCTTGCTCTATGATGCCCAACAATTTTCAGGGGAGTTCTCTAACTTCCCTTGCTTGCTTTTACTGTCTATGTTGTGCATATAATTTTGTGTCATTGAGGACATTGCCACATTTAGGTGTGGGAGGGTATATTGCCTTATTTCTCGTTTTAATTTATTTTTTCTTCTCATTTTTTACATAAAAGTAAAAAAAAATAGTGACGTTGTTAGTTCCTAGCATCTAGTTCATTTGTTATCTCTTTCTTCTGAATCTTGATTGCCTCCGTTGCGAATAAAAAAAATGATGTTTTCTTCGCGTGCAAATTTTTTTGCATTCTCACTTTTGCATTATGAATAAGTTGTTCTTGATGATTGTTAGAGAGGACAAGTGTGTGAGATTTAACACAATTGCTATATTTTTTTTCTTTGGTGAGCTTTGAGCTTATGAGCAATCATGATATCTTGCTCCATTTTCTTTGATTGTGTGTTGTCATTGCATTGTTAATTTTTTCTAGAACTTGCATTGTTATACATGTCTTTGTCAACACTTTGTGGTGAATTGGGTGCATAGACAACATGATAAGGGTATTAAGTTAAAACCATTTTCTTTCGCATCATCTGAGCCGTTCATTGAGCCTACCCTAATTCATAGACCCCTAGTTAACCAAGTTTGAGCGTCAGCCTTTTTCTTTGAATGAAAATAGCCACATTACAAGCCGTGACAAATCTTTTTTGTTGGTTATCCCCCTTTTTGAACCTTGAGAATTGGAGAATCATGTAAACTTTTCACAAATAGCATCACTCAGTTCAAAATAATGTGAATTGTTGGGATTTAGTCAATCTCAAATTATTATAGTCACCGTCTACAAAAAAAAAACGAAAAAAAAAGAAAGAGAAAGAAAAGAAGTAGACGAAGTGAGAAAGAAAAGAAAAAAAAAAATTAAAAATAAAAAAATGCTCTTGATTGTTATATTGAGATATAAGAGTTTTTGGATACATTTTTATTTTTGGTGAGAAAAGTGCGTATGATTTCTCCAATTCCATAGCTCATTGTTTCCTTTTATCCTACCTTACCCCTACCCACGTTACAACCCATTGATAGCCCTTTTTGTTTGTGTATTTTAATTCATTCATTTAGTGGAAGGATGTGATATATTTGCAAGCATATGGTAAGAATTTTCAATGCATTTGACATGAGAGTTTGTTGATATATATCCTAAACACTGATGAGCGGAATGAGCGAATCTTGTGAGGAGTTGTTAAATCACATACATTTTAATCTCTACACATTCTGATTGCAATTGTTCATGATGTTATTTTGTGAGGTGCTCTGAAATTAAAATGTCGTCCTGCATGAAAAATGTTTTGGATAAGTAGAGGAAGCGGAAAGAGGACGAAAATTGAGATAATGAGTTGATCTATTTTATGCTTGAGGACAAGCATCGTTTAGGTGTGGGAGATTTTGATGGGCTCATAATAGTTAATATTTTATTTTCATATTTCCCGTTATTTTAACCTCCGATATGTTTAATTGACACATTTTTGTGTAATTTTATTGTAGGAGGAACTTTTACGGTCTTGGAGCAAATTTGAGCTAAAAAGGTTCACATTTGAAGTTTCCAAGATAGAGTTTGAAATAGAATGGCCAAATCAGAAGAGGTCTTGGAATAAGGCGTGGCCACGCCTTATGATGATACTTCAGCTGCCAAAGAAATTGCAAGGAGGATAATTTTATACTTTAGGAATTAATTAGGGTTAATTAGAGATTAGTGGGCTTTTGTCAAAGAATTTAGACCCAAAAATAAAAACCTCCACTCCACGTACAGTGAAGGAGGTGCGCAGCCTTAGTTTCTCTCCAATCACAAACCAAATTCATTCCAACTCAACGTGAAGCACAAGAAAAAATGGCTCAAGGATTTTCTCTCCAACTCTCTCCACACTTTTAGGCTAAGTTTTATTTCTATTCAGGGGATATTTTTACTATTTCAATTTATCACTGTGAGGCTTTTGTGATTTAATTTAATATTCATGTTTTGTTCAAGTATTTGTTGATTTATGATTTATTTATATGAAAGTTGTATCTCGGTTAATCTGACAATTTAATTCGATATATAATTTTCTACTGCTAACCATGAATTCAGTGATCCGTAATTGTCATGAATGATTGGTACATGAGTAGCGATAGATTATGTGTGTTGTGCTATCATAACATATTTAATTTAAATAAATCAACGAAACTCGATCTATCAATTGCAGCTATCTCGATTGTTAGATTTTAGGATTAACTGTTTTCACAAAACGAAATGCTATCTTTAATTAATATGGAACGCTATCGTGCCCATTTTATTATTAATAAGTTTTGACTGGATGCTGGGTTCGGTCAATTATTTTAGGAAAACACAAGAATTTTAGCGGCTATCCCTATAATTCTAAAGTTAATTGCTTGTAATTGCATGAATAAATATATGTTAGCCGATGAACAGTGATACAATTGAATAGTAGAAATCCCTTGAATCGAGCTTGGTAATATTAATTTACATTTAATTAGTTATTCATCTTGATTTTGTTATTTCTTCTTGCATGTTAAATTAGTTCTAGTATTTTATTAGTGTTTATCAAACAAATCCCCCCTTATTTGCATTTTACTCGAAAGAAATAAATCTCCCGTTCCCTGTGGATTCGACCCTGCTCACCATTACACTAATTTTATTTAGAGAGTAGGAATTTAATTTTGGTGGGTCAACGACAGCACACCATCCTCTGTCAAAGCGAACAATCTGGCCTGCTGTCTATGTAATAGCCGAGCCCGGTGTACGGTACGATTTAAGTTTCGTTTGTTATTTGGGATATTTGATTAGATGTTCAGAGTTGTATTTTTGGGCTATAGTATTGTTAGTTTTATTGTCTTGAGGTGTTAGTTGATGTTGGTTGTTCGTTTCAGAGTTTCGGATCGATTTTAGTTGCATTGGAGGTGATCTTGGCCGTGACCTTAGTGCACCCGCGGTAGTGCAAGGAGTGCACCCGCGGTCGACTGTTCCAGTTTTTGTGTTGGAGGGCCGTAGCATCACCGCACCCGCGGTGATGCAGTGACCGCACCCGCGGTGTGTAGCGCACCCGCGGTGCTTGCAGTACCGCACCCGCGGTGTCTGTGGTTCAGGATTTTTGTGGACTGTCGAAAGCTCAGCGCACCCGCGGCCTTTGTGTTGGCGCACCCGCGGTGATGAACAGTAGAGGTATGGTCGAGATTTATAGTACCTTTTTGATGGATTTGACTTCATTCTTTCCTCTTTTCATTTCGAAATTCTCTCCATTTCTAGGGTTTTCAGTCATTTCTTTCCTTTCCTATCTTCGATTCAGGCGTTTGTTTGGAATTTCGACTTGAGTTCGACGTTCTCCTTGGTGCTAGGAAGCTTGGGTAAGCTTTTGGTGCGATTCTGTTAAGTTGTAAATTAAGAGTTGTTTAGGTGGGTTGTTTATGTGGATTTATGGATTATTTAGCTTGTAATCTTGGATATTTAGTTGATATTGGTGTTATTTGTGGATTATTTGTTGTAGGTGGTGATCAAGAGCTAAGTTGAGGTGTTTGTTGTGGTTTGTAAGTGGAATTTCATCCTTTTTGCTCACATGATATTATATGTATTGTGTTTTAAAGATTTTAAAGTGATATTCCCTTCAATTGATTCATTGTTATGTATTGATTCCATTGATTATCTATTGGAGGTATTGTATACCTCACTATTGTTAAAAGGGAATACAAGAGAAAATATGAGATTGTGAAAGGACGGCCTTAAATGCTATTCAGAGTTCAAATGTTTTCGGATTGATAAATAAATAGTCAGAGATTGCATGCAATATTAGATGATCATCGCCTATAGGCTTATATCCCTCAGAGTTATCGGTATTTATATCGATTTGGGATACGAGCACCCCAGAGCAGAGATACTATTGATATCAATCCCCAGAGCAAAAGAGAAATACCATCATATTTTTATGCTATTGCTATGTTATTGATATTCAGAGTTTACAGTTCAGAGTTGATGGTATTTATGATTTCAAAGAGATGTTTTACAGAGTTATTGTTCATTGTTATATAAGAGTTCCACTTGCTGAGATTTATTCTCATTTCAGTTATTTTCATGTGATGCAGATCAGAGTGGTGCCTCGGACGTTGACTGTAGATCGGGGGTCATATGCATACACCGTTGGAAGGAGGATTTTGGCATGATCATAGGAATGATATTTTGTTTTTGTTATGTCATTTAAATGATCATGTATTTATTTTGTAAAGATATTTGATGAAATGTATTTTGAAACTCCTTCCGTATATTTTAAAGAGAAAATTTTATTTCCGCTGCGTATTTATTTTAAAAGAGGTCAGGGTGTCACATTTAGTGGTATCAGAGCGGTGTTCTTCGGACCAATGCATATGACTTCGTCTACTTTCAACTGTCCGGGTATGTTTTCTTTGCATCTATCTATTGTTATGTATTGATTGGTGTCTTGTGAGCATTGTAGAGTAGAGAATGCCTCCTAAGCGTAAGGCGTCAGAGGGGGAGGATAGTTCGTCCTCGAGAGTTGTCGACGAGTTCGGCAAGTTACTGAAGGAGCAGGCTAAGGTTCACAGTGAGCAGATCCAGCAGTTGCTTAGACTGCAAGGAGCAGACCAGGGCAGAGGCCAAGGTAGGGGGCAGGTTGCTCCAGTAGCAGTTGGTTCTGATGCTATCTTTTCTGCGTTTAAGAGGATGGATCCACCCGAGTTTCCAGGCAGCTCCGATCCTTTAGCTGCAGTAGAGTGGGTCAAGGCTTTGGAGGCGATTTTTGATCATCTCCACTATGAGGACAGAGACCGTATCAGTTGTGCTGTTTTCATGCTGGTTAAAGCTGCACGTTTGTGGTGGAATGCGACCAAGGTTGGCATTGATGTTTCTACTTTGAAGTGGTCTGAGTTTACTGAGCTTTTCTACGACAAGTACTTTCCTGATGCACTGCGAGCGAGGAAGGTCACAGAGTTCTTGGAGCTTCGTCAGGGTAGCTTGAATGTGGACGAGTATATTCTCAGGTTCGAGGAGGGTTGCCTTTTTGCTCCGTACATTGCTACCAGTGATAAAGATAAAGGTGCTCACTTCATTCGAGGCCTTAGAGCGGAGATCAGGCGTGATATCAATATGTCCAAGGCTGTGACTTTCAAGGAGATTGTGTCCAAGGCGTTGCTAGCAGAGCAGGACGAGAAGGATATCGCCAGGGAGAGACAGGCGAGGCACCAGGCTAATGTTCAAAGAGGCCAGAGTTCAGGTCAGCGTGGCAGAGATCGATTCAAGGGGAAGGTCAAGGTGGATCAGAGTCCTAGGCCACCGTCAGTGCCAGTTGCTCCGTCTGATTCTGAGAGATCTTTGTGTCCCAAGTGTGGCAGACCTCATCGTGGAGAGTGTAGATTTGGCACTCGTTCTTGTTATCGTTGTGGCATGCCAGGCCATATTTCCAGAGATTGTCCTAGGGGAGCTAGCCAGGAGAAGGTGCAGGGTCGTATCTTTTCGATGACTAAGGAAGATGATGGCCAGGGAGGAGTTCTCGCCAGCTCAGGTACTTCGCTGGTCCTTCCTTTTATTTCGTGTCTTGATGCTGAGAGGCTATTGTGTAGAGGTTGTGATGTTTTTCTAGCATCTGTTGTGGATATGGATAGACTGATTAAGTTGAATATTGATGATATTGATGTGGTGAGGGAGTTTGCGGATGTGTTTGAGGATGATGTTCCGGGTTTGCCGCCGGATATAGATGTAGAGTTTGTTATTGATCTTGCTCCAGGTACGGTTCCTATTTCTAAGGCTCCGTATAGGATGGCTCCTACCGAGATGAAAGAGTTGAAGACGCAGTTGCAGGATCTTCTAGATAAGGGTTTCATTCGTCCGAGTTCTTCGCCTTGGGGAGCTCCGGTTCTATTTGTTAAGAAGAAGGACGGGTCTTTGCGTCTGTGTATCGATTACAGAGAGCTCAACAAAGTGACGATCAAGAACAAGTATCCGTTGCCACGGATTGACGATCTATTTGGCCAACTCCAGGGTGCCACTGTTTTCTCGAAGATTGATCTTCGGTCTGGCTACTATCAGTTGAAGGTTAGGGAGTCTGATATCCCTAAGACGGCTTTCAGGACCAGGTATGGTCACTATGAGTTTCTCGTGATGTCTTTTGGTTTGACCAATGCCCCTTCTGTTTTCATGGACCTGATGAACCGTGTGTTCAAGCCGTATTTGGATAGCTTCGTCATTGTCTTTATCGACGATATCTTGATCTATTCCAAGACCAGAGAGCTTCATTCAGAGCATCTCAGAGTTGTTCTCCAGTTGCTGAGAGAGCGGAGGTTGTTTGCTAAGTTGAAGAAGTGTGAGTTTTGGCTGGATCAGATTTCTTTTCTAGGCCATGTCGTTTCGAGGGATGGCATTGCTGTTGATCCGATGAAGATAGAGGCGATTCAGAAGTGGCCTATTCCTACGACTGTTTCAGAGGTACGCAGTTTCCTTGGTTTGGCGGGTTATTATCGTCGTTTTATTTCGGATTTTTCCAAGATTGCCCTGCCATTGTCCAATCTGACAAGGAAGACTGTGAAGTTCGAGTGGTCTATAGATTGCCAGAGCGCATTTCAGGAGTTGAAGGATAGATTGACGTCAGCTCCTATTCTCGCATTGCCCAGTGGTTCAGAGGACTTTGTGGTCTTTACCGATGCGTCGAAGAAGGGTCTCGGTGCAGTGTTGATGCAGAGAGGTAAGGTCATTGCCTATGCTTCTCGCCAGTTGAAGGATTATGAGAAGAATTATCCGACGCACGATTTGGAGCTAGCAGCTGTGGTTTTCGCCCTTAAGATTTGGAGACATTATCTGTATGGCGAAAAGTGTGAGATCTTCACAGACCACAAGAGTTTGAAGTATCTGTTCTCGCAGAAAGAGCTCAATATGCGGCAGAGGAGGTGGTTAGAGCTTGTCAAGGATTACGATGTAACTATCAGTTATCACCCAGGGAAGGCGAATGTTGTGGCTGATGCTTTAAGCCGCAAGTCGAGTGTTTCATTGAGTTCTTTGATTCAGAGACCGTTACTGATGGATTTGCAGAGAGAGGATATTGATCTGGTGATTCCAGGCACCATTGCTCGTCTTTCAGCGTTAGTTATTCGATCTTCATTGACGGACAGGATTCGTAGAGAGCAGTCGACTGATGTTCAGTTGACAGAGTTGAGAGATAGAGCAGAGATTAGAGGTAATTCAGAGTTTGCCTTGAATGGTGATGGTTTGGTGACTTTCAGAGGTCGTATTTGTGTTCCTGTTGGCGATGATATTCGTAGAGATATTCTGACAGAGGCTCATACCGCGCCGTATTCGATTCATCCAGGCAGTACGAAGATGTATCAGGATCTTCGTCGACTCTACTGGTGGCCAGGTATGAAGAAGGATGTTGCCGTGTTCATTTCTCAGTGCCTTACTTGTCAGCAGGTGAAGATTGAGCACCAGAGACCTGCTGGGACATTGTTGTCGTTGCCGATTCCTCAGTGGAAGTGGGAGCATATTACGATGGATTTCGTGACTGGTCTTCCCAGAGTGCGGAGAGGTTTCAATTCTATTTGGGTTATCGTTGATAGATTGACTAAGTCAGCGCACTTTCTTCCAGTCAAGACGACGTATTCGATGAACCAGTATGCCGAGGACTACATAGCAGAGATTGTCAGACTTCATGGTGTCCCTGTGTCGATCGTGTCTGATCGTGACCCCAGATTTACTTCAGAGTTTTGGAAGAGTTTGCACAGAGCTATGGGTTCGCGATTAGCGTTCAGTACAGCCTATCATCCTCAGAGTGATGGTCAGTCAGAGAGAGTCATTCAGATTCTTGAGGATATGCTCAGAGCTTGTACTATAGACTTTCCAGGTAGCTGGGATTCTTTGTTGCCTTTGGCTGAGTTCACTTATAATAATAGCTACCAGGCAACGATTGGCATGGCACCGTATGAGGCACTTTATGGCAGGAAGTGCAGGTCTCCCTTGTATTGGGACGAGGTTGGTGAGAGGAAGATGTTGGGACCAGAGTTGGTCCAGCAGACTGCTGATGTTGTTGCTGTTATCAGAGAAAGGATGAAGACTGCCCAGTCCAGACAGAAGAGCTATGCAGATGTTCGTTGCAGACCTTTGCAGTTCGAGGTTGGCGACCACGTGTTTCTGAAGATAGCACCTCTCAAGGGTGTGATGAGATTTGGTAAGAAGGGCAAGTTGAGTCCTAGATTTATTGGTCCATTCGAGATATTGGACAGAGTTGGCGATCGAGCCTACAGATTAGCCCTACCTCCAGATCTTGACAGAGTTCATAATGTGTTTCACGTTTCGATGCTCAGGAAGTATGTTACAGATCCTTCCCATGTTCTACGCCATGAGCCATTGGACTTGACGCCGAATTTGACATATCAAGAGATTCCGATTCAGATTTTGGATCGCACAGTTAGAGTTCTGAGGAACAAAGAGATCGGCATTGTCAAAGTTCTTTGGAGGAACCATTTGTTAGAGGAGGCTACGTGGGAACCAGAGGATGAGATGAGAGAGAAGTATCCTGAGTTGTTCGTGCCGTGACGTCAATTTCGCGGACGAAATTCCCTTAAGGGGGGGAGATTGTAATAGCCGAGCCCGGTGTACGGTACGATTTAAGTTTCGTTTGTTATTTGGGATATTTGATTAGATGTTCAGAGTTGTATTTTTGGGCTATAGTATTGTTAGTTTTATTGTCTTGAGGTGTTAGTTGATGTTGGTTGTTCGTTTCAGAGTTTCGGATCGATTTTAGTTGCATTGGAGGTGATCTTGGCCGTGACCTTAGTGCACCCGCGGTAGTGCAAGGAGTGCACCCGCGGTCGACTGTTCCAGTTTTTGTGTTGGAGGGCCGTAGCATCACCGCACCCGCGGTGATGCAGTGACCGCACCCGCGGTGTGTAGCGCACCCGCGGTGCTTGCAGTACCGCACCCGCGGTGTCTGTGGTTCAGGATTTTTGTGGACTGCCGAAAGCTCAGCGCACCCGCGGCCTTTGTGTTGGCGCACCCGCGGTGATGAACAGTAGAGGTATGGTCGAGATTTATAGTACCTTTTTGATGGATTTGACTTCATTCTTTCCTCTTTTCATTTCGAAATTCTCTCCATTTCTAGGGTTTTCAGTCATTTCTTTCCTTTCCTATCTTCGATTCAGGCGTTTGTTTGGAATTTCGACTTGAGTTCGACGTTCTCCTTGGTGCTAGGAAGCTTGGGTAAGCTTTTGGTGCGATTCTGTTAAGTTGTAAATTAAGAGTTGTTTAGGTGGGTTGTTTATGTGGATTTATGGATTATTTAGCTTGTAATCTTGGATATTTAGTTGATATTGGTGTTATTTGTGGATTATTTGTTGTAGATGGTGATCAAGAGCTAAGTTGAGGTGTTTGTTGTGGTTTGTAAGTGGAATTTCATCCTTTTTGCTCACATGATATTATATGTATTGTGTTTTAAAGATTTTAAAGTGATATTCCCTTCAATTGATTCATTGTTATGTATTGATTCCATTGATTATCTATTGGAGGTATTGTATACCTCACTATTGTTAAAAGGGAATACAAGAGAAAATATGAGATTGTGAAAGGACGGCCTTAAATGCTATTCAGAGTTCAAATGTTTTCGGATTGATAAATAAATAGTCAGAGATTGCATGCAATATTAGATGATCATCGCCTATAGGCTTATATCCCTCAGAGTTATCGGTATTTATATCGATTTGGGATACGAGCACCCCAGAGCAGAGATACTATTGATATCAATCCCCAGAGCAAAAGAGAAATACCATCATATTTTTATGCTATTGCTATGTTATTGATATTCAGAGTTTACAGTTCAGAGTTGATGGTATTTATGATTTCAAAGAGATGTTTTACAGAGTTATTGTTCATTGTTATATAAGAGTTCCACTTGCTGAGATTTATTCTCATTTCAGTTATTTTCATGTGATGCAGATCAGAGTGGTGCCTCGGGACGTTGACTGTAGATCGGGGGTCATATGCATACACCGTTGGAAGGAGGATTTTGGCATGATCATAGGAATGATATTTTGTTTTTGTTATGTCATTTAAATGATCATGTATTTATTTTGTAAAGATATTTGATGAAATGTATTTTGAAACTCCTTCCGTATATTTTAAAGAGAAAATTTTATTTCCGCTGCGTATTTATTTTAAAAGAGTTCAGGGTGTCACAGTCTAGGAGTCTGGCTCCCTGTCTGGCTCCCTCCTGGCCTGCTATGACTAAGCTGGTGCTGGCTGAAAAGAGTGGACTGCAGCTGGTCGTTTACAAGTCTGAGCTACTAATCCAGATGACTCGGCACCCTGGGATCTCTGAGCATCTCTTTGGGACAAACTCTAGCAAAGTGTCCCTGCTGTCTACAAATACAACAACTGCCGAACACTCCTCAGCACTGCTATGTGGAATGCTTCCCTCCACAAGCGCTACAGTAAGGTCCTGTATAACTCTGGCCCTGAACGGCATGTCTCGAGCCACTAGAACTGGATGAACTACTTCCAGATCTTTTGAACTGCTTTCCTCTAGCTTCCAGGAATTCTTTCTTTCCACCACTACTGCTGCCACTCTCAAATCGGGGAGGTGGTTGCTGTGGTCTCGGTGCTGGAAGCACAAATGAAGTCATCTCTATCTTATCAAACCGGCTTCGGCTCCCTTCGCTCTGTTCAAGGCATCAGTAAAGTTGTTCGATCTCCAGTGTTCACTAAAGTAGAGATTTCAAGATTCAGGCCATTAATGAACTGATCAGCAACAGCTTCGTCATTCTTGGCCATATGTGGGGCAAATCGTAGCAGTGTATTACCTGGAATGTGTTTAGAACTGACCCTGTCTCAAGTTTGCAAACTCTGCTCCCTTATCCTTCCTGTACGACACTGGAAAGAATCTCTGATAAAATTCAGTTTTAAACACATTCCATGTAATAACTGTACCTCGATGCTCCAATGCCCGCTTGGTTGTAATCCACCAGTTCTTTGCAACGTCATGCAACTGGTGCCCTATCAGTTTCACTCTCCGCTCATCAGGGTAATCCGAAGACTCAAACAACATCTCAATGTCGTCTAACCAACTCTCGCAATCAACTGAAGTCTCAGTACCCTTCAGAGTCGGTGGATAGAATGACTGAAATCTCATCAGCAATGTCTCCATCGGTGTTGCTGTTCACATCCATTGGAGGAGTCAAAGTACTACCCTGTTCTGGTATTCTTCGAGGAGGCATATCTGATTATCAAAAAGGTTAGCCATCACAATTAACAATTCTGTCTCAGCCCCTTTCTGATCATCTTACCTCTGATCAAGAATCGGTTCTGATCCATTCTCAATAATACGCATTACCATATGAAAATCAGATAATCAGGTAAACATGAATTAAAGCAGTAAATCATGCTAGCAATCAAAAGCAAGGAAAGAAAACTCATTATACCCCGTTCACTAGCTCTTATCTCAGTCTAAAGGATCTATCGCTCTGATACCACCTGCTGTGAGGACCCGGACGCTAATCATCTTCTTAATCATTATTGGGACAATTTAATCAATTATAATAAACATGTTCTATTTTTTTTTTAAATACAGTATTAAATGCGGAATGTAATGGAATTCAATCTAATATACATATCAGTATAAAAGTACAAGTCGTGTACAATATACATCAAACTTAAACTAAGGTTCAACAACTAATGTCAAGTGCTGAATCCTATCTACAGCAACGTCAAAGTCCGTGGTCTCCACTATAATCATGATCTCTCGTCATCTCCTCGACCCTGATCCTGTCCCACCTGTTGTCATGCACACATACAAACACGACGACAGTCGCATAACTCAGGTGAGAAATATATCCCAGTATAAGTCAACGAAACATGCAATCATGTAACAATATAAAAGCATGTAATAAATATCAGTAACATGTATCAAAATCTGAAACATAATCAATATAAAATCATTAATCAGACTCGTGACTCCACGTCTCAGATTAGACTAAATCCTAGTCTAGGGATCCCGATTTCCAGATGTTGGCATTCCTATATTGAATTCAGTACTAGAAGAAACTCCAATTCTATTCAATCGATATAACCAAACATCCGGTGTCTTGACCTATCCGTCACAGACTGTCGCTCTATCGCCAATTCACTATCTTGTGACAATTTGCAATGTGTCAGTGACGATTCCATCACCATCGACACTTATGTCACAAGATTACTCGTCTAATAATCGTCTAATACATGCTCTCTATAAATCAATAGAACAAGCATATCAACTCAAATCAATGCACATAATAACAAGAAGTATGTGATTTAGGGAAACTCCAGTATATCGTACTCGAGTCGTTCTCCCGGTACCACATTGACTTACACCTTTCTTTTATTGCAGTTCTGACGTCCTTTTTTGTCTGGAATTCAAAGTCTGTCAAACCTCAATTTGGCAATGACAATATCAATAATATCATATCAATATACTGCTCAAATCAATATCAAATCTGATCAATCTAGATTTAACTCAAAATCAACGGCATAACGGCACAATCCCGATATCCCGGTCAATACAATCTCAACAGATATTAATTATAATCCATAACCAATATTCCATACAATTTGTAATCAATCAACAATCCAAATCTGTCCAATATCAATCGATATAATCTGAAAAATCATAACAATTTC